>NC_137795.1:114666996-115134195 GCF_963383645.1 Muscardinus avellanarius
GAGGGGAGAGAAAAGAGGGAATGAAGTTGAAGCCCGGGTGACGGTTATGTCAGGAGGAAGGCTGTGGCTTGGGCTCGAGCAGCAGTTGGAGTGGGCGTATTCTCGAGTTGGTGTTCAAGAACATGGTTTCTGCACTCAAGACTGAGGCAGCAGGTGGGTCAGGTGCTACCTAGGTCCCTGGGCCAGGCACCTACACAGATGGACAGAGAGCAGAGAGCACTGTGAGCCTCCAAGATACCATGGGAACAGCTGGATAGAGAAAGCTTGTGTTGGTGATATAAATTTGTAAACCATGGGATAGCAAGGGCATTACAAAGAATAAAAACAAAAAGAAAAAGAATAATGTGTTACTTCAATATTTAGCCTGGGTAGAAAAGACAGTAAAACATGTCCTTGAAAAATGGCCAGCAATGCAGAATGAAAATAGAAGCTCTGGAGAAGTGGCTCGGTGGTAGAGAACTTGACTAGCATGAGGACAAATACAGCAAGGCATGGTAAAGGCCAAGGAAAAAGGAGCGATGAGTGACCTCGCAAATGGTGTCCAACTCCGAGGCTGCAGGAAGACCGTACGGCACCCACTCAGGCCTTGCCAGCCACCAGCGGTGGACTTACATCTTGAATTATTTATTTATTTATTTATTTATTTATCTATTTATTGCAGTACTGGATAGAACCCAGGGGCATTCTACCTCCGGGCTACACTCCCAGACCCACTTTTACATTTTTATTTGGAAACAGGGTCTCCTAAGCCAGTGCGCGCGGCTGGCTTCGAATCTATGCGATCCTCCTGTCTCTGCCTCCCAAGTGTGGGGATTACAAGCGTGCGCCACCACGCCCGGCCTTATTCTTTATTTTGAAACAGCCTCTCACTGAGTTGCAAAGGGCCTAAGTAGTAGCTGAGGCTGCCTTCGAACCGCGATCCTCCTGTCTCAGCCTCCCAAATGCTGGGATTACAAGCGTGTGCCACCACACCTGGCTGATCAGCAATGGAGTTCAGCAGCACGGAAACCTCTAGCGTTCTCCAGAGCGGGTCCAGAGGTCCAGGCTCAGAAGCTCACCTCACAGTTTCTCGGTACTCTTGCTGTAAAGGACATGCACAGTCTACTTTCCTTGCTCACCTCACTCTTCAGAGAGCCGCTTTCCAAACTTACAGTCTCGTTAACGAGGGAGAGGGGAACCAAATTAAGACAGAAACAGAAGGACTAATGTCAAGTGACTGAAAATCAAAGAACTCACAAGTAGCAAATTACACAGTACATAATGGACGTTCCAAATTATCTGGTGCCATACTAAAAATTTTATTTAGAAGACAAGGAAAAACAAATGGGCCAACATAAAAGTTTTATTGAATAAATACATGCACTGTCATGTAAAATTAGTTAAGCAAAAAGGACATTCTATGATTCAAAAACCCTCTGCCATCTTCCCTTGCAGTGGGTAATGCAGCCGGAAGAGGAGTTCACACAGCAGCCAGAGTTAACACACTGCTACTAAACTTTACATTTGCCACAGGTTCCTGAAGAGGACTGGCCTCTTGATAAAGAGTACCTGTAAAAGGAATCCTCGGGGTGCGGAATATAAAGTGTGGTAAATACAGCTGCAAGGCGTCTTTGTTTCAGTCTGAAACTTGAAAACAACACTTTCATACATTAAGGCACAGGATCAGCAACCACAGACACAAGCCAAAGGAGCTGTATTTCAAGTTCATCCGAGCCCATTTTGCCTCCATTGGTTTGGTTCAAAGTAGAAAGGTTAAAGTTCCTTTTCCTAGATATATCAGTGATTAGAAACTAAAAGTTGAGCCGGGAGTGGTGGCGCACGCTTGTAATCCCTGCGCTTGGGAGGCGAAGACAGGAGGATCGTGCAGGTTCAAAGCCAGCCTCGCTGGCTTAAGAGACCCTGTTTCCAAAAATAAAAAAGGTATAAATTAGGTCTGGGAGTACAGCCCTGAGGGAGAAGGGCTTCCAGGAACCCCAGTACCACCAAAAAAAAAAAAAAAGGAACTAAAAGTTGACATTCTGAGAACAGCTTCAGGTGTCTCCCACCACCAGGATCCTAGAGTGCTGAGCATGGCCTCCCCACGTGTTTCAGACAGACATGTCTACGAAGTGCCCTCATATTCTGATATCCTCCCCCCCTTTTTGTGGTACTGGGAGTGGAACCCAGGGCCTTTTCTATCTCCAGGCTATACTCCCAGACCTCTTTTATACTTTATTTGGAAACAAGGTCTCACTAAGTTGCTGGGAACCTCACTAAGTTGCTGAGGCTGGCTTCGAATCTGTGTGATCCTCCGGTCTCAGTCTCCCAAGTGCTGGGATTACAAGCGTGCGCCACCACACCCAGGTCCTTCCCTTTTATTTTCCTTTTTTTTTTTTTTTTTTTTTTTTGGTGGTACTGGGGATGGAACTCTTCTACTTCCGGGCTACACTCCCAGATCTATTTTTATATTTTTTATTTGGAAACAGGGTCTCTTAAGCCAGCGAGGCTGGCTTCGAACCTGCGCGATCCTCCTGTCTCCGCCTCCCAAGCACGGGGATGACAAGTGTGCGCCACTACACGTGACTCCTTTTTCTTGTGGTGCCGGGGATGGAACCCACAGCCTTCTGCATACGAAGAAGCACACTACCACTGAGCTACACACCCAGACTCTTTCATCAATTTATTTATTTATTTAATTTACTTTTGTGGGTCTGGGGATGGAACGGGGGGGGGGCATCTGACCTCTGAGCTATAATCCCTGCCCTATTTTTTATTCTTTATTTTGAACAGGGTCTCACTAGTTGCAGAGGGCCTCACTGAGTGGCTGAGGCTGTCCGAGAACCGCGATCCTCTGGTCTCAGCCTCCTGAATGCTGGGGTGACAAGCGTGCCCCCACGCCTGGCCTTCTTTCCTCCTTTTAATGTGAACTGAGACAGCGCCTACTGAGGGGTCAGAGCCCACGGGGGCTGTACCAAACCACTGGTGCCAGGTGTGTCAGAGGTAGCAGATCATCACACCGCTGCTACACTGACTTCCTGTGGGCCCTGTACTCTCACCAGTGTAATTATTTAAATATAAAGCACTCCATTAAGTAAAATAAACATTGGACAGATTAAGCATATGGATACAAAACCCAGATGTTTAGGATGCTGGTAAAAATTGCTGGAATAAAATTTCAATAAGTGTTTCTTCTCCTTTAAAGATTATGACAGAAGCCCTTCAACAGACATTTCATTTATTTATTTATTTATTTATTTATTTATTTATTTATTTATTTATTTATTGGTGGTACTGGGGAACCCAGAGGCTTTATATCTTATTTTATTTGGAAACCAGGTCTCACTAAGCTGCCAAGAGCCTAAGTAGCTGAGGCTGGCCTTGAACCTATGTGATCCTCTTGTCTCAGCCTCCTAAGCACAGGGATTACAAGCATGCGCCACCATGCCTGGCCAACAGACATATTAAAAAAAAACAAAACTTCAAAAAAATCTAATACTAGGGAAAAGCAACTAGATTTAAAGGATTTTACTTTCTCCCGCTACTAAAGTACTGAAGTACTCAAGTTAAATGTGTTGTGAGCTTTATGTCATATGCGCATGACACACATAAACGTATTTCCCAGTATATTAAGCCTGTACCGGATTTGGGAGTGGTTTATAGGCTTCAGAGAGAAGTGTCCGCAGACAGCAAACAGTGAGACTGCACTGGACCTATGACTAGGTGCGACGTGCGCCTAAGCTACGATTCCATTCTAAGTGGACCAAGGGTGCACAGTGTGAGCTGTAAACGGAAGCAAAACCTCAGCTGCTGGAGGGAGAAGCCGTGGAGTTAGCACTCAGCACTCCCACAGGCACTTGGGTGTACATGCGAGCATGAGCTGCCCACAGGCTGTTCAGTCCCTTAAGAGGTGTGACAGGAGCAGCTCCAGGTCCACTGCAAGGCTGTGCTCCCCAGTCTCTGTGTACACCATTCCAAATGCTCGTAGGATCAAGCTCTTTTCATCCCATGGCTTGGAGTAAACACTGAATCACCCTTCTGCATTTGTGTATACTTTGTTTACAGACATGCATAGCTTATAACACTGCTAGATAGCCTCACCTCACAAGTGGTTTGGTGAACTTTTAAAAGTATAAAAAATGCTTATTAATAATTTACTTTTGTAGTACTGGGAATTGAACCCAGAGGTGTTCTACCTTTGAGCTACACCCCTAGAGTAATTTTATTTCTTCTTTGGAAACAGGGTTTCACTAGGTTGCTGAGAGCCTCACTAAACCCGAGGCTGTCCTTGAACCTACGATTCTCCCATCAGCCTACAAGTGTGTGCCACCATAATGGGCTTAAATGTGTACTATTTGGGGGGGGGGATTCACTGGTGATTGAGCGCAGGGGCTTTCTACTTCTAAGCTACATCCCAGATCTAATTTTTTAAAAATTTATTTGGCCAGGCGTGGTGGCGCACGCTTGTAATCCCCGCACTTGGGAGGCAGATACAGGAGAATCGCACAGGTTCAAAGCCAGCCGCGCTCGCTGGCTTAGGAGACCCTGTTTCCAAATAAAAATGTAAAAGTAGGTCTGGGAGTGTAGCCCGGAGGTAGAAGGGCTTCCAGGAACCCCAGTACCACCAAAAAAAAAAAAAAAAAAATTTATTTGGAGACAGGGTCTCATTAGGTTGATGAGAGCCATGTTACTTGCTGAGGTTGTCCTCAAACCTGCAATCCTACTGTCTCAGCCTCCTAAATACTGGAATTACAGTTGTGTGCCACCATGCCTGGCTCTTTTAATAATATAAAAAAAGATTCCAAAATAAAAATTGTATAACAGCATCCCAATAATAAAAGAAGCCCAGGAAATAGTGGAGACCAGTAGCTGCGGTGGGCAGCCCTGTCCGTCAGAGGGCAGCTAGATCCAGGGCCAGAGCTGTGTCCAATGTGCACTGGGAAGCTAAGTTCTCAAAAATGAGCCACTGAATGGGATGCCAATTTTTAGTGTACCATCCTACGTACTCATATGGATCTACCTCACAACCCTGAAGTGACACCATACACCTCCATCTTTATGGGCTGGGAAATACTGAAAACCAACCACACTCAAAACCAACTATCTGACGATGGCTCACCGGCTAACACCGAAGACCGTTCCCTATCTTTTAGGGAAGTATAATCAGTGCATCTCTGCACTGCCTCCTAAACAGTTACAATAAAAATTTAAAAATAGACATTTCTTCCTTATGTAAGAGATTTCAGATTAGCACAATATGGTTTATCAATTACAACAATTCTCCTGATCTTTTATATTGCTCAATTATATAACACTTTCCCTTATATACCCTTATAAGGGCAGAATAATTCCCGTGACACCTTGACTTCTCAATAATACAGCTTTGTATCTGTGGAAATGTTAATATCTTGATTACTTTCTCTTATCATTCATAATGGGCATAAATATACTAATACTTAATAATTTTTTCCAATTTATCTTTTAAAAAAACACCACAAAATAGGTCACAGAAATTTTAGCTTCAAAGATGAAAAGGATTATTTGTTGCAAGAATTTACTAAGTTTTAGAAGAAAATATGTAATTCCTTGATTCATTTTCTTCAGAATCCAAACTAGCATGTAGAGATTATAAAAAAGAGTATTTACAAGGCAGAGTGCACCTCAGCGTGCACAAACAAGGCAGTCATAAGCAAGCACAGGTGTCTGCTCTCCAGGGCTTTAGCTGATAGCTCACACAGCACAGTAACAAACTAAGACCCTGTGCACACTGCAGCACCTGGTAAAGCACTAGAAGAAATTCAACATAAAAATTTAATGATAATGCTGGCCAAATCTGTCTAAAATACCAACAGTTTTATAAAATTATTAAGGTACGTATAACTAAATACATGAAATTATAAAAATAACATTGGTTCGTCTGTGAGAGGGCGTGTTCCAAGGAGAGGTGGGCAGACACCGGGAGGAGGACGCCTCACGTCCAGCGTGGCTACGTCACCACCTGCGGTCTTGTCCCATCCTCTGTGAGGTCATACCTGCAAAGCACAGGGGAGCACAACAGACCTGGGTCAGACCTGGGGTGTGCTGCTGGACGCTTGCTGGGCTTCTCCAGATGCTGGCTGTCTGCCAGGGATGGCACACTCACCATTGGGTCCAGCCCTTGGCCAGCTCTTCAGATGCCAAAGCAACCAGCACCTGTGTGTTAAAAGAAGTGGTCTGTGAAAGTGGGCGGAGTAATTCCTGTGACACCTGTGGCTACTTATTCCAATCTTCCTAATTCTCTCCTTAATTTAACAATATAGAACTCTTCTCTTTTTTGGTACTGGGGATTGAACCCAGAAGCATTCTATTTATGAACTATACCCTCAGCCCTATTTTACTTTTATTCTGAAACAGGGTCTCACTAGGTTGATGAGAGCTCCACTACTTGCTGATGCTGTCCTCGAACCCGTAATTCTCCTGTTTTAGCCTCCCAAGTAATGGGATTACAAGTGTGTGCCACCACGCCCAGCTAGAACTCTCCTTTTCTTGAGGCTCTCATTTTTCAATCTTTCCTACCTTTATGATTCACCTGTAGATTATATGTCAGACTATATCTAAGCTATCCTTCCCATATCCACCAGTCTGAAAATTATGTTATTATGAAGCATTAATAAAGACAACATCTAGCTAGACTTGGTGGCGCATGCTTGTAATCCCATTCTTCAGGAGGTAGAGACCGAAGGATCGCGGTTTGTGGACAGCCTCAGCTACTTAACGAGGCCCTTTGCAACTCAGTGAGACCCTGTTTCAAAAATAAAGAGCTGGGCATGGTGGTGCACACTTATATAATCCCAGAATTCAGGAGACTGAGACCTGAGGATCGCGGTTCGCGGACAACCTCAGCTACTTAGTGAGGCCCTCTGCAACTCACTGAGACCCAGTTTCTAAATAAAAAATAAACTATAGGGCAGGGGGTATAGCTTGGAGGTTGAATACCCCTGGGTTCCACCCCCAGACCTGCAAAAAAAAAAAAAAAAAAGTAAAAAATTAGGGCTGGGGGTGTTGCTCAGAGGTAGAATGCCCCTGTGTTTCATTCCCAGTACCACCATAAATAAATAAACAAACAAACAAATAAATACAACCTCTAGGGATACTGGCTAATATGCGTTTATAGCACTCTAGCTGGTGTGAGCTACCTGTGCTGTTGCTGCTGACCAAAGTGTCAACTACAATTCAGGATCTCTTTCCTGACTTAACCTTATGTATACTACTAGAAAATGTGTAATCATATATAAAAGCTAAATGTGAATATAGACTAAGATTAGAGGAAATTCAGAGAGATAAAGCCAATGACCTGCCAGAGAAAGAACAGTTTAATCAGTTGAGCAAGTGGAATTATATGAGAACACTGGTCTTTGTGTTTTCTTTCAGGGTAGTATTGAAAAAAAGTTAGAAACCTAAAAATGAACCTTTCTTTTACTAAAGGTTCCTGGTATTAATAAACCAATAATATTAATGTGTAAAGATGATGAAAATTATTTATGTCATCTTTGGAATGCACTGATGTCTTAGCATGCAACTTTATAAATAAGCACAGACCGCAGAGCAAGCTTACCCATTCTACTTATGTAGGTATGGCCTAAAAATGGCACTTCAGGAAAGAGTTTAATTATCAAAAAGCAGAGCCCACCTTCAAGCTAGGATTTTTTGTTCCCCACACTGGGGATTGAACCCAGGCATATTCTGTCTCGAGCTACAACCCCAGCCATGCTCTTTTTATTTTGAAAGAAGGTCTTGCTAAATTGCTGAGGCTAGCCTTGACTTTATGATCCTCCTGTATCAGCCTTCCAAGTCCTGGATTATAGGTGTGTGCCACCACAACACTTGGGATTTTTTTTCTGGGTCTGGGGATGGAACCCAGAGGCATCTGACCTCCGAGCTACAACCCCTGCCCAGTTTTTTATTCTTTATTTTGAAACAGGGTCTTACTAAGTTGCGGAGGGCCTCACTAAGTAGCTGAGGCTGTCCGCGAACCTCCCACTTAGGAGAAAATATATATATATTTTTTGGTGGTACTGGGGTTCCTGGAAAGCCTTCTACCTCTGGGCTACACTCCCAGACCTATTTTTTATACTTTTTTATTTGGAAACAGGGTTTTTTAAGCCAGCATGGCTGGCTTCGAACCTGCGTGATCCTCCTGTCTCCACCTCTCAAGCGCGGGGATTACAAGTGTGCGCCACCACATCCAGCCACTTAGGATATTTTAAAAACTTACTTTGCCAAGAAGCCCTTTGTCTTTGGACAGGAAGCCACCACTGTTCTTCACTGCTACATCCAGTGTTCTTCTCTGCACCTCAGGGAGCGACACACTGAAATCAAAGCTGAAAGGGGACGCAAGGCCTTACTTAACTTCTTCCCCAATTCTGCTGCATTTCCTATTAACTAAAAATGACATTTTTTTCTTTCTTTCTTTTTTTTTTTGCATTTTTTGCAGTACTGGGTCAATACCCAGTACACAGAGGTATTCTACCTCCGAGCTATACCCCCAGCCCTATTGTTTATTCTTTATTTTGAGACAGGGTCTCACTAAGTTGCGGAGGGCCCAAGTACCTGAGGCTGGCTTTAAACCTGCAATCCTCTTGTCTCAGCTTCCGAAGCACTGGGATTACAAGCATGCACCACCATGCCCAGCTTAAAAAAGACATTTCTGTTTATGAGATCATTCCCAATACTGGAATGTGCTTTCTTTTAAAACTGGGTTCTCAAGCCGGGCGTGGTGGCGCATGCTTGTAATCCCAGCATTTGGGAGGTTGAGACCTGAGGATCATAGTTCACGGACAGCTTCAGCTACTTAGTGAGGCCCTTTGCAACTTAGTGAGACCCTGTTTCAAAATAAAGAAAAAAAAAAAATAGGGCAGAGATGTAGCTCGGAGGTAGAATGCCCCCTGGGTTCCATCCCCAGACCTGCAAAATAAATAAGTAAATAAAGCAAATAAATAAATAAAATGAAATTGGGTTCTCCTTTACGTGTATCTCTGTTAGTTTCTGAACTTTAGTTTAAATAAAGTTACTGGTAGGAAAACAACAGTGAACCGCAGACACCATACCATCCAGCTCTACTATTTCCAAAATGCTGCCCACGGATCACAGTGCCAGAGCCAGTCTGCATAGACTGGTGGTGTGAAAGCGCCTGGTGTCCCAAGGCTCTCGGGAGGTCACTGTGTAAGATACCAGTGTCTGCCAGGCCGGACACGCAAGGGAATAGTAAAAATGTAATAGTAGCATTCTTTGCACTATTTTTAAAAATGCTTTAGAAAATATAGTTTTTTTGCAAAAATGTTTTAAGATGCTATGAGATTATTAGGCTATTGTAAAATATAAATTTCTAAATACACATGTCTTTAAGTTTTCTTTTCCTTTCTTTTCTTTCTTTTTTTTTTTTTTTTGTAGTACTGGGGATCGAACCCAGGGACATTCTACCTCTGAGCTCCATCTCCAGCCCTATTTTTTAGCCTTTATTTTGAAACAGATCTTCACCGAGTTGCAAAGGGCCTCACTAAGTAGCTGAGATTGCCTTAACTGCGATCCTCCTGTCTCAGCCTCCCAAATGCTGGGATTAAAAGTGTAAGCCACCACACCCAGCTTAAATCCTCAGTTTTAATTTATTATTATTTATTTATCGGTGCTGGGGATTGAATCCTGGAGCATTCTAAACCTGACTCATACCTCCAGCTCTATTTATTTATTTATTTATTTATTTATTTATTTATTTATTTATTTTTCGGGTTTGGGGATGGAACCCAGGGGCATTTGACCTCCGAGCTACACCCCCTGCCCTATTTTTTTCTTTATTTTGAAGCAGGGTCTCACTATGTTACAGAGGGCCTCACTAAGTAGCTGAGACTGTCTGCAAACCGCGATCCTCTGGTCTCAGCCTCCCGAATGCTGGGATTACAAGTGTGCACCACCAAACCCAGCTCTATTTTATATTTTATTACAAAACAGGACCTAAATTGTATGGCTGGCTTTAAACCAGTGATCTTCCCATCTTGTTTTCCCAAGTACTGGGATTGCACGTGTGTGCCACTATGCCCAGCTGCTGCTGCTGCAGCTGCTGCTGCTGCTACTACTACTACTACTACTACTACTACTACTGTTGAAACAGGGTTTCAATAAATTGGGGAGGGCCTCCCAAGTACTTGGATTACAAGCATGCACCACCATGCCCTACTCAGCTATTATTACTTTAAAAATCTTTTTGTGGAGCCAGGCATGGTAGCGCATGCTTGTAATCTCAGTATTTGGGAGGCTAAGACAGGAGGGTCACAGTTTGCAGACTGCCTAAACTACTTAGTGAGGCCCTTTACAACTCAGTGAGACCCTGTTTCAAAAATAAAGAATAGATTTAAAAAAAAAAAAAAACGACTTCCGGGAATATGGCGACCAAGAAAAGCGGGGCTTAAGAGCCCCGCTAACAACCAATCTCCATTACCACAAAATCAGCGCCTTTCATAGCCAGAAAACACCATCACCAGAGAAACAAAAAAATCACCAGGCTCCAGAGAGAAAGCGGACTGAGAACAGAGCTCAGAGCCACAAGGAGATACACCGGCCTCACGCCCGAGGACGCAGCAGCAGCGCCATACTGCCGGTGGCAGCGGCAAGTTCACCGGGCAGCTACAGCAAGCCGAGGTGAGCTGCTGCGGAACAGCCAGGCGGGATTTCTCGGCGCAGGGAGCATCTAAAGCTCCCAGTGGCTGAGCTCGGCACACGCTGCAGGGACTCAGAGTGGAACTCAAAACCAAGAAGAAATACATCAGCCTCACGGCTGAGGGCGTAGCAGCAGTGCCATATTGCCACTGGCGGCAGCAGCAGCGAACTCACCGAGTCCAGTACAGCTACATCTGCGTACTCAAGAACAGTGAGTCAAATTGCGGTCCCTATAGGATAAATCCCAGTACTGCACTCCCAGGGACTAGACCCAGTGGGGGAGTGGCGGTGGCAGAGATATCACACCATAGGAGAACATGCAACCTGGCACCCCCCACAGTCTAAAGCAGCCTCTATCGACTCTCTGGGTCGGAGACTCTGTGATACAACCCAGTAAAGGAGTAGTGGGGTCTGAGATACTACTGACTCGAGATCCAGAGCACCTTAAGTGAAGTCATAGTGACCCAAGGGAAGAACCCAGAGAAAGCACAAACTTCCGAAATCATGGGAAAGAGGAATAATACTTGAGCAATGAATGCCCACAACCCCACAACATCAGAACCCGATAAAACAGAAAATCAGAGATTTCTAGAAGATCAAATCAGGAAAATAACTGTAGAAATAATAGAGGTGCTTCGAAAAGAATTCAGAGAGAGCCAAAGAGAGATAAAGGATGCAATTAATGAGTAAAGACCTCAATTCAAAGCACAAACAACCGATTAGACCACATGGAGAACAGAATCTCGCTCTTAGAAGATGATCATTCCAAAAATGAATGCATAGTTTCTAATCTAGAAAAAAATATCCGACAGCAGGAATCTGATATTGAAGAAATATGGGCCCATTTTAAGAGAGCTAACCTAAGAATAATTGGAATAGAGGAGGGAAAAGAAAGTGAAACCAAAGGGATCAACAATCTCTTCAAGGAAGTAATAGCAGAAAATTTTCCAAACATAGAGCAAGAGGTTGATACACAGGTCCAGGAAACTTATAGAACTCCCTTTAGACAGGATCGGAGAAGAGGATCCCCACGCCACATAATTGTCAAAATGACCAATGTGGAAGCCAAGCAGAGAATCTTAAAGGCAACAAAAACAAAGGGCCAACTGACATTCAGAGGCAAACCAATTAGAATCACTCCAGACTTCCCAAACCAAGTCATGAGAGCCAGAAGGGCTTGGAGTAACATATTCCAAACTCTGAAAGAAAACAACTTCCAGCCAAAAATTTCCTACCCAGCAAAACTTTCTATCAAATTAGATGGAGAAATAAGAAGCTTCCATGACAAACAGAAACTGAAGGAATTTATGTCTTCAAAACCAGCACTAGAGAAAATACTCAAAGAGATTAACTACAAAGAAGAAATAGGTAACACACACCAGAACCAGAGAAACAAGATTTTCCATCCAACAGACAACTAAGATTGGTTATCTGTGGAGATTCATTATTTATGTTAGTCTTTTACATATCTCTAAATTGTATTGTTTGCTTTTATTGTTGCTATTTTTTAGGATTTCCAGTTGGGATATTAATATACCTTCAGATATAGCATTTGGAAATATTTTATCCCATTCTATCAGTAACTTTTAACTCTCTTTACATTGTTTTTGGATATACAATTTTTTTTTTATTTTTTAGGGAGTTTGTTTACCCTTCTGTTACCTGTGCCACTGAAATCATATCCAAGAAATCACTGCCAATTTCAATGTTGTGAGGTTTAATGACCCAGATTTTCTTCTAAAAGTTTATAGTCTTAAGATTTATATTTAGGTCTTTTATCTATTTTGAGTTAATATTTGTATATGGTGTTAGGTAAGGGTCCAATATTATTCTTTTTCATGTAATTATTATTTTTCAACAATATTTAGTTAAAAGATTAATATTTCCACCACCAAATGTTCGTGGAAACCTTGTCAAAAATAACTTGACAATATATGGAAGAATTTATCTCTAGGCTTTTATTTCACTCCAATGGATTATATATCTGCCTTTATAACAGTATTACACTGTTTCCATTATTGTAGCTTTATATGGTTTGAAATCAGAAAATATATATCTTCTAGCTTTGTTCTTTCTCAAGATCGTTTTGGGTATCTAGAGTCCATATTCCATATTAGGATAGATTTTTTTTCTGAAAAATAAATATATAAATATATGATAGTTTCACCTAAAAAAATAGAAAAAAAATATTCTCTGGTAAGAAAGAAAGCAAAAAGAAATATTGAAATGTTATCTTTAAGTCATCAAAAGCTTGGTATCAGACAAATGAAACTGTTATGTGAGATTATCATTTTTAATTCTGGATAAATTGCTATAATACTAGATGTCAACCACTAAGCCAAGCATGGGAGGGAGGGATGGGGAGAGAATGGGGTGGGGATCGGGTGGGGGCTGACTGGGCGATGTGTGCATGTATGTCTACAATAGTTTGTATCCCACTATGATGTATGAATACAGTACACCAATAAAAAACATAAAATAAAATAAAAAAATAAAGAATAAAAAATAGGGCTGGGGGTGTAGTTTGGCGATAGAATGTTCCTGGGTTCCATCCCCAGGACTGCAAAATAAATATAAATAAATAAAAGAAAGAAAGAATAAAAAATAGGGCGGGGTGTTGCTCGGAGGTAGAATGCCCCTAGGTTCCACCCCTAGTCCTGATATTTGTGGTACTGGTGACTGAACCCAAGGGAGTTCTACCTCTGAGTCACACTCTCACACTCTCATATCATTTTATTTTTTGGCACTAGGGATTGAACCCAGGAGCATTCTGTTTCCAAGCTTCACCCCAAGCCATATATATGTGTGTGTGTGTGTGTGTGTGTGTGTGTTGCGGGTCTGGGGATGGAACCCAGGGGCATTCAACCTCCAAGCTACACTTCCAGCCCTATTTTGTATTTTTTATTTTGAAACCAGATCTCACTGAGTTGCAGAGGGCCTCACTAAGTAGCTGAGATCACTGTCTGCGAACCGTGATCCTCCAGTCTCAGCCTCCTGAATGCTGGGATTACAAGTGTGCGCCACTATGCCTGGCTCCCTTTTTATTTTAAAACAGGGTCTCCTGCCGGATGTGGTGGCACATGCTTGTAATTCCAGTACTTGGGAGGCTGAGACAGGAGGATTGCAGGTTTACAGTCAGTCTCAGTACTTAGTGAGGCCCTCTGCAACTTACTGAGACCCTGTTTCCAAATAAAAAATAGGGCTGGAGGTGTAGCTACAATGCTCCTGTGTTCAATCCCTAGTACCACAAAACAAACAAACAAACAAACAAACAAAAAATAGATCTCCCTACATTGCTGAGAGTCTTGCTAAGTTGTGAGGCTGTCCCTGAACCTGCAATCCTTCTGTCTCAGCCTTCTAAGAACTGGGATTACAGGAATACACCACCATACCCAGCTTCAGTTTCAGTTTTTATCACAGAGAGTATCAATAGGCATTATCTACTAAAATAAAGGTTCTTCAGGGACATCAATAATTTGGTCTTCACTTAGTCACTGCTCTCGTGGTCCAGTGTTTACAACTTGGATTTATTATGTTTATTACTTCCACATGAAGTTCAGAATACTGCTTTACTTATTACTAAGGAGTACCCATGCACTGGATGTGGTGGAGGTTTCTCCACTTCTCCTCAGCAGTGTGTTGATGACAGGCCGTCGTCGTCAAAGGGGGTGCTCGGGCCTCTCCTGGTTTCTCCTGACCTGTGGCGCCTCTTCCCATATGAGCGAAGCATCTACCTACCTTTGATCAAACACTGGATTTAATGTCTTCTTTGACACATGTGTTTTCCTCCTTCCCGACCTCCTCTTGTCTGGTAATAAATACATGCGCACATATGGATCAGAGCCATCCTCCGAGAAGGCAATGAGATTTCTATTAACACAAACCAGTTAATACTGGACATTAGAGTTCAAGGAAGTGAGAACGCCATCATGTTCAAATCCGCCTTGCCATGTTTAGATTTCAATTAACACAAACCAGAGAATATCGGGCATTAGAGTTCAGGGAAGTGAGGATGCTATAATGCTCGGATCTGTCTTGCCATTTTTAGATCTCCTGTTTATTTAGCAGCAGCTCTGTCTCCCGCTCCTGATGGCCACATTGGTCCCTCTACAGTGCCACCTGGGCTGTCCACCCCCACACCACAACCCTCAGAGGACCCTCTCCCCTGGGGCCGGCATGGCTCTTTCCCTAGACAACTGGTGGATCCAGACACATCTAGCAGTCTTCATTCACACCACCTTGGAGTCTTTACTGGTGGCCTGCAAGTCTGCTAATGCAGGTTCCCCAGTACCCTCTGCAGAGTCTCTGCTATTCCCTGCCTCTCTCAGAGTATCTCAGTAGCAAGAATATATAAAGGTGCTCCACAATTACTGAACCAAAATCTATGTTTAACCCTATTTCTAAAGGTCACTAATTAAGCTGGGCGTGGTGGGGCATGCTTGTAATCCCAGTATTCGGAAGGCTGAGACTAGAGGATCACGGTTCACAGACAGCCTCAGCTACTTAGGCCCCCCGCAACTTAGTGAGACCCTATTTCTTTCTTTTATTTTTTATTTTTTTGGTGGTACTGGGGGTGGAACCCAGGGGCTTTTCTACCTCCGAGTTATACTCCTAGACCTATTTTATATTTTATTTGGAAACAGGGTCTCACTAAGTTGCTGAGAGCCTCACTAAGTAGCTGAGGCTGGCTTCGAACCTGTGTGATCCTCCTGTCCTAGCCTCCCAAGAACGTGGATTACAAGCGTGCGCCACCACACCGGACTGAGACCCTGTTTCAATTAAAGAATACAAACTAGGGCAGGGGGTATAGCTCGGAGGTCGAATGCCCCTGGGTTCCATCCCCAGACCTGCAAAAAGTAAATAAATAAATAAATAAATAAATAAATAAATAAATAAATGTCACTAATTTTATTTTCTTATGTTTCCAGCAGGCTCTTGAAAGCTCTAAATATTTATATATTATATTAATTTATTTATTTTTTTGCGGATATGGGGATGGAACCCAGGGGCTTATAAAGACTAGAGTCCAATGTAAAACATAACTAATGTATGCACATATTATGGACCACATGTATATAGATGAATGTTTTTGAGCATGATGGAATTACTGGTACTTTTCTCTGAACTGTCTGTAATGTGGCTGTTTTTTCCCCTAATCATTCAAATAACTCATCCTTTTTTTCAATTACTCAAATAATTCATTCTTAAGCCAGGTGTGGTATCGCATACTTATAATCTTAGTACTTGGGATGCTGAGACAGGAGGAGCACAGGTTCATGGCCAGCCTCAGTAACTTGTGAGGTCCTCCTGCACAACTTAGTGAGATCCTGTTTTAAAATAAAGACTAAAATAGGGCTGAGGGTGTAGCTCAGAGTAGAATACCCCTGGATTCAATCCCCAGTACCATAAAAAAAAATTCACGCTTAGGTTGTTAGACTGGAGCAAACCTTAACTTTCCCCAACACCTTTGAGCTTATTAACATACATTTCTATATGCCCCAACAACTTAATGAATGCATTATTAATAAAAGCAAGACAGTTTCAAATACTGATTTCGAAGAAGAGAATAGTAATCTAATGTTAACCAGCAAGCAGTAGAATCTTTCCTTAGTCTTCCCCACCCCCAAATTCCCAAATTGCCAATTTTTTTTTTTTTTTTTGTGGTGGTACTGGGGTTCCTGGAAGCCCTTCTACCTCTGAGATACACTCCCAGACCTATTTTTTTATATTTTTACTTGGAAACAGGGTCTCTTACGCCAGCACGGCTTGCTTCGAACCTGCGCGATCCTCCTGTCTCCACCTCCCAAGCGTGGGGATGACAAGTGTGCGCCACCACGCCCGGCCCCAAATTGCCATATTTTAAAACAAATTCCTCCCAAACACCAAAGTGAGAAATCGCACAAGTATAAACACACTGTTCTTTTGTGCGTGTGTGAAAGTGGGGACGAACCCAGCACCTCTTTTGGAGGTGGGTGTGCCATCGCTGAGCCACACCTCTAGCCCTGTTTGAAACAGTGCCTCAGTTAGTTGTGGCAAGACTTGCTAAGTTGCTGAGGCTGTCAACAAACCTGGTATACTCCTGCCTCAGCCTCGTAAGTACTCAAGATTGCAGGCATTTGCCACCATGCCTGGCCAGTTTCTTTCTTTCTTTTCTTTCTTACTTTTGTATTGAGGACTGAATTTAGGGTTGTTTTACCTCTGAGCTACAACCTCAGCCATATTTATTATTTTGAAATAGGGTCTCGCTTATTTGCTGAGAGCCTCGTTAAATTGTTGAGGCTGGTCTCAAACCTGTGATCCTCTTGTCTCAGCCTCTCAAGTACCAGGATTACAGGAATGTACCACTGTATCCAGCTTGTTAAAGGAGAGACTCAGTCAGATCTGTCTGGTGACCCCTGCTTAACATATGTACCCTGCAGCATGGTACAGGGTAATCAGGAACCCACAGGGCAACAATGTGCCGGCCTCACCTGCATGAGTGCACCACCACGATGAGCTTATTCCTCTGGGAGCTGTGTCGGATGGTCAGCTGGACCTGCCCCAGTGGAGACTGTCCCAGGGTTGTCCCGCTGAGGAAAGCAGAGTAGAGTCAATTCTCACTTCAAATGAGCTACACTCACACACACAGAACACACAGGAAGATAGTTTCTGCTCATTCAGACAAAATAGAATGGAATTACAAATGAACTTAAACCAGAAACTTCTGGGTATATGTCAAGTGTAAGTCCTATTTCACTTGAGGGTTCAATATAGCTTAATTATTCAAAATTAATATAGCTCTTCAGTGAAAGCCGAAAGATAAAGTCTTAGCTCATCAGGGCCTACTTCACACTAGTCGCCCCTGCCTTCCTCTGATGAAACTCAGCCCTCATTTAATTCGTGGCCCTAGGCAGAGCTAACTCCTCAGAGGAACACTCTCTCCACTCAGTTTCTTTCAAGGTTGCTCAGCTACTTCCAAGATTAAGCTTCTGAGAAAAGATGGTTTCCCTGTTTAAAATTCTATTTACTTCTAGAAAGAGAGAAGGAAGAGACTGATTCCTTTTTTTCCAAAATAATGAACATGAGGCCAGGCATGGTGGTGCCTGCCTATAATCCTAGTACTTGGGAGGCAGAGACAGATCTCAGATTCAAAGCCAGCCTCAGCAATTCAGTAAGGCTTTCACCAACTTAGTGAGAACCCATTTCAAAATTTAAAAAAGGGCTGGGGTGCTGGTTGTGGTGGCACATGCTTGTAATCCCAGTACTTGGGAGACAGAGACAGGGAGATCATAGATTCGTGGTCAGCTTCAGCTACTTAGTGAGATCTTGTCTTAAAAAATAGAGAATAAAGCCGGGAGTGGTGGCGCACGTTTGTAATCCCCACACTTGGGAGGCAAAGACAGGAAGATCGCGCAGGTTCAAAGCCAGCTGCGCTGGCTTAAGAGACCCTGTTTCCAAATAAAAATATAAAATGGGTCTGGGAGTGTAGCCTGGAGATAGAAGGGTTTCCAGGAACCCCAGTACCACACACACACACAAAAAACAATAGAGCCGGTGTGGTGGCACACGCTTGTAATCCCAGTATTTGGGAGGCTGAGACCAGAGGATCACGGTTTGCAGACAGCCCTAGCTACTTAGTGAGGCCCTCTGCAACTCAGTGAGACCCTGTTTCAAAATAAAGAATAAAAAATAGGGCAGGGGCTGTAGCTCGGAGGTCAAATGCCTCTGGGTTCCATCCGCAGACCCGGAAAAAAAAAAATAGAGAATAAAAATCAGGCTGAGGGTGTGGCTAAGAGATAAAATGCCTATGGGTTCTATCCCCATTGCCACACACACACAAAAAAGTCCTATTTTGAGACTACAGATGTCTGCCACCACACCCAGGTAGGCAGGTTTTATTCTGAAAGTCAGACTCAGTGGGCAAAACAGCAATACAACCTGGAGTTCTAGTTAACGCAAGACTGCATTCCCTCCCTGCATGTGAACTGTTGGTAGCACGCCTGTGCAGAGCAGATGCAGTCACGCATTGATTCTGACAGACAGGCAGAGGGGATGGAGTTACTTTTCGAGCTGCCGCAGTCTTTGCCGGAGCTCCTGCGTGGCGATGGGCAAGGATATATCTGAGGCTATGCTAGGGGTGGGCTCCTTGACCGTGACGTGGCTTGGGGAGGCCAGGAGACCGCAGGAGCTTCTGTCCATATCCCGCTGGCCCGGAGGGTTGGCCTCGGGAGGCTGGGCCTTTTCTTCCACACCAGACTTATCGCCTCCCCCAATGACTGGTGTAGAAGGAGCTGTGTTGCTGCTGCTGGTGCCTGGAGATGTGGACACCTGGGACTTGACCGGCATTTTCCTCCCTTCTTTGGAAACAGAGGGTCGTTTCACTTGAGCTGAATGTTGGTAGTCTGGAGGCCTTTCTTGCTTTTCAAGGTGAAGTATCTAGAGGTAGAAATACACAGACACTGAACCAATGACACTGATGACACTGGAAACACCCTGATACTTGAATGGCTTAGATGCGTTAATCTGCAAGTCCTTTTTTGTGTCTGAGCTACTGGGGACTTAACCCATACAATTCTACCTCTGTACTACACCCCCACCCTTATTTTTAATTTTTTAAAATTGTGAAACAGGGTCTCATAGTTTCTGAGGCTGTCCTCACACCTAAGATCCTCCCATCTCAGCCTCTCAATTACTTAAATTATAGGTGTGTGTCACCAAGCCCAGCTTCTTCTGCAAGTATTTCTTTAAAATTTGGCTCAAAACATTTTAAAAAATCTAATCTTTTTTTGTTCAGCTACTCAGTTACTAAAATAGTATTTTATTATAGGAAGTTCAGGAAAAAAAAAAGTTGAAAGTTGGGAGTGGTGGCACACGCTTGTAACCCCAGCATTTGGGAGGCTAAAATAGGAGGATCACAGTTCGCGGACAACCTTGGCTACTTAGTGAGTCCCTTTGCAACTCAGTGAGACCTTGTTTCAAAAAATGAAGAATAAAAAATAGGGCTGGGAGTGTAGCTCGAAGGTATAATGCCACTGGGTTCCATCCCCAATGTTGAAAAAACAAAGTTTAAGTAATCAAAGTATCACTTCTATGATACAAACACAAGTTCTGTGTTTTCCTCTAGTCTCTTTACTTGTCATATTCCAACACAGTTGTAAGACAATAATCTCATTGGCTAGGCCCGTGAAATCACATGCTTTTTTTTTTTTTTCTTTTTCTTTTTGTGGTTCTGGGGGTGGAACCCAGGGGCATTCTACCTCCGATCTATACCCCCAGCCCTATCTTTTATTCTTTATTATTATTTTTTAAATTTTTGCAGTACTGGGGATGGAACCCAGGGGTATTCTACCTCCAAGCTACACTCCAGCTCTATTTTATTTTTTTTATTCTTTATTTTGAAACAGGGTCTCATTGAGTTGCAAAGGGCCTAAGTAGCTGAGGCTGTCCGTGAACCATGATCCTCCTGTTTCAGCCTCCCAAATGCTGGGATTACAAGCAGGTGCCACCTCACCTGGCTTATTCTTTATTTTGAAACAGGGTCTGAGTTGCAAAGGGCCTCACTAAGTAGTAGCTGAGGCTGTCATTGAACCACAATCCTCTGGTCTCAGCCTCTCAAATGCTGGAATTACAAGTGTGCGCCACCACACCTGGCTAGTCTTCTTAGCTTTTGAAACAGAGTCTTACTGAGTTGCGAAGGGCCTCACTAATGAGCTGAGGCTGTCCATGAACCTTCTGGTCTCTACCTCCTGAATGCTAGGATTACAAGCATGTGCCACCACACCTGGTGAAATCACATGCTTTTGACAGAAGACTGAATCCCACATTCTACATAGGTGGTTTGCACCAGGAACCCCAAAGAAAGGAAGAATACTCAGAACCCTGTTTTCCGGCAAGATCACCCCAAATAACTGTGTGGTGCAGGAAAGGAGGCACAGCCATATGACCTGTGACTCAGTTGTGTAGCATAGGAACTAGCGATAGGTACCTTCTACTGAGCAGAATCTATATGAACCTGTGCAATCCTCCTGTCTCAGCCTCCCAAGCGCTGGGATTACAAGTGTGCAGCACCACACCTGGCTCCTTAACTACTTTTAAAAATTGAAACTTAGGCCGGGCATGGTGGCACACGCTTGTAATCCCAACATTCGGAAGGCTGAGATTGGAGGATCATGGTTCTTGGACAGTCTCAGCTACGTAGTGAGGCCCTCTGCAACTCAGTGAGACCCGGTTTCAAAATAAAGAATAAAAAAATAGGGCAGGGGGTATAGCTTGGAGGTCGAATGACCCTGGGTTCAGACCTGCAAAAACAAAACAAAAAAAAAAAAAACCAGAAAAACAAACAAAAAAAAACTTAGGTGAGAACTGCGTATACAGATGGTGGACCGAAGGGGGACAACACGGGTGGGCAGATGCACGTGCAGCACACGGGCAAGCCCAGCCTGCTGTCGTCTGGTGGGCGCCAGTGAGTGCCCACGGCTCTGCTCTGGTTTCTCCTCTCGGGTCTCCAGCATCATACCCCTGCCCTGTGCCCATGGCACTGTCTGTCACATTGACCAGGACCTGGAGCATGCTGCAGAAGCCCATTTTCTTCCACCCCACCATATTCACTGCAAAAGACTGCACGGCACCTTCAGAGCGATCTTCATCTTCAAGGTGCTGTTTGGACCTGAGTTGCTGAGATGAAACCGCTGGTTTATGGTCATGTCGTCACTCGTGAGCAGCTGGCTGATTGGGATTCTCAGGCTCCCCAGAGAACACTGATGCTGTTCATCTTTGACCTGCAAACCACAGAGGGAAAGCACCCTGAGGAGAGAGGGACCAGCACAAGTGTACAGGAAATGCACAAGGGCCATTAAAAGATGAAAAATATCCAAATATTGTTAGCCATACCTTTTTTTTTTTTTTTGGTGGGTGGGGGCATTCAGAATTCTACCTCTGAACTATACTCCATTTTGAAATAGGGTTTCACTGCATTGCTGAGGATGACCTCCGATCCTCCTGTTGCAGCCCAAGTACTGTTTCTACAGGTGACTAACTTAGCAGAAAGCCTCCTCGGGTTTAACATAAGACACACGTCTCTGTCGCTTGTGCGTGTCATTTCTCCATGACAAAATCCCAATGAGACTACAAAAAGTACCATGTCCTGTGGATCTGTTATGAGAAACTTCAGCTAAGAGACAGAAGTCTAGTCAGGTGTGGTGGTGCATGCTTGCAATCGTAGTACTTGGGAGGCTGAGACAGGAGGACTGCAGGTTTGAGGCTAGCCCCAGCAATTTAGCCTGATCCTGAGCAATTAACAAAACCTCATTTTTAAAACAAAACCAAAATATAGCTGGGGTGTGGCTCAGAGGTAGAAAGCCCCTTGGTTGAATCCCCAGTACAAAAACAAAAACAAGAGAGTCAATAGTCCACACAAACCTGAGACTAGGAGATGTCTTGTAGCCCTGTGGAAACGGCACAATACACCTGTGTAGTGATCTACTGGTAATAGGAGAATACATTGACGGATAAGCCTTTCCTATTCCAAGTCTACATGCTTGGTTTGAAAATTTGCCATATCTGTTGGGGTGGGAGGTAAATATGCCAAGGGATGTGTGTATGTATGAATATATCACTTCAAATCTCACCAGATTGTGTAGGTACAATGCACCAATGAACGCACTAAGAAGACAATTTACACTATCTGCCAGAAATGCATGGTAATTTTTTTCCCCCTGAACAATAATCTTTAGCATTACCTCTGTAAGAGGAGTCATTACCGTCACACTGAAGAGCACTGGGGGCTTCATAGGTTACATGAAAATGGTCAGAGTAGCTAACGTATAACTCCATAGGGAAACCTAAGAGCCTGACAACTTACCTTCTAAAACTAAAATCACGCTGGGCACGGTGTGCGTGCCTATAACCCCAGCATTTGGTAGGCAGAGACAAAAGGATTACAGGTTCAAGGACAGCCTCAGCAACCTAACGAGGTCCTCGGTAACTCAGTGAGACCCTGTTTCTAAAGTAAAATAAAATAAAATAAAAAAATAGGGCTGGGTATGTAGCTTGAAGGTAGAATACCCTAAGGTCAATCCTTTGTAGAAAGAAAGAAAGAAAGAAAGAAAGAAAGAAAGAAAGAAAGAAAGAAAGAAAGAAAGAAGAAAGAAAGAGAGAAAGAAAGACAGACAGACACTAGGGTGTGGTGGCACACACCATAATCCCAATACTTGGGATGCTGAGAGAGGATAGCAAGAGAAAAAGAAAAAAAAAAAAAAAGGAGCGGGCATGGTGGTGCACACTTGTAATCCTAGCATTTGGGAGGCTAAGAAAGGGTGACCGGGGTTCGCAGACAGCCTCAGCTACTTAGTAAGGGTGCTTGCAACTCAGTGAGACCTTGTTTCAAAATATAGGGATGCCCCTGGATTTTAGCCCCAGTACTGCAAAAACAAAAACAAACCAAAAAAAACCCCCAAAAAACAAAAAAACAAAGCCGGGTATGGTGGCGCATGTAGTCCAAGCATTCGGGAGGCTGAGACCAGAGGATGGCGGTTTTCAGAAAACTTTGACCTTGTTTCAAAGTAAAGAATGGGGACTAGGGCAGGGGTTGTAGCTCGGAGGTCAAATGCCCCTGGGTTCCATCCCTGGACTCTCAAAAAAAAAAAAAAAAAAAAAAAAAAAAGGAAATCATCTTAGTTGTAACAACTTAAAAGAAATGAACAAATTCCTTGAAAGACAAATAACAATATCCATCCAGAAGAAAAAATAAGTAACCTGGACAGATTTATATGTATCTGAGAATGACTTTGTATTTTAACACCTCACAAAGAAAACTGTACACAGGCTACCAAGTATGCAACGCAACAACAAAACCAAAATAAATACAAAACCCCACCAGATTCTATACAAACCCGTTCAGAAAATCCAAGAGGAGGGGATACTCTTCAACTCATCCAAGAGGCTAGTATTATCCTGACATCAAACTAGAAAGACGCTATATGGACACAAATTACAAATGGGTATCCTTCATAATTAAGGCACAAAAAACTTTAACAGAATTGAACATATATAAAAAGGATACTACATCAAGTGGGGTTCATCACTAAATAAAGGTTAGTTTGCAAGATTTAAAAAAATCTTGAAAACCAAATAAAATTTGAAAAGTTTGACATTTGAAAACCAGCAATATATTTACCATTGTATTACACTATTTTCTTACAAAGAAAAACATTATTATGATGATGATGATTCCTTTTGCAGTACTGGGGATTGAACCCAGGGTCATTCTACCACTTAGCTACATCCCCCAACCTATTTTATAATTCTTTATTTTGAAACAGGGTCTCCCTAAGTTGCAGAGGGCCTCACCAAAAATTTCTGAGGCTGGTTGTAAACCTTCAATCCTCCTGTCTCAGCCTCCCAAGTATCGGGATTACAAGTGTGTGCCACCACTCCCAGCTCTGCACATCATCTTTATTTTGGGGGGTTGAGGAGTACTGGGGATGGAACCCAGGGGCATGCTACCTCTGAGCTACACCCCCGGCCTTATTTTTTAAATTATTTATTTATTTATTTATTTATTTATTTATTTATTTATTTTGGTGGTACTGGGGGTGGAACCCAGAGGCTCTCTACCTCTGGGCTATACTCCCAGATCTTTTTTATATTTTATTTGGAAACAGGATCTCACTAAGTTGCTGAAAGCCTCACTAAGTAGCTGAGGCTGGCTTTGAACCTGTGGGATCCTCCTGTCTCAGCCTCCCAAGCACGGGGATTACAAGCATGTGCCACCATGCCCGGCTTATTCTTTATTTTGAAACAGGGTCTCACTAAGTTTCAGAGGGCCCTACTAAATAGCTGAGGCTGTCCAAGAACCATGATCCTCCTGTCTCAGCTTCCCAAGTACTGGGATTACAAGTGTGTGTCACACCCAGCTGTATGATCATCTTAATAGAGAAAAACCTCTACTGAAATTCAATATCAATTTATTATTAAAAACTCTCAGCAAACTAGGAGTAGAAGAAACCCTTCTCCACTAGATAAAAAGTAGCTAAATGGTGAGACACAGAGTATCAGGCAGGGGCCCCGGTGTCTTCTCTTACCACCTCTGTACAGTGCAGGGGCTGAGCAGTGCAATTAGGCAAGAAAATAAGCAAAAGTATCTAGACTGAAAAGAGTACAAGTGTTGCTGGGCGCTTAAAATCCCCATGCTTGGGAGGCAGAGAAAGGAGGATTGTGCAGGTTCCAAGGCTGGTTTAAGAGACCCTGTTTCCAAATAAAATATAAAATAGGTCTGGGAGTGTAGCCCGGAGGTAGAAGGGTTCCATCCTCGGGACCACACACACACAAAAAGAGTACAAGTGTCTTTACTAGCAGATAACATGATTGTCCACATTCAAAACTCGATTTCTACCAATTATCAGAATAAGCAAGTTAGCAAGGTTGTACGAGACTGTATCAACATAACTGCACTTTAATATCCTACTGAAAAAATAAAAAAAAAAACTGGTCATGGTGGCTCATGCCTATAATCCTAGTAATTGGGAGGCTGAGAAAGGAGGATTGCAGGTTCAAGGCCAGTCTTAGCAACTCAGTGAGCCTCTCAGGAATGTAGTGGGATCCTGTTCCAAAACCAAAACAAAAAGGGGTCTAAGATTGTAGCATGGAGGTAGAGTGCCCCTGGGTCCCTGGTTCAGTCCTCAGTAAAAAATAAAACAAAACAACAAAAACAAAAACAAAAAAACACAGCACTTAGTGTCATAAAAAATATGAAATATTTAGGGATAAGCATGAAAAATTTGTTTAAGATTGATACGGCACAACAAAACCTATAAAACATTTCTGGGAGAAATTGAAGAATACTTAAATAAGAGTAACGCACTGTTTCTATGGATTGGAAGATTGAGTGTTGTTGAGATGTTCATACTATCTACTTTATAGTTTCAATGAAGTTATTAAAATGCTATCAGTTTTTCTATAGAAACTGGCAATCTTATACTAAAATTCAAGCAGAAACAGAAACTTAGAATAATAAAAACTACAAAAGTGATATAAGGATTCACATCACTTGCTTTAAGATTGATGTACACAGCACCAGTAAAAGAGACGGTGGCACTGGCACACAGACAGATTCGGAGACCACCAGGGCAGACGGCTTACCTGTAAGGTAACCCTCACAGCCTGAGTTCACAAGGTGGCCAAGCTCAACCTTACCTGTAAAGGGACCCTCACAGCCTGAGTTCACATGGCCAAGCTCAACAAACAGGCAAAGAATCATCCACTCAACAAAAACTGCTGAACATCGGTATAGTCATCTACTGAAGAAACGAACCATGGCCCTTCCCCTAATCTGTAATGAAACCACCCTGACACAGACCCAAACGCAAAGTTAGAAGTACAACCTCTACAAGACCGCAAAGAAGAAAGGCTTTATTTATTTATTTTTATTTTTTGGTGGTACTGGGGGTGGAACCCAGGGGCTTTCTACCTCTGGAATATACCCCAGACCTATTTTCTATTTTATTTGGAAACAGGGTCTCACTAAGTTGCTGAGAGCCTCACTCAGTAGCTGAGGCTGGCTTCGAAACTGTGCGATCCTCCTGTCTCAGCCTCCCAAGTGCAGGGATTACAAGCGTGCGCCACCACGCCCGGCTAAGGCTTTATTTCTTAATAAATATTTCTTAAGTGGGACAGAAAATATTTCTTAGGGAGGAGAGAAAGAACATGAACTAAAAAAAGGCAATAAACGGAACAAATTTTAAAACTTTTGCTTTTCAAAAGATACTCTTATACAATTCAAAATCAAGCTAAATACTGAGAGAATAGTTTTTTTTTTTTTTTAAAGGCCTTAGTGAGGCTCTCAGCAACTTAGTGAGATCCTGTTTCCAGATAAAGTATAAAAAATAGGTCTGGGAGTATAGCCCGGAGGTAGAAAGCCTCTGGGTTTCCCCCAAGTACCCCCCCCCAAAAGAGGCAAAGAAAGCAAACAGACATTTCACTATAGAAGAGATACAGAAGCATTCTCAGTCATCACCCTGAAACCACCACGAGGCCTTGCCGTCGCTGCCTCATCCATGGTAAACTCATCCCAAGGGCCCAGTGGGTGCCTGAAACCAGAGTGCTGAAACCCACATATACTATGTGCTCTCCTGTGCTAAGACTTAATTTACAAACTAGGCACAGTGAGAGATAAATTAAAAGCCATTTTTAACGATGTACTGTAATGAAAGTAATGCGAATAGTCTTTCACACTCAGAACGCCTCAGTGCACTGTTCTCACCCCTCTTGAGATGGTGTGGCCTGTGGTCTGGCCATGGTTGACTGGGATCTGAAACTGTGGCAGTGAAATGTGGATGAGGGGCTACTCTACTTGCTACCCACCAGCTAGAGCGTGGTGAGATGTGCAGGAAACGTACCTGCCTTACCCTGCTGATGAGCAGAAGTGGCACTCCACGTAGGAGAACCATGGCGGTGCACAAAGAAGTAAACACGCACCCACCATTCTGCTCCTAGGCATCTGCCCAACAGAAATGAAGGCATAAGTCCCTACATAGATTTACATGTGAATACTCCTGTATCTTTTACTTGCAATAGGTCTTAAAAGGAAAGAATCCAATATTTTATCAGAGGTGAATGGATAAGCCAATTGTGGCACATCCATCCCACGGGATACTACTCAGCAATAAAAAAGGACAAGCTTGAAGCTGCGTGGTAGAGCATGCCTGTAATCCCAGTACTTGGGAGGCTGAGAGAGGGGGATCTCAGGTTTGAGGCCAGCCTCAGCAACCTGGGCTCTCAGCAACTTGGTGAGACCCTGCTTCCAAATAAGAAATATAATGGGCTTGGGGTGTAACTTAGAGGTAGAGGCTGGGTTCAATCTGCAGTGAGAGAGAGAGACAGAGAGACAGACAGAGACACACACAAACAGATTAAGCTATACATATTCATAACAACATAGTAAACCTCAAAATAACTATGTGAAATAATATAAAGAAAAAGAACACAAACTATATCATTCCATTTATATAAACTCTAGAAAATTTGAACAATGATTGATATGACAGGATAGCAATCAGTGTTTGTTAGAGGAGGAATGTGTGGGGAGATATTCATTACAGAGAGAACCAGGAAACATTTTTATTATTATCTTGATTATGGTGATGGGGTGTGTGTGTATGTGTGTGTGTGTGTGTGTGTGTGTGTGTGTGTGTTTGTGTACATATATATGTCAAAACTCTTTAAACTGCATACTTTAAATATGTATAGTTTAGAGCTGGGAGTGGTGGTGCACGCTTGCAATCCCCGTGCTTGGGAGGCTGAGACAGGAGGATGACACAGGCTCGAAGCCAGCCTCAGCTACTGAGTGAGGCTCTCAGCAACTTAGTGAGACCCTGTTTCCAAATAAAAAAAATATAAAATAGGTCTAGGAATATAGCCCAGAGGTAAAAAGCCTTCTACCCTCAGTACCCCCCCAAATGGGTAGTTTATATTTATTGTATGTCAATTCTGCTTTAACATATTGGTTAAAAGATGAAAATAAAATACCTCAACTTCAAGGTCCTGGCGCTTGGGGTTGTGAATGAAGAAAGTGAAGTTTTCCTCCCACACAGGTTCACTGGTTTTGTATCGAATCTGGAAGAAATGCCCAATATCAGCTCTGTAATATTTTCTGTGAATAAAGGCTACCAACACTCTTACTAATTTAATGTGTTCAGAGACATAGAATAACTTTTATAAAATTCAAAGATATATATTTACTGAATATGTACTATTATATTAGAAAGTATGAAAATAATTCAAAGATGGAGAGATGCTTCAAAGCTCTTCTAGTATATAGAACCCAACTGTATGCCTAGGACCAAGACCTCAGCTCATCAGCAAGCAGGTCTTAGTTCTCCCAGTACGTCAGTATCTAGCATGGTGGTTCCTCTTTTTGGTACTGAGGATTGGACTCAGAGGCATTTTACCTCCAAGTTATACCTCCAGCCCTCCCTATCATCCATCCATCCATCCACCCATCCATCCATCCATCCATCCATCCATCCATCTATCATACTGGGTATTGTACCCAGAGGCATTCTATGTCCAAGCTACACCACCAGACCTATTTCAATTTTTATTTGAAAACAGGGTCTCACTTAAGTTGCAGAGGGCCTCACTAAGTTGCTGAGGCTGGTCAAACCTATGATTCTCCTGTCTCAGTCTTCCAAGTGCTGGAATTATAGGCATGTTGAAACAGTGTCACTAAAAGTTGCTGTGGGGAAGTACTGAGATTACAAGCACACATCGCCATGCCTAGCAATGGCATTGCCTCTTAAAGGGTTAAACTGGAAGTGAACAATGGCCTGTAACTCTGAATAATTTCTGAAATGTTTTCTAGCTGATCAGTAGAGAAGAACATACTACAGCAACAGTAATACTTTCTTTCAATTCTTGAACTTTTCTACATTTACAGAATTTTTAAGCACTGTTGGTGCTCAAATGAAACTTGAGAACGTATCTCATACCTCTACCCATGTAATCAGGCAAAAGCATATTCGTATGGTATTTTCAGTGTTATTTTAAACATCAAGCAATATACTCTTACTACTGTAAGGCACTGGTTATCTATGCAATGACTGCTCTAAGAGAAAGGAAGACATGGACAGCGATGGTCTGGATGTCTACATCCCCACACAGCCGGAACACCATCTACTGGTAGTGAGACATGGCAGTTGTGAAGAGGTGAGGGCAGTTTCAGAAAAACAACACAAGCACCTTACCTTACTCTCTTGAGCCTTGTGACCGACTGACATCTGGACAAGAGGATTTGGGTTGCTGTTAATTTTCTTCCCTGACTATTCAGAAACAAAAACAAAACAGACAAAATAAATATACATATTTTGAAACGGGCCTTACTAATAATAAAATTTGGGGCTGATTTTAAGAGCCATTTTCTAATTACCTCTGATGTTTAACATAGAGGGGAACAACTACATACTGCTAAGCACACACCAAACCATAATCATTTCTACCACAAGCAAATTTTAAAGAACTTAGATTTGCATGTAGTTTTTGTTGTTGTTTTTCAAACAGGTTTTCACTATATTGCCCAGGTGATCTCAAACTCCTGGACTCAAGAGATCCTCCTGCTTCAGCCTCCAAACTGACTAGGACTACAGATGTGCACCACTGCACCCACATGCACACAATCTTTAAATGTTAAAAGGCTTTTTATTCATAAAAAAAGCTACTTTGGGAAAACTGAATCTTAAAAATCTTTAATGTTAACTACAGTTCTTAAAATTTATTTATTAGGATAACAAAAATGTATAAATTGCAATGAATGAAAACCAAAAGAAGACAAATGTAGAAGAATGATAATTCAGAATGCTTTTTTAATTGGAGTAATAAGGCTTCAGATGCACAGTTTTACATTTTTAACCTAGCATCCCCCTGTTTAAATACACACAGCTATCAGACATCAAATCTTGCTTACCAGATGCTAAGTAATTTTGACTGGGAGAATAAACATTAGTTTAGAATCACATTAAATCAAGCAGATACAAACATGATGAAAAATCTAAGAATAAGGGAAAAAAAATGGCAAGAAGCATACTTTAGCACAGACAGCTGAAAGAAGAAAACATAGTAAGACATAAAAGATATGTGCTTTGAGGTTTATTTTTAACTTAGCCCCACAAGAAGATGTAGTTAAATATCTGTTAGTGTAAAATAATTAGAAGGTCACAAAAGTGGTTTTTAGTTTAATTATTTTAGATTCAATTCTCAACACTGCAGCAATGACAGAAATAGGTGTCAAAATTATATGATTATTGAAAAATATTACTAGCCCAAACCTACTGTGATAATCTATTTTCTTGTTCATCTTTTTGATGTGAATGAATTCTGCAAAATGAAATAAATACTGTTAAAGAAATATCTGAGGTCAGAGTCTATTGTGGCAAAGACGACTAACTTTCCTCTTAAACTTATTTTCTCTCTCTTCCTTCAATATTAGGATTCCCCAAGTTTTAGCAATGCACAAGCCCTCTATGAATGAAGACTAAAACTCCACACCTCCCCTGCGGTTAGGCAGGGCCAAGTGACTAGTTCTGACCTTGAAGTAGAGCTCGTCCCGCCTACTCCCTCCCAGGAGCTGGGGACACAGGAAGTGCTGCATAGCCGAAGGCCATAAACACTTGTCTTGACTGAGCCACGGCTACTTTAAGCTTTTTTCCTTAAATATAAATACTTCCTCTTTGAAAAGTAAACATTTATTTCTAGAGATTTACTGTATCTTGATATTTTCCTCACTCTATCATTGCTGAAAACAGAATAAAATTGCTAACAATTATATTCCTCCTCTGGGGCACTTTGTAGTAGTGAGGCAGCTGATACTGTCTTACTGTGCTTGTAGTTTCCCTTCATGGAAGCATGTGAGTTACATGGTTAAAAAAAATTACCATGAGTCTAAAACTTTACTCAGTAAATATAAAATAAAACACTATTAATATGTAGCTGGCATTTTATAATCTTTCCTAATGGTACATAAAATAATGGTATATCTTAAAATGAATGTCATCGTCTTTTTTTTTTTTTTTTTTGGTGGTGGTACTGGGGTTCCTTGAAACCCTCTTACCTCTGGGCTACACTCCCAGACCTATTTTATACCTTTTTTTTATTATTTGGAAACAGGGTCTCTTAAGCCAGCACCGAGGCTGGCTTCGAACCTGCATGATCCTCCTGTCTCTGCCTCCCAAACGCGGGATTACAAGCGTGCACCACCACGCCCGGCAGTTGTCTTTTTTTTTTTTTTTTTTTTTTTTGTGGTACTGTAGATTAAACCCAAGGAGCCCTCTTTGATTGAGCTACATACCCACCCCTTTTTATATTTTATTTTGAAACAAGATCTTATTAAGTTGCCCAGGCTGGACTCGAACTTGTGATCCTCCTGCCTTAACCTACCAAGTTGCTGGGATTAAAGGCATGCTCCAGTACGCTTGGCTGGATGATATTTTATATCGTGTAAATTAAGGTTAAATCAATCATCAAGTGACATACTATTGTAAATGCATTTGTACAAGTCAAAGACACAAACTCTAATGAAAACATAAGCAATCAGTTGGACTGTCCTGCACTCACATCTTAGCCCTCTACCTCTGACGACTGAGACCTGCACGTCTCACTGATCCGAGCTTCACTTTCTCTGCCCACAAAATGGTCACAACACCATTTTCAGAACCTTGCTTCTACTAAATTATCTAATGTAGTAACATGGCAATTACAATACATTTATTTTCCTCTATAGTGCATTTTTACATGCGTTACGTTTGCTCGGTAATCCCATGCAGAAGATGTTACTTGCACCTCATAACGGAGTACATTAAAGACCCGCTGTGGGTCATACAGCCTGAGTCCAAGCCTGCCTTCCTGACTGCTGTGCCCTGCTGGCACCAGCCTTCACGGAGCAGAGATGGGTGAGTGGAGGGGCTGACAGGAGGCCTCCTGCCATTTTGATGGGAGCAGGTGTTCAATTAGTGCTGACCAGAATTCATAGTTGTGATTCCTACTAAGTACATCTTACTCCTCCATAGCAAGGGCTTAACAAATAAGATATTTGTTTTCAAGCAGTCTTTGCCAGTGTCCTTTGTTTAAAATTTTACTTTTTTACCTAGATGAATCTGTTATGCTTTCTGTTTCTGTTATGCATTCCTATTTCTTTGGGACTTATCTTAAAAAAATGACTTTTTTTTTTTTTTTGGTGGTACTGGGGTTCCTGGAAGCCCTTTAACCTCTGGGACTACACTCCCAGACCTATTTTATATTTTTATTTGGAAACAGGGTCCCTTAAAGCCAGCATGGCTGGCTTTGAACCTGCGTGATTCTCCTGTCTCCGCCTCCCAAGCGCTGGGATTACAAGCGTGCGCCACCACGCCTGGCAAAACAATGGCTTTTAAAACTCCCCCCATTTGAAATAGCTAAGCCTCAATGTCCAGAGAAATTAGAGTAAAAAATAAAAACCAACAAAGCATGGTAAGTCATAGAAAACTATTAACAATTTAGCCAGAGAACACATGCTAATGCCATGTTTTAGGGAGTGGAGCTTAGTTTTCAATATACCTCATTTAATGAAACTTAAAGCTTCTGGAAAGATCTCACCCAAAACCACAGCACCAAAGCCATGAGATTATTGACTTAGAGAGGCCCCTATTCAACATATTGGAAGAGGTGATTTATTAAATGTATACTCAGTTTGCAAGATGTATCTTTAAATCATAATCTGATCATTGGTTTTAAATATATTTTATTATTTTTTTGTGTGTGTGGTATTGGGGTTGGAACCCAGGGACATTCTACCTCTGAGCTACATCCCCAGCCCTATTTTTTATTCTTTATTTTGAAACAGGGTCTCACAGAGTTGCAAAGAACCTCACTAAGTAGCTGAGGCTGTCCCTGAACTGCGATCCTCCTGTCTTAGCATCCCAAATGCTGGGATTACAAGTGTGAGACACCATGTCTGGCTTAAATATATTTTAAATAGAACTTCTCAATCCCCTTTTCACAAATCAAACAAAATACAAATACAAATAGTTGCCTAAATCAAGAGGGAAGTAATCTAATTAATCATATTGGAATTTTGTAAAATTTACCTTAGGAGTTGCCATAAATTTTTCTAACTACTAATTCTTGGATAACAAAAATAGGACCTTTTCCACCTGACAATCAATTACTATCTTACTGTGGAAGGTAATTGGCCCACACACTTAAAAGAGTCAAATATCATCTCTTTCAATATGTCTTGATTAATGCTGTGACCTTAAGGGAACACTTCGTTTACCTTTAAAGCTCTCTGAACAGCAGCCTTCTTCAAGACACCAGGGTTAAAGTTTAATGGGTTACTCTTTCAGGTCAGAAGAAAATGAATACACCAAGGGTTAATAAAACATGCAATGAGGAACTAATGTAAGGTTAATGACATGACATTTTATGAGAATAAACAAAAATTTAAATAAAACCACCAAAAATTAAACAAACACCATCAAATTTTCCTTTATGCCTAAGATTTTATCTTTGAGTGAATCTCTAATCTAGAAACATCAAACACATTTTCTTATCCTATCAACCCTTTCCTTCCCCACCTGTCCTTGGGATTTGAAGAATGTAAGCATGAGACTTTAGGAAAGGGCTCTGTTTACTGCTCTTCTTAAGTATCAAACATAATGAAAAGTTTTACGTATTCAAGTGCAAAGCGATGGACCATGATGCCCACACTGTGTGAGCCTGGGTGCCAAGGCCCTTGAAGAGGACTGGTGCTTTCAGACTTCACAGGGGCCTTTTCCTAAAGCTCACGCTGGGCAGATGTAGCGGAACCAAATGTGCTTGTTATTCTCACATGCATGCTGCAGAGAAACAAGAAAACGGCAGTGGTATGGGCTAGGGTGCAAGAGGAGCTGTGTGAGGGCGCAGAGAGCTGCAGCCTGGGGTGAGACAGACTGGGTCTTGAGACCCTCTGAGCAGGTGTGCAGGTCAGGCTAGAGTCAGGCACCATGCGCCCCAGGCCTGTCGCCACGAAGGGTGCAGCAGTGGCGCCTGCGCTTTTCTCTTTGCACAAGAGCTGAAGTAGCTTGCACAATGCACCCTCGCTCTAAGGGCCGCACTGTGGTGGTATTATAGGGCTGTAGCACTGCATTCAGGGCAGGCACTGTGCAGATACCACTCACCTCAGATGAAGCCACATACTGAATTATGAGTCCGTAACTTAGTGGAGTGGCAGCTCTGCTACTCACAACACTGTGGCTCAGGTCTCTAGTTCCACCATCCACCTGCTCTGTGTTGGCCCTATCTCCTAAGATGGAAATGACACTAGCAGTCTAGGGTTTGCTGAGGTATACATTGGAACCCCTGCTTGGCTACTGGAAAGTGCTCAGTAAACGTGGCCAGCACAATCTGAGGACATTTCACTGTGCAGGCCTGAGGTTCAATCAGAGTTTGGTTAAAAGGAAAAAAAAAAAAAAAAGGAGAGCAAAATTCTAAGATTCTACATTATAAAGATGTCACTTCCAGGGATGGAAGTGTAGCTCAATGGTAGAGTACATACTGGAGCCCTGGGTTCAATCCCCAGTGCTAGGGGAAAACAAATAAATGGCCATGGTAGCACATGTCTCTAATTCCAGCAACTCAGGAGACTGAGGTAGGAAGACTTTGTCTCAAAATAAAAAATAAATAAATAATAAAAAGTGTTGGGTTGGGCTGGGAACGTAGCTCAGTGGTAGAGCGTCCCTGGCTTCTCTGTTCAAAGTACCACAAAACAAAACCCGAAAACAAACCCAAACAGACCCACATCTCGTTTCCAAGGCAGAGGAAAGTCCTGCTATCTTAAACTTTCAGCTGGGGATCCTGGTGATACTGTGCTTCTGGGGACAGAAACTTCTCGAGTAGGTGGGAGGTTCGAAGACCATGGGCTGGACTAGTAAAGCGATGGCTCAGCTTGTCAGGGATTATCAAGAAAGCTGAGCTGACTCCACACTGGAAACCAATGGGGAGAAGAAAGTGTTCACATTTAGTTTACAGAAAAATCTTTTTGTGTGCTGTATATATACTCGTCATAAAGCACAGCGTGATTTTGACAATGTAGAAGAAAGCTGATTTTGAGAACCCAATAATGTCATAGGGTAAATACTACAAAGTAATCTGAAAATCTGTCACAATGTCAGAACACTTCCTTTCTGCAAAAGGAAGCAGTTACAGAATGGAAGAAGCAGCTAGAGACTGAGGGAATTTGCACAGCACAGCTACCTTGTCACTAGACTAGTTTCTGATGACATTTTCCACTTAGAAATACCAAAAGCAGAGAACTTGTTTTCTTAAGTTCTAGCTGAAGATGTTGCCATTATGCACCACTGGCTCTCCTTTTTGCTTTTTTTAATTATTATTTTTGGTGTGAGTCGTACTTGGAATTGAACCCAGAAATATTTTGCCTCTGAGCTATACTCCCAGCCCTTTTTATTTATTTATTTATTTATTTATTTATTTTGAAAAAGAGTCTTAGCTTGGTTGCTCAAAGTCTTGCTACTTACTGAGGCTATCCTCAAACCTGCAATCCTGTCTCCGCCTCCCAAGTACTTCCAATGACCTTTTCACTTTTTTTTTTGGTGGTACTGGGGGTGGAACCCAGAGGCTTTCTACCTCCAGGCTATACTCCCAACCTCTTTTATACTTTATTTGGAAATAGGGTCTCACTAAGTTGCTGAGAGCGTGAGTAGCTAGCTGAGGCTGGCTTTGAACCTGTCGTCCTCCTGTCTCAGCCTCCCAAGCACTGGGATTTCAAGTGTGCGCCACTACACCCAGCTCTCCTTTTCACTTTTAAAGAGGCCTCAAACAGGTGTGAGTGGACAGAGTCAAGAAGGTCACAGTGACCACTTACTACTGGTATGACTGACCAACTTGCCTACCCCTTCAGGCTCTTGATTTTCCTCATCAATAAAATGGGGTGAAGTACCTCTTCTTGGTATTATCTTCCACCTCCCTTGCTTTTTAAGAATAAACTGAGGATGCATATGATAAACCTTTGGAAACAGAAATAACTCTACAAAAATGAAAAGCACTACTACTTCTAGTTTCAAAGGACCAATGGACATTAGAAACCTCACTAATTATCAAAGTAAATCTGAAGAGTGACTTTCTATACTAATGTGTAAGTCATTCATAGTTTTCTATGACCCCAGAGCAAGCGAGATCAGCTACCAACAAAGAATACCCCACACAAGACCAGGACGAAGGCCCCAGACACATGGCCATGAGGAGCAGATATGAGATCAAAACAAAAAGCGCTTCAGTATCCACTCCAAGGAATCCTTTAAGTTCCTTAAAAGAAGCTGAGTCATGAACTTGGTTCTCTCCTCTTCTGGGCCTCTGGTGAAGCCACACCGGAGAACACAGGCTCTCGTGAGAACGTGACTTTTGCCCTCATGTGGCCATGCCCAGTGGCTGAGAAAGGACCAGATGCCATGGACTAGGAGAACACACACTCTAACACTGCTATGTCTGGTCAGGAGGAAAGAGCAGATTTAAGAAAGTTTTGACAATGAAAGATATTTAACATCTCATGCTGAGATGAAGTATAGAACCACCAGATATGACTTCATTTCTTCCTCAGAGGAATTTTTATTTTATTTTTTTACAGGTTGGCAGCAATTGGGGAATCTTAGGTTAGTCCACCCTGCATCAGATGCACTCGCCAATGTTAGAGCAGTGTTACCTCTTACAAGTGAGTACACAGTAACTGGAATCATGCAAGAAAATGAAAATGGCATGCCGCATCATTCCACACGAGCAGATTACACAGAAGCTCCAGGCCACACTCTGGCAGTCTCCACCGAACAAAAAAGAAGGAACGCTAGAAGACTCACAAATAGTGCTCTATAGACTGAGGTAGTATTTTCACAAAACACTAGTCCCGACGCTCGCCTCTCTTTTAAGTAGCCACACCCAAAGTTTCCCTCGTAGATACTCTTAGGAAAGTGGAGACGGGAGGAGAAAGCAAAGAATGGTGGATTGTGGTCAATGCGCGCGTCACAAGCACCAATCAACAGGAGTGCAAGGCAGAGTCAAAGGATCCCGCAACCCACAGGGCAGCCAGAAAGGGCTCCCGAGTACCCCGAGGCCACGGGCAGCGGCTTTGCCAAGATCCTTTGCCTCTGACGGCCACAGCACATTCATGCACAAAGTGCCCTGGTATCAGAACATCGGTACATTTACTTCACTTTTTTTGCTTATGTGACATTATTCAAACTTCACTTTAATGTGACAAAACACATTAGTTCTCGAGAGAAGGCTAATCCTTTACTGCCAGTCACCAACTCTATTCTCTATATCCTGAAATATACAATAAATTCTCTTCCATCAGGCACTGTGAAACATTAGAACATTTTATAACATTACTGTGGTCAAAGAAGAAAGTTCTGTATGAGAAATTCTGTAATAAGATTATATAATAATGAAGTAATTTCTCCTAAATTGAAATGATAATGGATTAAGTAATGGACTTTGTATTAAGATTGGCAAGGTTAAGGCAAATTATTTAAGAGAAATATAAGAATTTAGGAAGTTAAAAACATTTAAGAAATCTTCATTGAAAGAAAGAGTACCATTATAGACAATTATATACAACAAAGAGCACAACGACATCTTCCCAGTAAGATGTGAAAAACATGCCCCACTGTATTTTAATAAACCTTAAGTAAAATGTACAAATGTACAAAGTACATCTACTTTGTTTTCAGCAAAGCCCAAGTAAATGCACAATTTTCAAAACTTGAAAGGTGCTAAGTAAACAATTTTGCAAACTACAGGAAACGCAGTTTACCATGGTAAATTGGGATTATAATGAATAAGCATTTATAATTCAAGTTTAAAGTGTAGTATTGAAAAAGGCAAATGAAGTGCGTCCTTACTTTCTTTTTTTTTTTTTTTTTAGTGGTACTGGGGTTCCTGGAAACCCTTCTACTTCCAGGCTACACTCCCAGACCTATTTTTTATACATTTTTATTTGGAAAGAGGTCTCTTAAGCCAGCGCGGTTCACTTCGAACCTGCGCGATCCTCCTGTTTCCGCCTCCCAAGCGCGGGGATTACAAGCGTGCACCACCACGCCCGGCCATGCGTCCTTACTTTCTTGTCTAGAGACAATTATTCACAAAAACACCTTTGAGAATGGACATCGGCCATGCTGAAGATTATTCAAGGAGCAGCTGTGAGGGAGAGCCTCTGTACCTGGCAGATTCCTTCCTTTCTTTCTTTTTTTTTTTTTTTTTTGGTGGTACTGGGGTGGAACCCAGAGGCTTTCTACCTCCGGGCTCTACTCCCAGACCTTTTTTTTTTTTTTTAAATATATTTCATTTGGAAACAGGGTCTCACTAAGTTGCTGAAAGCCTCACTAAGTAGCTGAGGCTGGCTTCAAACCTGTGCGATCCTCCTGTCTCAGCCTCCCAAGCTTGGGGATTACAAGCATGTGCCACCACGCCCCGATTATTCTTTATTTTGAAACAGGGTCTCACTAAGTTGCAGAGGGCCTCACTAAATAGCTGAGGCTGTCCAAGATTTCTTTCTTTCAACAAAACTGATACAATGAAATGAATGATTACCTGGTGAGCAAGAACATGGCACTCCAAAGAAATTATCAATGTAACTAACACTTATGACATGACAAAATCACCCTAAGCAGGGATTGAAAGTATGACAGCGGCCACACTGCCTAACACATTCAATTAGGCTTCCCTTTCCCCAGGGTTCTAATTACCCACAAAACTGTATTTGATAGTTTTTTTCTAGGAACAAAACAGTTCTGATACAAACGAAAGCACATATTTTGAGAATGCAGAGCAGCATCTGTCTAAGAGTAGATTCTTCAAAGCCCTTCTTTGCCTCCTGCTGTTCTGCTACAAGTGCCCTGGTCACCTGGAGGCCCAGTACACCTGTCCAGTGGCACCGTTCTGCCCACATAACCCTGGGACTGCCAGGACTCAGCAGCTCAATCACTGCATGCTACAGCTGAGTGTGGGTTTGGAATCAGAACTACATAATTTTATTCCCATTTCAAATAGAGACAACAAGCTTTAGATAACTAAGTCTGAATGGTTATAGATGCGCATACACACAGAGAGCAAATAGTAACTGAAGTCTCTCTCTTGCTACTCTCTTGCATTGGAAGTGAAGTAAAACAAACAGACAAAACCAGGTGACACGTTATGACTGAACCAAGAATGGTTCTGAAGTAAGATGGGCTTCCAGGACAAGACACCCAAGTGAGTCAGCAATGCATCACCTACCGGAAGGTTCCTTGCTGAATCCAAATACAAGATCAGCAGTGCAGAAGAAAGACCATCATTGGCTTGGTCTTTGTCAGCTCTGATGTCTGTCAGCACCTAGGAGGAGAAAGCCTTAGCAGGTGTGTGTCCACATGACTAAAGACTATTTCTGTTTGGTTGTATTTATATCAATTATGCTCAAAGACAACAAGAAAGGTGAGAAGTAAACCATCCAAGACATAAAACACACTGAGAATGGAAACAATAATTATCTTTTAAATGACAAAATTATTAATCCATGCAAATAAATTTTTTTTGGCAGTTCTGGGGATGAAACCCAGGGGCATTTGACCTCCAAGCTACACCCCCTGCCCTATATTTTATTCTTTATTTTGAAACAGGGTCTCACTAAGTTACGGAGGGCCTAAATAGCTGAGGCTGTCCACGAACTGCGATCCTCTGGTCTCAGCCTCCCCAATGCTGGGATTACATGGGTGCACCACCATGCCTGGCTCATGCAAATAAATTAAAACGAGGCATTCAGGAGATGTGGGGCTTTTCACACTGTACCATAGCAAGCACACAATTTGAAGACTTTGTAAAACAGGTGTAATGACCTGTAAATTTCATTATCTTTAATTTACTGCTAATGCTAGTGCAGTGATTTACAGCACCAGTCAAGATGAAGGGTGTGACTATTTTAGTAAAGGAGCAACAAATTCGGAAGAGACTCATCTCAGCGACTGGGGGAGGGTCTTGGACTGTGTGCAGCAGAGTACCTGGTCGAGGTTTGAGGCATCTGGCATCAGAGTGAGCCACTCCAGCTTCAGGTGCAGCTTTCCCCTGGGAACCTCGTCCAGAGCAAACCACTGAAAAGGGTTTAAATTCAGAAAAGCTCTCCTGAGTCGGAAATCCAAAGTAAACCCAGTCTCCACAACTTCAAGGCTGGTCACTGAGTGTGAGGAGGGTAGAAAGTCCTCAACCAACACTGAAGGACTATACTTTTCTTTTCCATTGGAGATTGAGCCCAGGGTGATTATACCTCTGAGCTATATCTCCAGCACTTTTTATTTTGAAACAGGGTCTCGCTAAGTTACTGAGCAGCTCACTAAGTTGCTGAGGGTAGTCTTGAACCTGTGATCCTCCAGTCCCTGCCTCCCAAGTACAGGGATTACAAGTGTATGCCAACACGTCTGGTTCGGTCTGCAGTTCTGAATGTTCCTCACCTCATGTCCAAGATGATGATGGGCAGGGCTGACAGAGACTTTTCTAATGGCTGTGACAGTATCAAGCTACTCAACCTAACAAAGCCCCTGCGAGACAGCACTATCACCATCCCCATGCACAGAGGCTCGTATGTTCCCAGTACTGCTCAGCACTAGGAAAGTCTTCTGTGTACAGATTCACCTACAATTTGGAGGCCAAGAAATAATACAACACTGACTCCAAATACTGGGTGTCGGTGTCAAATGAGTTAGCATATCTACGTTCATTCATCACTATATGCCTATTAATGAAATAGTATACAGCTAATTTAGCTTAAAAACCACAAAGTGGTTAATCAGAGAGGGTCCCAAAACATTCATGGATGAAAAGGGAATCCCAAGAGGCAGGGTTTTGCTGGTCCTGTTTAGCAGTGCCTGTCCCCCAACAGGTACACAAATGTGTTTGTTGCAGACACTGAGCGTCATGGGAAGAAAGACAAGCTGCTCTGTGAAAGCAGCAGGATCAACACTGCGGTTTACTTACCTAAACCTCACACATTTTTGTAGGCTTCTATTCGTTTTTCCTTTCTTCTTCTTCTTCTTTTTATTTATTTATTTATTTATTTATTTATTTATATTTTTTTATTTTTTTCAGTACTAGGGATGGAACCCAGGGGCTTTTCTACCTTTGGGCTACACTCCCAGAACTTTTATATATTTTACTTGGAAACAGGGTCTCACTAAGTTGTGGAGGGCCTCATTCAGTAGCTGAGGCTGGCTTTGAACCTGTGCGATCCTCCTGTCTCAGCCTCCTAAGCGCTGGGATTACAAGTGTGCACCACCACACCTGGCCTTAAGTTTTTCCTTTTCCTATATGTTGTACTCTGACAGCAACATACCTGCTTGTAATGGTGTCTTCTTGCTATGAACCCCACTGCATTACAAGTGTCTTACAACCCCACTGCCCTGTGCCGTCTTTGCTATCAATGCCCATTATGTAACAACTCCCCTTCCTGGTGGCTTGTTGAAAATAAAGTCAGCTTTATGTTTTGGGTCTATAAGAATTTCTAGCATATGATACTTATGCATCCTATCTGATTTGATCCTTAAGTTTCTTTCTTTTTACTTTGCTATTTTTAAAGGGCTACATTCTTAACATTTGTAAAGCAAATGTTTTCCATACACAATTGACTAGAATTCCTGCACTTGGAGGGTAGGTGACAGTGGACACAGGAGGCACTCAAGCAATGTTTATAAAACAGACCAAACTCTGAAAACTCACTTCATCCAAGAGGCGCTCCTTCTCAACTTCAATAAGATCGATCATAAGACTATGGAAATAGCAAAACAAAAGCATCAGAACATAGAAACACACTTCTTACAACTGAAATAATCTTAAGCATTTGTCTATGGAAAAAGTGATCTAAAAATGCAACAAATAGGCTCTTCTCCCAAAGGCTTCCTCTAGTTTATGATCCAGAGTATAAAGAGGAGCAAGGACAGAGTAGGGCTGAGTTTCTGTGAGGTCAGAATACTGAGTTTGAGGTTAGAATGGTCAAAAGCCAGTCTTTGCACAATGAAGGGTGTACCCCAAATGCTTAAAGATATCTCAGTCCTATTTCACATGTTCTCCTTGGTACTGCCATCCATCCCTAAAGACACAACTGCATTATGACTCTTGCTCTCAGGCTCTAGGCCCACAGAAGCCTCTCAACTGACATGTTTCAAACAAAACCTGCTCTAAGTCCCTGCACTGGGGGCAGGCTCGAATGCAGCCAGTAAAGCCCCTAGTTTACTTAGTGCTCTTTCTTCTGGTGCTGGGACATCACCTCTGAGATGCACCTCCAGGCATTTTCTGCTGAGGGTCTTCGCTAAATTGTTCTGCTGTCCTTAAACCTGCAATCCTCCTACTCAGCCTCCCAAGTGCTGGGCCCCGCTGGCTCTAGCCTGCTTAATTCTGACTGACTTAGGTGGCCCTCGGGTCAAGATCACAGTGACAGGCAACCAGATCTAGAAGCTTTTCTTCTCTTCAGTGTTGGTGTTAAGAAATCCAAGATGAAACTAATGTTGTATCTAAGAGTTATCTAAAATGCACAAATGCAAACAAACAAATACATTTAAATCTCATAAAACTCATATTTGTGAGCGTGGTCAAAAACAGAGTAATCCTATACTCTCCTCACACCCACAGGGGCTTTCTTCACCTTCCTAAGAAGTCATCCTTGTCTGGGTCTTCATCAAAGAGTTCAATTTCCAATTCCTGTCCTGGGTGTTCGTAGACTAAAGCCTGAAAAATTAATGGTTAGTAGTCACTGCATATTTATTAACATAGCCAATTATTGAGTATGATGATTACAGCAAATATTAAATTGTACTTTTCTCTAGCAATTTGTAGTTTTAAAAGCACTTGCATATGTACTGTCAATCCACACTTACTTCTTCATAACCGAGCCATTTTTAAATACTTGCCTATTTAGTAACAGTCTACCGTGCTTATTTCTAATTATTTGAATTACATCTCAAGGGTATAGTACAATTCTTCCAAGAGAAGGTGAAAGGATATCATCCCAAGCCTGTGCAAGGCCAGGGTCACAGCAGGACACACCACTCCATCTCTGAAGGGGCTCCATTTCAATGCTACCTCTGAGTAATCCCAACCACTCACCACTCTGAGTAAGGAACTGGAAAGTCACAGGTCAACAGGGCAGAGGATGGGAAGAGGGAGGTGCGGACAACTTATACTTTAAAAACCCTAACTTGATCCAGCAGGTTTACTTTGCGGAGCTTTATTTGGGACAAAGGCGCAAGTGGACAAAAACACTTTCATGCTACAGTTTAGTACAGTGCTACTCATACCGTCTCCAGGTGAATATAAGGAGGTATAGATTCAGCTCAATGGTTTAAAAAACACATGGACCTCTAGTCACTGATATCCAAGTGTATTAAATGAAAAGTTTTCAAAACCTAATTTTTGTATGTATTTATGTGTATAACCTCACTTTTGTGTTTATGTATTAATAAGCACATGAAACATTTTATAATTAGAAAAAGACAAGCTATTTACATTAGAAAAATATCTTGCCCATTATTCATTGTAATATTATTATATAATTAAGGATTAATAAACTTATATATTCATATGACAAAATATTATGAAGTAGGGAAAGGAAGTATCATTAGTTTTTTTGTGTATGTGTGGTACTGAGGACTGAACCCAGGGGCATTCTACCCCTGAGCTACACCCTCAGCCCTATTTCTTATTCTTTATTTTGAAACAGGGTCTAAGTTGTGGAGGGTTACACTAAGTGGCTGAGGCTGGCCATGAATCTATGATTCTCCTGTCTCAGCCTCCTAAGTACTAGGATTACAAGTGTGTGCCACCACGCCCAGCAAGGTATTCGTACTTTTTTAAACATGAAAATTAGAGCTCCTCTTTTCCTCCATCCTCACCAGCATTTATTATTATTTGTATTCTATTTTTTTTAAGTACTGGGGATTAAAACAAGGGGCATTGTACCTCTGAGCTACACTCCTAGCCCTATTTTACTTTTTATATTTTGAAACAGGGTCTCACTAAGTTGCTGAGGACTTTGTTTAGTTGCTGAGGCTGTCCTCAAACCTGCAATCCTCTTGTCTCATCCTCCTAAGTAGCAACTGCCTGACTTGTGTTCTTAATTACTGCCATTCTAACTCCAGTTTGATTTGCATTTTCCCTAACTGCTAATGATGCTGAGCATTTTTTCATGTATTTATTAGCATCTGTATGTCTTCTTTTGAGAAATGTCTATTCAGTTCAAAAGCCTATGTTTTATATGGATATTCTCTCTCTCTCTCTCTCTTTCCCTCCCTCCCTCCGTCCCCCCCCTGTTTTCTTTGTATATTCTAGATATTAGTCCTCTAAAAGAGGAGTATATGACAACCCCCCCAATCTGTAGGTACTCTCTTCAGACTTCAGTACAGAAACTTTTTAATTTTATGCCATTCCATTTACTGATTCTCAGTTTAACTTCCTGTGCTTTGAGAGTCTAATCCAGGAAGTCTCCACCAGTGCCTGTATGTTAGAGGGTTGGTTCTGTTTCTTTATAGTTACTGCAAAGTTTCTGGCCTAATTTCTAGGTCCCTGATCCATCTGGAGTTGACTCTTGTGTGGGGTGAGGTTGGGATCTAATTTCATTCTTCTCCATATGGATATCTACCTTTCCCAGCCTCATCTGTTAAAAAGGTTGTCTTTTTCTCCAGTGTCTATATTTGGCTCCTTTGTCAAAAATCACCTGGCTCTAAGTGTGAGGATTTGTTTCTGTATCTTCTATCCTACTTAGCAACTACTATGGAGATCTGTGTGGAGGTTCTTCAAAAGACTAGGAATAGAGCCACCAAATGACTCAGCTATATCATTTCTCAGCCTCTTTCAAAAGAATCAAAGTCAAAACACTATGGTGAAGCCAGGCGTGGTGGTGCACACTTGTAATCCCAGCATTCGGGAGGCTGAGACCTGGAGGATCGCGGTTCGCGGACAGCCTCAGCTACTTAGTGAGGCCCTCTCCAACTCAGTGAGACCCGGTTTTGAAATAAATAATAAAAAATAGGGCAGGGGGTGTAGCTTGGAGGTCGAATGCCCCTGGGTTCCATCCCCAGACCAGCAAAAAAAAAAGACAAAAACAAACAAAACAAAAAAATCACTATGGTGACACATGCGTATCCATGTTTATAGCAGTACAATTTCCAACAGCCAAAGTATGGAACCAACTTAGGTGTCTGTCAACAGAAGAATAAAGAAAATGTAGTCTATACACACAATGAAATTTTACTCAACTGTAATGGACAAAATTATGTCATACAGGAAAATGGACAGACTAGACTTCCGGGAAGATGGCAACCGAGAAAAGCGGGGCTTAAGAGCCCCGCTAACAACAAATCTCCATTACCACAAAATCAGCGCCTTTCATAGCCAGAAAACACCATCACCAGTGAAACAAAAAACCACCAGGCTCCAGAGAGAAAGCGGACTGAGAACAGAGCCACAGAGGAGATACACCGGCCTCGCGCCCGAGGACGCGGCAGACGCGGCAGCAGCGCCATACTGCCGGCGGTACCAGCGAATTCACGGGACGGCTACAGCAAGCCGAGGGGAGCCGCTGCGGAACAGCCAGGCGGGATTTCTCCACGCAGAGAGCGTCTAAAGCTCCCAGTGGCTGAGCTCAGCACACACTGCAGGGATTCAGAGTCGAAATCAAAACCAAGAAGAAAACGCCAGCCCCATAGCCGAGGGTGTAGCAGCGGCGCCATATTGCCACCAGCGGCAGCAGCAGCGAATTCAGCGAGGCCAGTACAGCTACATCTGCGCACTCAAGAACAGTGAGTCAAATTGCGGGCCACAGAGGAGAAATCCCAGTACTGTACTCACTGGGACTTGAACCAGTGGGGGAGGGGCGGTGGCAGAGATATCACACCGTAGGAGAACGCCCAACCTGGCACCCCCCATAGTCTAAAGCAGCCTCTATCGACTCTCTGGGTCAGAGACTCTGTGATAAAACCCAGTAAAGGAGTAGTGGGGTCTGAGATAATACTGACTCGAGATCCAGAACACCTTAAGTGAAGTCATAGTGACCCAAGGGAAGAACCCAGAGAAGGCACAAACATCCAAAATCATGGGAAAGAGGAATAATACTGGAGCAACGAATGCACACAACCCCACAACATCAGAACCTGATAAAACTGAAAGTCAGAGATTTCTAGAAGATCAAATCAGGAAAATAACTGTAGAAATAATAGAGGTGCTTCGAAAAGAACTCACAGAGAGCCAAAAAGAGATAAAGGATGCAATTAATGAAGTAAAGGCCTCAATTCAAAGCACAAACAACCGATTAGAACACATGGAGAACAGAATCTCACTCTTAGAAGATGAGCAATCCAAAAATGAACGCATAGTTTCTAATCTAGAAAAAAATATCCGACAGCAGGAATTTGATATTGAAGAAATATGGGCCCATTTTAAAAGAGCTAACCTAAGAATAATTGGAATAGAGGAGGGAAAAGAAAGTGAAACCAAAGGGATCAACAATCTCTTCAAGGAAGTAATAGCAGAAAATTTTCCAGACATAGAGCAAGAGGTCGATACACAAGTCCAGGAAACTTATAGAACTCCCTTTAGACAGGATCGGAGAAGAGGATCCCCACGCCACATAATTGTCAAAATGACCAATGTGGAAGCCAAGCAGAGAATCTTAAAGGCAACAAAAGCAAAGGGCCAAGTGACATTCAGAGGCAAACCAATTAGAATCACTCCAGACTTCCCAAACCAAGTCATGAGAGCCAGAAGGGCTTGGAGTAACATATTCCAAACTCTGAAAGAAAACAACTTCCAGCCAAAAATTTCCTACCCAGCAAAACTTTCTATCAAATTAGATGGAGAAATAAGAAGCTTCCATGACAAACAGAAACTGAAGGAATTTATGTCTTCAAAACCAGCGCTAGAGAAAATACTCAAAGAGATTAACTACAAAGAAGAAATAGGTAACACACTCCAGAACCAGAGAAACAAGATTTTCCATCCAACAGACAACTAAGACTGATTATCTGTGGAGATTCATTATTTATGTTAGTCTTTTACCTATCTCTAAAGGGTATTGTTTGCCTTTATTGTTGTTAATTTTTAGGATTTCTAGTTGGAATATTAATATACCTTCAGATATAGCAATTGGAAATATTTTATCCCATTCTATTAGTAACTGTTAACTCTGTTTACATTGTCTTTGGATATACAATTTTTTTTTTATTTTTTAGGGAGTTTGTATATGCTTCTGTTGCCTGTGCCATTGAAATCATAACCAAGAAATCACTGCCAATTTCAATGTTGTGAGGTTTAATGACCCAGATTTTCTCCTAAAAGTTTATAGTCTTAAGACTTATATTTAGGTCTTTTATCTATTTTGAGTTAATATTTTTATATGGGATTAGGTAAGGGTCCAATTTTATTCTTTTCCATGTAATTATTATGTTTCAACAATATTTAGTTAAAAGATTAATATTTCCACCACCAAATGTTCATGGAAACCTTGTCAAAAATAACTTGACAATATAGGGAAGAATTTAGCTCTAGGCTTTTATTTAACTCCAATGGTTTATATATCTGCCTTTAGAATAGTACTACACTGTTTCAATTATTGTAGCTTTATATGGTTTGAAATCAGAAAATATATATCTTCTAGCTTTGTTCTTTTTCAAGATTGTTTTGGGTACCTAGAGTCCATATTCCATTTTAGGATAGATTTTTTTCTGAAAAATAAATATACAAATATATGATAGTTTCACCTAAAAAATAGAAAAAAAATATTCTCTGGTAAGAAAGAAAGCAAAAAGAAATATTGAAATGTCATCTTTAAGTCATCAAAAGCTTGGTATCAGACAAATGAAACTGTTATGTGAGATTACCATTTTTAATTTTAGATAAATTGCCATAATACTAGATGTCAACTACTAAGCCAAGCATGGGAGGGAGGGATAGGGAGAGAATGGGGTGGGGATTGGGTGGGGGCTGACTGGGAAAAGTGTGCAAGTATGTCTACAAAAGTATGTATCCTACTATGATGTATGAATACAGTGCACCAATAAAAAAATAAAAAAAAAAAAAGAAAATGGACAGACTAGAGAATATTATGCTAAAGGAGATTAGCCAGTCTCAGGAAGTCAAGGGTGGTTTTTCATATGTGGAAGTTAGAGAAAAAAGAAAACAAAAATGACTTCAGATATGTGAGGGAGAGACCAGTGGAGCGGTGGAGGGGCTGGAGAGGATGGAAAGGGAGAAAAAGGGGCTTGATGGAGGAAACCGTTTAAACAGGCTGTGTCCATACGTGAAGGCATGACTACCAATCTCACTAACATGCATGGGAAGGGGAGAAGCGGGGTAATCTGGAGAGGACACCGAGTGTTGGATGCATGTATGTTTGTATCACTTTGAACCTTGCTATGATGTATAATCACAATGCACCAATAAAAGTATAATTTTAAAAAGACAGGAATTAAAGCAAAGGAAATTTAAACGATGGCCTAAATTAGGCTCACTCCTGTGTGACAGGCCTAGACTCAGACTTCCAAAGCCACCACTCAGTGTTTAGCACCCCACACCAAGGACACCACATCTCACCTCGTACACCTCATTCCACTTTGGGCTAAGGTTCTCTTTGATGACTTTGCTTTGGAAGATTTGGTTGCCCACTCGGATAATTCCATAGGGATCTGACTTCCCCTTGACAAGACCCTTAAGGTAAGTATCTTTCCCCTGGAGATCTTGAGCTTCAATAAAATGTATCCTTAGAACACCCTGAAAATAAAAATAAATCATTTAGCTTATTCACTGGTTCATTTATTGAGAATGGAAGGTAGCTATGTGCCTGACTCTGTCCTATGACCACAAGGAAGCTTCTTCACATATAGCATATATCCCAGCAAAGACAGTAAAGGAATGACAGGTGAGCAGACAAGCACCAAGAAAAGACAACAGCTGCAAGACATGGTAGTACATGCCGGGAACCCCAGCCACTCGGAGGCTGAGGTAGGAGGTTCACAAGTTGGAAGCCAGCCTGAGCAACCTAATGAGCTCCTGTTTCAAAATAAATAGAAGAAAGGGCTAGGGATGTTGCTCAGTGATAAAGTGTTTACCTAGCATGCGTGAGGCTAGGAGTTCCATTGCCCAGCTCAATGTGGGGGGAAAAGATAATATCATGCAAGTGCTGTCTAGTTGGGAGAACAGACATCTCACAAGAGACGAGGGAAACTGAGCCACACAGACACCTGAGAGAGCTCTCCAGGAAGAAGGGGCCCTGTGTGCAGAGAGGTCCTCACACTGCAGTGTGCTTGAACACAGGAGGCTGATGACACAGGGCCATTCGGGTCACCAAGTGAGTGGTAAATAACATGACAGGATGCTGTTACTAAGCACTTGAAAAGTGGTAACTCTGCCTCTCAGTTTTTAGAATGGTATGAAATACTGTCATTAAACTTACTTCATAGAGGAAACTGAAACTTCAAAATTTGTATTACTTATCAACTTTAAAAACAGTACTTTTTTATTAAGTTATGTTTTACTGTTAAAAGAAAAAAAATACACTCATATTTCTTTCAAGACAAATAAAGGTAGTAAAGTTGGGGAGGGTAACATTCTGTCTATCCAGCTCTTAAAACAGTAGAGTGATATTCTCAACTCAACTAGCATAGAAGACAAGCATCTCTATATACAAACACACTTAAATGTTGACTTATATGTCTGTGTGGCTAAAGCTTTGATGATCTGGCTATACTGTTTCAACTACATTTGTTTTTGGTGCATGTGTGGAGGAGAATACTGGGAAATTATTCTACCTCTGAGCTATATGCCAGATCTATTTCTTTACTTTGAAACAGGGTCTCACTAGCCAGGCCTGGTGGTACACACTTGTAATCCCAGTACTTGGGAGGCTGAGACAGGAGGATTGCAGGTTCAAGGCTAGCCTCAGCTGCTTAGTGAGGCCCTCCACAATTTAGTGAGAAACTGTTTCAAAATAAAGAATAAAATAATTGGGCCAGGGGTGTAGCTCAGAGGCAGAATGCCCCTGGGTTTGATCACCAGCACCACAAAAAACAAACAAAACAAAACAAAAAACCAAAACAAAAACACAGGGTCTCACTAAATTGCTGAGGGCCTTGCTAAATTGCTTAACTAAAAATCTGCAATCCTCCTGTCTCAGCAATTTTTTTTTGGGGGGGCTGCATTACTAGGGATGGAACCCAGGGGCATTCTATCTCCGAGCTACACCCCCAGCCCTATTTCCTATTCTTCATTTTGAAACAGGGTCTCACTGAGTTGCAAAGGGCCTCACTAAGTAGCTGAGGCTGTTTGTGAACCGTGATCCTCCTGTCTCAGCCTCCCAAATGGTAGGATTACAAGCGTGCACCACCACGCCCGGCCCTTCTCAGCATGTTAAGCATTGGGATTACAGGATGTGTCACCACACCTGGCTGCATTGGCTTTTAATTTCCTTGGTATCAGGGGTAGCGGATCCAGGTAGGATCCACTGCTCACTCTACTCATTACACAGGGACGTATGCAACAAAGGAGCATAAGGACTTCTACAGTGAAGTAATTCCTGTGTCATTAGAGATAAAACTCATAAGTTAAAATGAGACAAAACTCATAAATTAGTATGTCTAATATCTGTCAAATGCCAGCAACAGAACTAATTTGGTACCAATTTAACTGAGTTGTGTTAGTCTTAAAATATATAAGAATGCATGCTGGGTGTGGTGGCATATACTTATAATCCCAGTACTTCAGAGGCTGAAACAGGAAGGTTGCAGGTTTAAGACCAGCCGTGGCAAGTTGGTGAGACTCTATTTCAACATAAAAAATAAAATCAGGCTAGCGGGTTATACCTGACAGGTAGAATGGCCCTGGGTTAAATCCCCAGTAAACACACACACACACACACACACACACACACACACACACACACACAGCACAGAGTATGGTGGTATATACCTGTAATCCCAGTACTTGGGAGGCTGAGACTGGAGGATTATAGGTTTAAGGCCAGCCACAGCAATTTAGTGAGACCCTCAGAAACTTCACAACACCCTGTTTCAAATTAAAATGAAACAGGGCTGAAGGTGTAGCTTCTGGGCTCAATCCTGAGACACACACACACACACACACACACACACACACACACACACACACACACACCTCTCAATATTACTCTATAGTGCAGACAATGCCACAGCAGGACTGCTTCCTTGACCTCTGGAGGCCAAAGTCCAGACAGACCAAAGAGATGTGGATTCACACTCTGATTAGCCTGCGCAATCACCCACTCTGCCACCCCTTCATGACCAGAGAAGGTGCTCGTCTCCTGGCTAACAAGCTCTCACAACTCTGCGCGCAGGTATTTACTTTGCCCAAATCAAGGCAACTCCAACATCTATATCTCAGCTCCCATGTACCAAGTATCACACCATTTTACAGATGCCGAAAATGGGCCCAGCCATGCCAACTCACAGGCCCACAGAGGGAAGCACCACTAAGTTAAGAGTCCTGCTCATTCCACGTTGCCCAGTTTAGCTGTTTTGCACCTCTTCGCCACATTCCTCGTGAGAGGACCCCAGAGGTAACTCTATCCCAGAGTCTGAGAGAAAGCTGACCTGAGTCATATCCAAGTCTCACACAGCAGCATCTCATGTTGCTGGCTGTTGAGAGCTGCTGCAACAGGTGCCTTCTGAGATAAGTGTCTGCTGCTCCTAACTGGCGGTGACCTGCAATGACATCTGCAGAATCAGCCCTCCGGCCCCTGGATGCCCTCAGCTAAGGCACGGTGGCTGCCCTGGAGTCTCTGCAACAGTAGTTCTAGGTCATTTGCACCTCAGCGCTTCTCTGGAGTGTGGCTGGATGGCTGTCACTGCATCAAGACACACATGGCAGCTAGGTTTGGTGGCACACACCATAATCCTAGTACTTGGGAGGGGGTTCAAGGACAGCCTCAGGAACTTACTGAGACTCTCAGCAATCTAGAAAGATCTGCTTCAAAATAAAAAAAATAAAATAGGTCTTGGGTGTTGCTCATTGATGGCCTGCCCCTTAGTTCAATCTCTAATACAAATATAAAAACAAAAACCACATGTGGCAAGTCGACTGTTAGGAGAAACACACAGAGTCATAACATCCTGTGTGACACCTACCCACGTGTCTGAAAAGGCTTTGGCGTGTTTTCAACATCAGTGGACATGACTGCATGCTTACCTTTGGTACAGGAAACCGCAACTGAGCAATCTGAACTTCACTGACCAGGGGAACAGTGATTCGATTGGGAAGCACCAGATAGTTTGATATTATGTCCAAAATGATGGTATCAGATAGGCCACTGTTATTTGGGAGGTAAAAAGAACAAACAATCAGGCACATGAACACTTGCTGTCATCTTTAACAATAAACAAGCCATAAACATGACATGACATCCACTGATAGCGCAGGAATGGCTTAACAATATTTAAAACTGAAACTTCAATTCTTTAGCTGTGATATGCCATGGTAACTCCGAGGGAGAATTTATTCTTAGAATACAAGGAAGAATTCTAGCTACATCTCATGATTTCCTAAATAAGTTTTCATACATCCTACACAAATTCATTAGAGACGCAATACTGAATAGCAAGATACATGTCAATTTCTTTTTTAACCTAAAATACTTCAAACATATAAAAAATACATACAGAGAATAATACAACATTCTCACTCCATGTTCATACATATATTAAATTTCTCTCTATTGTTGTATCCTAGCTCCCAATGAATTAGCAGATTTTACTTTGCTCTCTTCATACTGAATGAGTCAGCCGGGTGTGGTGGCGCACACTTGTAATTCCAGCACTTGGAGGCTGACACAGGAGGATTGCACAGGTTCGAAGCCAGCCTCATCTACTTAGGCTCTCGGCAGCTTAGGGAGACCCTGTTTCCAAATAAAATAAAAAGAGGTCTGTGGGTATAGCCTGGGGGTAGAAAGCCCCTAGGTTCCATCCCCAGTACCACACACACATAAAAAAATTATTCCATACTGAATGAGTTAATAATTTTGAACTACTATATATCATTGCACAGCAAAATCAGTAGTATGAACAATATTTATTAAAAAAAACAGATGTACTTTTGTGTGTATGCACATGGGTGGTACTGGGGATTGGACCCCAAGATGCTCTAACTCTGAGCCACATCCTAGTCCTTTTTATTTTTTATTTTGAGACAGTGTTTTGCAAAGTTGCTGAGGCTGGCCTTGAATTTGCAATGATCCTGCCTCAGCCTCCCAAGAAACTGGAATTAACAAATGTACTTTTTTTTTTTTTTTTTGGTGGTACTGGGGATGGAACCGTTCTACCTCCGGGCTACACTCCCAGACCTATTTTATATTTTTTATTTGGAAACAGGGTCTCTTAAACTAGCTGAGGCTGGCTTCGAACCTGCGCGATCTTCCTGTCTCAGCCTCCCAAGCACAGGGATTACAATTGTGCGCCACCACGCCTGGCTTTAACAAATGTACTTTTAACATTTTTTTTTTTTACTGTTCTCTAGAGTAAATATGATAATTAAAATAATGTGCCTGTGACAGCACTTGTGTGTGTGTGCGTTTGTGTACTGGGGACTGAACCTAGGGGCATTTTATCTCTGTGCTACAACCCTGGCCCTATTTTATTTTATTTTATTTTTTTAACAGGGTCTCACTAATTGCAGAAGGTCTTGCTAAGTTGCTCAGGCTGGCTGGGAACCTGCAATTCTCCTGTTTCAGCCTCCCAAGAATTGAGGATAAGAGGCATATACCACCAAGCCCAGCTGTGAGAGCACTTTTAAAAGCACATAAATGCAAGTTTGATTGCTATAGAATGAATACCTTTACCTATACTGTGAAGTGTTAAAAGATTTGCAGTTTTTGCCAATAATATTTTAGGTGTTAAGCCATTACCATAAATATGTAATTATACATTTAAAAATGTCCACTGAGACAGAATATCATCATTGTTCAGCAACAATGGCGAAGCACCCGCTACAAGACAGTTATCTCTTGGGTGGTAAGATGTGGCCTTACCTTACAGACCTTTCTATTTGATAGGAGAAAAAGACTTTAAAAACCCAAACTAGCCAGGCGTGGTGGCGCATGCTTGTAATCCCCGCGCTTGGGAGGCGGAGACAGGAGGATTGTGCAGGTTCAAAGCCAGCCGCGCTGGCTTAAGAGACCCTGTTCCCCCCCCCCCAAAAAAAAAAAAAATATATATATATATATATATATATAAGTCTGGGAGTGTAGCCCAGAGGTAGAAGGGTTTCCAGGAGCCCCAGTACCATTAAAAACAAACAAACAAACAAATTAAAAATCCACACACAGCACCACTCTACTTCTGAGCAAGTGAAAACTGCTGTTAATGCTTCTGAATAGACATGGAAAGCTGGATCGAGCAGACTGGACCCAGCCCCTACTGTGTTATTAACCCCTGCCCCTACACACACACACAGTGGTTTGTTCATACAGAAAATCTCCCTGACTGAAACATTTCAAAGGATCCCTTTGCTGCCATGGTACTGTGCAGCACCACCCGTCCTCATGCCAGAGGCCAGTGACCACTGTGACCGAAGCCCAGGAAACAGCTCCCCTCACAGCCCCAGTGCCCTCCTGAACACTGGGCACCTCCACTCAGCATCCCCAGGCAGTGGTGATGTGCCAGAGGCAATCTGTCTTCCAAAACCAGTTCTGCTTATCACCCTGACTTCTGATAACCTCCAGCCCTCTTGGACCTCCCACACATGGCCCTTCACTGAGACAGAAGGACATTACAGTAGGGATGCTAAAAAATGTACAGCAGTGTGAAGAAATTTGGCATTATTACTACTTTCTAATAGCTTGGGTTCCTTTTGGTAATCAATGAATAGAGAATGTGGATTTTCATTTTACAATGCCAGGGGCAAGAGTTTATATACTGAATTCGCAGTTATTGAATATTTGTGTATGTGTGGTACTAGGAATTGAATCCAGGGCCATTCTACCTCTGAGCCATACCCCCAACCCTATTTTATTTTATATTTGGAAACAGTCTCACTAAGTTAATTTGCACCTCACTGAGTTGCTGAGGCTGGCTTCAAACCTGCAATCCTCCTGTCTCGGTCTCCCAAGTACTGGGATTACAGGCATGCCACCACACCTGGCTGTTCATCCCTTTCATTTTTTATTTTATTACTTTTATACCTTTTTTTTGGGGGGGTGGTACTGGGGTTCCTGGAAACCCTTCTACCTCTGGGCTGCACTCCCAGACCTATTTTTAGGGTTTTATTTGGAAACAGGATCTCTTAAGCCAGCTCAGAGGCTAGCTTCAAACCTGCGCGGTCCTCCTGTCTCCGCCTCCCAAGCACGGGGATTACAAGCGTGCGCCACCATGCCTGGTTTACTTTTATACTTTTATTGGTACAATATAATTATACATCATAGTGCGATTCATAATTCACTTGATATATAATTTCCCGCCATACATACATCCCGGCCACAGCCTTTGCTAGGGTGGAGTACATTCTGACATTACCCTTCCGGGTGGCTAACAGCGCATGAGTTAAAGAGCAGACATTCAAGAAGCCCACTTTCTGCTTCAGTCCTTCCATAATACTGAAGGAAAGGAAGCAAAGAAGGATAAAACTTTTCTTTCTTCTCTTTCGTTTCTTTTTTTCTCTCTCCTTCCTCCCTCTCTCTTTCCCTTGCACCAATACTGAACTATATCCCCAGCCTTTTTTAGGGTCTAAGTTGTACAGGCTGGCTTCGGATCCTCTTGCTCCAGCCTCCAAATTAGTTGGGATTATAGGTATTTGCCACTGTGCCTGGCTAGGAGACTTTTTGACACTAAACTATGGAAGTTTCTGTTGTTTGGCCTGGGTAATTTTGCTGCAACTTGTGGGGAAAAGCAGACATAGAGTTTAGCCATTGTCTAATTGTTCCTGTGACAGTGAAAAAGACGTGGTCTCACCAAACCAGCCAGCTGCAACAGGTGCAGACAGGACTTACTTCAATCCAGGGATGTCCAGAAGATTGGTCAGTCCTGTCCAGTTAATCTCTAAAAGCTGTTTTGAAAGAGGGGTGAGAGTATTAAAAATACAAACTGCTTCTGGTCATCAAAGCAAATGCACACAGGTTTGTTCCTTTATAAATAAAACAGCTAGTACATGATATTGTCCTATACCTTTTTTTTCTCACCTTGTGATATATAAAGGATATCACTTCTTAGCACCTATAGACTTGCTCTATTTTTGTTTTTGTTAATGCCATAGTTTTTTTTCTCTAGTGAAATTACACAAAAATTTGTCTATCCTCCTATGAGTGAAAACTTAGAATACCTGCAACTTTACTTTTATTTTAAGTAATGATTCTCTGAATATCTTTATATATATGCTGTCTTATGCATATGCAGGCTAGCATTAAAAAGTGAATTTAAAGCCAGTCACAGCAGCATACACTTGTAATCTCAGTACTTGGGGGCTGAGGCAAGAGAAGTACAGGTTCGTAGCCAACCTCAGCGACCTCGTGAGGCCCTCAACAACTTGGTGAGATCTTGTTTCAAAATAAAAATGAAATAGGACTGGGGGATGTAGATCAGAGGTAGAATTCCTCTTGTTTCAACCCCTAGTACCACAAAAAAAGTGAATTTGAGGATTAAGATTTATATTAATTTTCAATGGTGATAAATAATATCTGACCAATCTCCAAAAATACCACTCCAATTTACAATCCCATCAAAAACTGTATGGAAATATCCTTTTCCCATATCATCATCTAAAACATGTTAAAAATCAACCCATCTGCCAGGCGTGGTGGCACACGCTTGTAATCCCTGGGCTTGAGAGACGGAGACAGGAGGATCGCACAGGTTTGAAGCCAGCCTTGTTGGCTTAAGAGACCCTGTTTCCAAATAAAATATTTAAAAAATAGGTCTGGGAGTATAGCCCAGAGGTAGAAGGGTTCCATCCCCAGTACCACCAAAAAAAAAAAAAAAAAAAAAAAAAAATCAACCCATCTGGCATTTTCCTATGATTGGAACATTTTCCTATGATTGGAACATACTCCATCCATTCACTTGAAATTTGTATTTATTTGTCTCAGAAAATAATTCCTCTATACTCAGTCAGAATTCCATTAAGTGAGTGTGAACCAGTTGAAACCACTTTTCCTATCAGGTGGACTTCACAGAGTAAAATAACTCCTGCTTTGCACTTGCAGAGGAGTGCCAAGTGAGGCTGCAGGAGGCCAGCTGCCCACAGAGTTCAGGCTCCAGCTCAGTCTCTCAACTGCTCATTCCCTCTGGAAGTTAGTGGCTACACATAAATACAAACCAGAGGAGTCAAGGTTTTGATGGGCAGAACAAAACTAAAAAAAAAGCAACAATTCTAGTCTTTTACAACTAAGTTTTTCACCATTGGAGAAATGAAATATAGATCTCAGGAAGGAAAAGAATAGGTAGTTAACATTAAATCTGGATTTCAAAAGTCAAGGAGAACCCACGCATCTTTCCTGGCCCACCCACAGTCCACCCACTGTTCAGGTACAGAGATGGTGGCAACCGAGGGGCAAAAGTGTCCCAGCTCCATGAAAGAACCAGCTGATTCCAGGACTGGGCAATCTCTCTCATCAGTAGAGGAAATGCTGTTAGGAGAATGATATGGAGCTACAAAGGAACACACAGCTGTGTCAAAGTTGGACATTCCAAATCATCTGAGAAAATTTTGAAGCACCATGACTTACAGGGTCATTTTCCTTCCTCTCTCCTCTCACATCATTAGGTTAGAAAAATCTCTTCAGAACCTAGGAAGGAACAGGTACTCCCCACTACCATGTATTCTGACCTGATCAGATCACCTGCACATCCACAGGCTTAAGATTCAAGAGGACATCATAATAGGGTTTTTATTATTTAGTTCTGGAGGTCCTTTCTGTCAGAATTTACTCAGAGATACAGCATGGAAGTTTTGCATTTGACCCAGTTCAAATGAAGCTCCTCGCATGGTGCTGTCTCCGGAAGATGCCTGTCACAGCCATAGCATCTCCAGAGCTAGGAGATAGGGAAGCCACACAAACTCCAGGAAAGGGAGTCTCTGTTGAGGGGGCAGACAGGTAAGCCTCTAAGTAAGATCAGGCTAGACCACTATTGCTGAGAGAGAACAATAAAATGAGTGAGATTGAGCGGGGCATGGTGACTCACACCTGTAATCCCAGTACTTGGGAGACTAAGACAGAAAGGTTGAAGGGTGGAGACCAGTGTGAGGTAACTTAGTGAGATACCTAGTTTACTACCAGAGAGAGAGAGAGAGAGAGAGAGAGAGAGAGAGAGAGAGAGAGAAGAGAAGAGAAGAGAAGAGAAGGGAGAGGGGAGAGGGGAGGAGAGAAGAGAGAGAAAGGAGAGAGAGACACACACAGAAAGAGAGAGACAGAAATTGATTCCAGGATGCTACTTTATTTATTTAATGGTAGTAGGGATTGAACCAGGGGCATTCTATTTCTGAGCTATATCCACAATCCTTTGTGTTTTTTTGGTTGGTTTGTTTTTTGGGTCTAGGCTGGCCCCAGGGGCATTCGACCTCTGAGCTATACCTCCTGCTGAATAGCTGAGGCTGTCCATGCACCACAATTCTCTGGTCTCAGCCTCTCGAATGCTGGGATTAAAAGCATGCGCCACCACACATGGCTTTTTGTTTTGAAACAGGGATTCAGTAGGTTGTTGAAGTTTCACTACTTGCTGAGGCTGTCCTTGAACCTGTGATCCTCCTGTCTCTGCCTCCCAAGTACTGGGATTATACTTGTGCCACCATGCCTGGCTCAATGACATTACTTTATAAAGACATTTTTTCTTAAGAATATACTTTCATCCTAAGTATCCTGGACATATCTCTTATGTTGCTATCGTGTTACCTTAAAAAGTACTCTTAGCCAGGCGTGGTGGCACATGTTTGTAATCCCCAGGCTTGGGAGGCGGAGACAGGAGGACTGGGCAGGTTTGAAGCCCCTCGCTGGCTTAAGAGATGCTGTTTCCAAATAAAAATATAAAATAGGTCTGGGAGAGTAGCTCAGAGGTAGAAGGGTTCCATCCCCAATACTATGGAAAAAAAAAATCCTCTTAGTTTCAATAGTGCTAAATTACAGCTATTATAGCTGGGCATTGTGGTGCATGCCTATAATCTTAGTACTTAGGAGGCTGAGACAGGAGGATCACAAGTTCAAAACCAGTCTCAGAAACTTAGTGAGACTGTTTCAAAATAAAAATTAAAAAGTAAGGCTGGGGTGGGGGTAGCTCAGAGTAACCCAAAGAATATGCTTGGGTTTAATCCCCAGTAACAGACAGACACACACACATATTAGAGTGATTTTTATCCTGGAAACTGTGGGAAGCAGAATAAAGAGCCTTCTAATGGTAATGTTAATGTGACAGTCTTTCCAGGAGAAGATTACAATGCAGCATACTTTTTAAACTTTATTTACTTATTTATTTTTGGTGTTACTGGGGGGTTCCTGGAAACCCTTCTACCTCCAGGCTACACTTCCAGACCTATTTTATATATTTTTTTTTTAATTTGGAAACAGGGTCTCTTAAGCCAGTGAGGCTGGCTTCGAACGTGCGCGATCCTCCAGTCTCCACCTCCCAAACATTTTTATTTTTGGTACTGGACATTGAACCCAGAGGTATTCCACCTCTGAGCTACATCCCCAGCTCCATTTTATTCATTTTTTAAGGGTTTTTTTTTTTGTGTGTGTGTGTGGTACTGGGGTTCCTGGAAGCCCTTCTACCTTCGGGCTACACTCTCACGGGCTACACTCCCACGGGCTACACTCCCAGACCTATTTTATATTTTTATTTGGAAACAGGGTCTCTTAAGCCAGTGTGGCTGGCTCTGAACCTGCGCGATCCTCCTGTCTCCGCCTCCCAAGTGCAGGGATTACAAGCGTGCACCACCACGTCCGGCGCCATTTTTTAAAGTTTTGAAACAGTGTCTCACTGAGTTGCTGAGGCTGGTCTTAAACCTTCGACCCTCCTGTCTCAGCTTCCCAAGTACAAGATAACAAACGTGTGCCACCACACCCAGGTTCACGTGGCATACTTGAGATTTGTGCTACCACGAGGTCTGTAGGGTTCAGGTGGCTCTGTGGTATACTGGATCTGTTAGATACCTGAGTGAGCCAAGGCCTGACTTTAGAAACGTGAAGATGAAGCTAATGTCAGCTGGTGTTTGGGGCCTGTGAAAATGCTCGGGTGAAACAGGCGTCAGCTATGAAAGCCTCCACTGCCATGTAAATGACACTATGAATAAAACTGGAAAAAGACAAATGTGACTAGTCGCAGTTGTCTCCACAAAAACATAAAGTGAACGAAACAGACTAATAAAAAGCCTTCTCTAGTCCTCCTTCTGGATCCCACACCCTTCACACTGTTGCTGCACCAATATGGAAGCCATTTCCAAGGCAGTTTTGACATCTTACTCGTTTGACCAGAATCAGAACCCACAATGCAAGAACTGCCTCCAGCCGGGCGTGGTGGCGCATGCTTAAATCCAAGCATTTGGGAGGCTGAGTCAAGAGGATTGCAGGCTCAAGGCCAACCCTAGCACTTGGTGAGACCCTGTTTCAAAAAATAAAAACTAGGCCGGGTATGGTGGCACATGCTTATAACCCTTGTACTTGGGAGACTAATACAGAAGGATTTCAGGTTCAAGGACAGCCTCAGCAAGTAGTGAGACTCACATCAATCCAGTGAGGTCCTGTTTCAAAATAATAATAATAATAATAATAATAATAATAATAATAATAATAATAATATTGATATTAAACAGGGCTGAGGTGTAGCTAAGAGATAGAATTCTTCTGGGTTCAATCCCCAGTATATCTCTCTCTCTATCTATCATCTCTCTCTCTCTCTTTCTCTCACACACGCACAGCTGAGATGTAACTTGGAAAGAGAATGCCTCTGGAGGTAGGGGGGAGAGGGAGAAGGAAAGGAAGAAGAGAGAAAGAGGAAGAGAGAAAGAAAAAAAGAAAGAGGAAGACATCTGAACACATGGAGGTAGGCCCCACATTTGAGGTCCTGGGGCAGGTGCAAGGCCTGTCCCAAGCACTGGGGCTGGAAGCAGGGAGGGCCAGATGTATAAAGACCGAGGAGTAGCAGAGTAGGAGAACAAGTGTGTGGAGGTGTGTGCATGTGAATGAGAACATGAGTGTGTAAGGACTGAGTGTGATGTGGGAGTGCGAGGTGAGGATGAGCATGAACATGAGAACAGGTGTGAAAGAATGAGCAGAGGTGAGGACAAGGTGGAGAGAATGAGTGTGTGACAAAGTGACCAGTGTGGGAGATAATGAGCATTGGTGTGAAGTGTGAGCGTGTGAGAGAACTGGACAGGAGAGAGCGCGTGTGACCACGCGTCTGACGGCAGCCTGCAGAGCCTGATGTGGGCACCAGGCCGGCCTAGGAAGCCGTCAAAAACAGCTAAGAAGCTGCCCCGCCAGCTGCCCAACCTCCAGGACTCTGCGGGGCCAGGGATCTGGATGACTAAGGGATCTATTTCTGGAACTGAGAAGTGAGTGAAACGTGTATTTCCAAGCACAGAAAGTCACCTCTGAGCTGTGGCTGCTCTTCTATGAGAAGCAGAAAGTGTGATGTGGTCCACAATTGTAAAGAGGAGGCCAGGTTTCACCTGAACGGCAGAAACATATCCAGATGTTTCATGAAAATCAGAGGTACCCTTCTTCTCTGCTGTTCCAGGATGCAATGTCTGATGGGTACAGTAAAACTGATGGCTCAACAGAAACAACCAGACCTTGAGAGATTACTGCAGGCCAGGTGTGCCAGGCCCAGCACCAGGGAAATCTGTTAAAAATACCAACTGGCAGCCGGGCGTGGGGGCGCATGCTTGTAATCCCAGTACTGGGGGCGGGGGGGTGACAGGAGGATCCCAGTTCTTGGACACCTCAGCTACTTAGTGAGGTCCTCCACAACTTAGTGAGACCTTGTTTCAAAATAAAGTATAAAAAATAGGACTGGGGGTATAGCTTGAAGGTAGAAGGCTCCTGGGTTCCACTCCCACCCAGTATCCCCCCAACACACACACACACACACACACACACACACACACACACACACACACTAAAAAAAAACAAAAACACTGGTCAGGCATGGTGGTGCACGCTTATAATCCCAGTACTTGGGAGGTTGAGACAGGAGGATTGCAGGTTCACGGCCGGCCTCAGCTATACTTAGTCAAGCCCTGTGAACTTAGTGAGACCCTGTTTCAATAAAGAATTAAAAAATAGGGCTGGGAGTGTAGCTTGGAGGTAGAATGCCCCTGGATTCAATCCCTAGTACTGCAAAAAGAAAAAGGAAAAAAAAAAAGGAAGAACAAAAAATGAACTGGCTGGGAGTGGGGGTGCACACTTGTAATTCCAGTACTTGGGAGGGTGAGACAGCAGGATCTCAGGTTCATGGTCAGCCTCAGCAGCTTAGTGAGGCCCTCTATAACTTAGTGAGACTGTTTCAAAATAAAAAGAATAAAATAGAGCTGGGGTGTAGCTCAGACGTAGAATGCCCCTGGGTTCCATCCCCAGAACCGTAAAAAAGAAAAGAAGAACTGATTATGCCAGGTACCGTGGTACACACCTGTAATCCCAGTACTTGGGAAGCTGAGTCAAGAGGATCACAGGTTTGAGGCCAGCCTCAGAAACTTAGTGACTTAGTGAAACCCTGTTACAAAATAAAAAATAAAATAAGGCTAGAGCTCAGAGGTAGTACACACCTGGGTTCGATCCTTATCATCAAACACACACACACCCCATAATAAAAGCATTCTTAAACTTTACCACCAACTCAAATCACTAAAGGAAAACACTGGGGTGGGAGTAGGGAGCTTGAATACGGAGGGAAATACTCCAAGTGATGTGTGTATGTATGTTTTTATCACTTTGAATCTCATGATATATAATTACATTGCACCAACAAAAGTATAAAAAATAAAATGAAATGGGAAAAACAAGAAACAAACCACTGGAGCTAAAGCCCCAGTAGAGAAGAACTGAGCTGTCAGTTTGTATTCTGTGTATGTGTGCGTGTTGCTGGGATTACAGGCATGTGCACTACACCCAGCTCCTTAAATTTTAAAGTCTCAGGACTTCTAGCTTTCCTTGAGGTGTGGAAAATTGGAAAGAGATCACTCTTGATGTCTTGATGGCATGGGAGAGCTCATGTCTCGGGGCCACGAGCCACTCGGAAGCAGCTCGTGGAGAGGCAGGAATGGGTCGAGCATGGAGGACGAAGCCCTTACAGGGCAGGTGAGATGACTCCAGCCCGACCTACAGAAATGCCAAAGGCAAAGCGAGAGTGAGTCAGAGTTCCACAGATGGTGTGTGCACACCCACACACACAGGTGTAGATAAGGCCAGGGACACCATGTCCCAAAGGAATGTGGTCAAAAAGGGGAATGGCTGCCACTGCAGAAAGGCACACACAGGCCTGCTCCACTTCCACTTCACAGGACAGAGGCCACGCCACAAGGACTCAGTGCAGCTGTGGGAGAAGTCCCTGGCACAACACTTCTAGGCCCAACCTTCCCGTATAAGATCCACCACAATCCAGAACACCGGGAGGAAGGGCAGCCACCGTGAGAGCTCCCTCTGTGAGTGGGTCAGGGAAAAACTGTCCAGAATTACAGACACCAAACCCAAATCTGAGACATCCAGAGGAAGCTCAACGGGATAAATGTCCTGAAAGCTCCTAGGTACCTCAGGTGTGGTCTGAGGCCAGTCTTGCCTGCAGCCTGGTCTGCAGGAATGGGCTGTGGGCATGGGTTTCTGTGAGCCTTGTCTACCCACTGCAACTTTCCTACCCACAGGCCAGGTGCAGTGTGAGCAGGGATGAAGTAGGAGGAAGACTCGGTGCCTTCCTTCTTGGGAGTGCTGCAGGAATGCCTTTCAGCTTGTGGACTACATAATCAGACAAAGTGGCCTCAGAATGTGGGAGAGGACAGAAGCAAAAGTGCAGGCAGCTGCAGCAGTAGTCAATTCCCAGTTCCAGGGTGTTTTGGAGACTCAACTGTAGTTTCTTGTATAAGTTTCATGAGACAACAATGTACACCCTATTTTTCTGCCCCCCCCAAACTACTTACACTTCTGCAGTGTTAAGTTAAAAGGATTCAAGTTCTTTTCTCATAATAAACCTAACACAAAGAAGTTATTTCCATTTGGCAGATGAAGAAATTAAATCTGTGGTTCAGAAGGCTTTGGAAGCCTGACCCTCCTTGCCTGGCTGGAAAGACTCCTTCAAGACATACACCTTCGAAGCATGCCTAGGCCCAGCGGAGCAGGAACTCTATCTATGCATCTCTACCCCTTATCAGATCGTGAACTCCTGCTTTTCTCTTTACCAATCATTCACCTCTAATGTCAGGAACTAGAAGGCTAAAACCATATGTAGTATGGTGGTACTGAGGGTAGTACCCAGAGACTTTCTATCTCCAGACTACACCCCCAGATCTATTTTATATTTTATTTGGAAACAGGGTCTCACTAAGTTGCTGAGAGCCTCACTAAGTAGCTGAGGCTGGCTTTGAACCTGTGCGATCCTCCTGTCTCAACCTCCCAAGCGCGGGGATTGCAAGCGTGCACCACCATGCCTAGTGAAAAATATTTAATTTCTAAAATTCTGAGCACTCACCAGATGCAAGGTATTGTACTAAGTGTTTTAGATGTGTTAATACTTAATCTTCACATTTAATTATGAAGCAGGTACTACTGTCACCCCCAAGTTACAGATGGGGAAACTGAAGCTGAGGAGAAATAAATTAGTTGTTCAAAGCACATAGCAAGAACAGAAAAATACCAAGCCAGACATAGAGAGTGGTGTATGCCTGTAATCCAGTACTTGGGAGGCTGAGATTACAGGTTCAAGGCCAGAATGAAGTAGATTGATGAGACCCTCTTTCAAAATAAAAAAAATAAAAAGAGCTGAGAGTATAGCTTAGAGGTAGAATACCTCTGGGTTCAATCCCCAGTAAACACACACACACACACACACACACACACACACACACACACACACACACACACACCCCAAAAGAAGAGGAAGGAAAAAAAAAGTCCAGGGGTGGAACCGGGCAGCACAAAACTCATCACTGAATCATCACACTCCCTGCCTTGGACTTGATTCCAAACAACTCATCACTACAGGGATTCTTAGCCCCCACCCTCAGCAAGTACCATATTAACAAAGTGAACCTAAATAAATCAACAAGGAGAAAAATGTGTATAGGTTTCATAAGAGTCTCTAGTACTATACTTCTCAATCAGCTGAACAACAACAAAAATAAAATATTTAAAAAACCTGTTCTAGACGCATTTTTCACCAGGGCGAGGGAGAATTACTTGGCAGCTCCCAGTAAATCTGCTCTCATATTTTCCAGCTAAAAATAACTAAAAAATCCCCTTCCTTCTGAAGCATGTTTGGTGACCTTACTCACCATATAAGGAATGGGCGATTCTGAGCTTTCAGCCTCATCCTTCTCTTCTGGGCACTAAAATATCATTTGGAGGTTAACACTATAATGTCAGTTTAAAAGTTAAATCCATCTCTGGAAGACCCAACTAAATACAAGCATTGGTAAACATTTTGAGGAAGACTTAAGATTTGGATTTTGTTATATTTTAGGAAAAAAATAAAAAGGACCTTTCTTTAAATTGTTAAGAATGTCCCAGTCCCTTGAATTGGCCCATGCTTGCCTGAATGTGTATCTTTACTTAAAACCTCTGCCTTTATCTCTGACTGGCGCATGTTGAAATTATTTTCACCATGAAAGCCAAGAACCCTCTGGAACTGTCAGATTTTCCCATGACATATTCTTTGGCTAGCCCAATGTGGGGCTTCAGGAATCGGCATGGTCAAGTCCACTCATGGCACATTCTTTGGCACTCAACCTCAACTGTGGAGCTTGGAGAAAGCAGCATTAAAAAAAAAACAACCTTAAAGCGTGCAAACAAGATCATGGGTGATATGGTTCTTTTGTATCTATCCCTAAAACCCTTCCCTTGAATATATGTTAAATAAGTAAAAAGTTAAAATAAGAGGACTTCTTAGTTCATGTGATTTGAGTTTTTAATAAATTTGTTGGTAAAATCAAAACAAGAGATGTCATTAACATTTTTTTGTTTTCCTTGGGTTAAGCCAATTACTATTATATTATCTGTTCCTAGTTAATGCTTAAATTGCAATGTTCATTATTTTTTAAAGATTTTTTTAAAAATATTGGCTTAGAGCCGAGCATGGTGGTGCAAGCTTGTAATCCCCACGCTTGGGAGGCTGAGAGAGGAGGATCACGCAGGTTCGAAGCCAGCCGCGCTGGCTTAAGAGACCCTGTTTCCAAATAAAAAAAGTATAAAAATAGGTCTGGGAGTGTAGCCTGGAGGTAGAAGGGTTTCCAGGAACCCCAATACCACCCCAATAAATAAATAAATAAATAAATAAATAAATAAATAAATAAAGGCTTAGAGTTAGGTGTGGTGGTGCATGCTTGTAATCCCAGCTTCTGGGAGGCTTAGACAGAAGGATCATGGTTCACAGACAGCCTCAGCTACTTAGTAAGGCCCTTTGCAACTCAGTAAGACCCTGATTCAAAATAAAGAATAAAAATAGGTATGGGGGTGTAGCTTGGAGGAAGAATGCCCCTGGGTTCCATCCCCAGTACGGCTAAATAAAGAAATAAATAAATAAGATAAAATAATGGCTTAAATTACTAACTGGCTATTAAAATGGGCAAATTAGATAAATATAAGTAAATAAAGTGTGTCTAAAGAAGTTAAAAGCTAAACATCAACTGCCAAATGAAAAGTTTATATATCTCTGACCACAGATGTGTATATATCTAAAAGCTAAATATGCTGTGTATCTAGGTTCATTTCAATGTTTCATAAGAGCTGGGCGTGGTGGCGCACGCTTGTAATCCCAACGCTTGGGAGGCTGAGACAGGAGGATCGCGCAGGTTCGAATCCAGCCTCGGCGACTTAGTGAGGCCCTGTTTCCAAATAAAGTATAAAATAGGTCTGGAGTATAGCCTGGTGAGTTTTATATCTGTGTGAGCTAACCAATAAGTGATCTCTTTATGCAATGTGCATTGTATTTGTATCTTAAATTACTAAAACTTTTGTCATCTATATTTAGTACCATGCAAAGATTCATCATTAAGATGGTTTACATCTCTTTGCCTTGACTAAGTAAATGTCTTATTAATGTATAAAGGGGGATACAATTGTCTATCAGGTAACAAGTTTATTTCTGATTATTAATGCTGTTTTCTAAGATTATAAAAAATCTAGAGCTATTTGATTTTTGTCAATACTGTTATTCTACAAAGACTTTTTTTTCTTAACTGCAGTACTGGGGATGGAACCCAGGGCCATTCTACCTCCAAGCTACATTCCCAGCCCTATTTTTTATTCTTTATTTTGAAACAGGGTCTCACTGAATTGCAAAGGGCCTCACTAAGAACTGAGGCTGTCCTCAAACTGCAATCCTCCTGTCTCAGCCTCCCAAATGCTCTGATTACAAGCGTGTACCACCAAACCCAGTGAGACTCTGTTTCAAACATAAAAAGGACATAAAAATAGGGCTGGGGGTGTAGCCTGGGGTTAAAATGCCCCTGGGTTCCATCCCCAGTACCCTCCAAAACCCCAAAACAAATAATAATATTTTATTAAGTTATTTGAATTAAATTCCACAAGATAATACTGCAGTGTAAATGATGCAAGACCTTGAGGCCTCCCAAAGGCTGGCCCAGAGCATGCACTGGTGGCACTTACAGAGGCAGCCACCCAGAGTTGCCTCCCGAGCCCCTGGAGACTTAGAGCCCTTGCTTTCAGAATTAACTGTTTCTGCAGTACACTTTGTAAGATTAGAATGGGACTCTGTCTCCGGAAGGACAAAAATTTGCTGGATATAAGTGAAGCACAAGGGTCAAAGATGGCATTCTGTGGAGAAGGAAAAGCTGAAAGGAAGGCGCAGTGGAAGACGGAGCCTGCACTGCCCTGGAGTGTCATCATTCCCTGAGGCTGCAGTGCACAGCTGGCCATGGTGGGGAACGAGACACCTGCCTACATCACTGTGACCCTGTCTGCACGGGTGAGACAACCTGAATCTCAGTTTGCCCCTGGGAAGATGAACACCGAAGACAGCCCTGCCAATCAGAAGCTACAGGAAGAAGGTATGAGTCTCTCTGGAAGGAATAACTGCTCTGTTGTCTTGATTCTTTTTCCTAATAATGAGTAATAAGTACTCACTATCACTACCTTTTTTTTTTTTGGTGGTGGTACTGGGGATACACCCAGGGACATTCTACCTCTGAGCTACAACCCCAGCTCTATTTGTGTGTGTGTGTGTGTGTGTGTGTGTGTGTGTGTGTGTATGAGGGTCTGGGGATGGAACACAGGGGCATTTGACCTCTGAGCTACACCCCCTGCCCTATTTTTTATGCTTTATTTTGAAACCGGGTCTCACTGAGTTGCGAAGAGCCTCACTAAGTAGCTGAGGCTGTCTGTGAACTGTGATCCTCCAGTCACAGCTTCCCAAATGCTGGGATTACAAGCGTGCACCACCACACCCGGCACCAGCTCTATTTTTTATTCTTTATTTTGAAACAGGTTCTCACTGAGTTGCAAAGGGCCTCACTAAGTAGCTGAGGCTGGCCACACCGTGATCCTCCTGTCTCAGCCTCCTGAATGGATTACAGGTGTGTGCCACCATGCTTGGGTAAGTACTATTTTTTTTTTTTTTTTTTGCAGGTCTGGGAATGGAACCCAGGGACATTTAACCTCCGAGCTACACCTCCTGCCCTATTTTTTATTCTTTATTTTGAAATGGGTCTCACTAAGTTGCAGAGGGCTTCACTAAGTAGCTGAGGCTGTCCGTGAACTGGGATCCTCTGGTCTCAGCCTCCCGAATGCTGGGATTAAAAGCATGCGCCACCACTCTACGGACTACTTATAACAACAACAACAAAAAGAAATGACATACCTAACAACTGAAATAATAATATCGTAGCTTATCTAAGTATTAAAAGATCAATCAAGAAAAGTCTTTATGACACTTAAAAACAAGTTGCTGGGTGTGATGGTGCATGCCTATAATCCTAGTACTTGGTAGGCTAAGACAGAAAGATTGTAGGTTTGATTTCAAGATTATAGCCTCAGCAACCTAACAAGACCCTGTCTGAAAAGAAAAAATAAAAAGGGCTGGAGGAATAGCTCAGAGCTAGAATGTCCATGGCTTTAATCCCCAGTACCACCCCCCCAAAAAAAACAAGCTACACCAAAGTGTTATGTGTAGCTCATTAAACACCCTCCCCAAAGGAAGGAAATGCATCTAAAACATAGTATCGTTTATCTCAGGAGAAGGTTATAGGGAGATTTCCAGGTAAGGCATTAACATAGAGTGCTTAAGAACATATATTCTGTGTCATACTAATCTGGGTCTACCTGCAGTTTCCAGTACCTATTAGTTGTACAAGTTGGACACATAAGACCCAAATAGCTAGTTTTAGAGATAAGAGGATTAAATAAGCAAGATTCTATCGATCATACTCAGTGATAGGTGCTGAATAAAATGGTTGCTACAACATATATATATTTTTTTTTTCTTTTTTTTCTTTTTTTTCTTTCTTTCTTTTTTTTTTTGGTGGTACTGGGGTTCCTGGAAGCCCTTCTACCTCCGGGCTACACTCCCAGACCTATTTTATACATTTTTAATTTTGGAAACAGGGTCTCTTAAGCCAGCGCGTCTGGCTTCGAACCTGCGTGATCCTCCTGTCTCCGCCTCCCAGCGCAGGGATTACAATTGTGTGCCACCACGCCTGACTACAATCAATACTTTTTTTTTAAAAAGGCTGTGCTTTTAGCCAGGCGTGGTGGCACAGGCTTGTAATCCCAGCATTTGGGAAGCTGAGACCAGAGGACCACGGTTCGCAGACAGTCTCAGCTACTTAGTGAGGCCCTTTGCAACTCAGTGAGACCCGGTTTCAAAATAAAGCATAAAAAATAGGGCAGGGGGTGTAGCTCGGAGGTCAAATGCCCCTGGGTTCCAACCCCAGATCCAAAAAAAAAAAAAAAAGGCTGTGCTTTCAAATATTCTACAACAAACACATCAGGAAAAACATTGTCTATCAAGAGATGAAGCCCTCAGTTAAGGCATAAAAGACTGCAGGTTCGAGGACAGCCCCTGAGGGCCAGTTTTCACCCTGGGAAGATGAACACTAAAGACAGAGCCAAAAAAAGGCTGTAGGAACCCAGGAAGCAGGCATGAGTCTATTTGGGAGAAATAATCTCCCACAGTTTCCCTCGGAGGAATAAAAGCACAAAATTCACATAGCAGAACAGAATTTCATTTCTCCATTTTACCAATTATTTTGTATGTTTGCAAACATGGCATAAATGCTGACTTACTGGTTTCCGAAGAAAGAAGATAGACAGAGCTCCAACTAAAGGCATGTCTCCAATTAGAGGCTCCAGGATCACCCGCATTGTCCCATGGATCTAAACTCAAACAGGAAAACAGAATGCATAAGAGAACGCATTCTGCAGGGCCACTTAGTGACAATCAAGCATCTTGTAACTCTGACCACAAATACAGACTTACTAAAAAACTTAAGGAATAAAGATTTTTAAAATGTACCTGTATACTTTTCACACCGGCTCTACAAAAATATCGTTTGATCTCCAAGTCAATCTCACAATTTCCTACAAAACTAGCAAAGAAAAAATTCTGCATTACATAAGGTGAGTGAAATTAACTATATTCTTAATCACCAAAGAACTGCAAAGTTTATAATATAATAAAATGAGAGTAAAAGCAACCAAAATCAGACTGTAAGCAAAAACCTGAAAAATGTGCTCATTTTTTGTGTTTTTGTTGCTCCAGGTCACAGGAACAACCTTTTTCCAGATTTAACCATGCTACAACACTGTGAGGCTGAATGTACATATACACTTTTGTTATAGACAAAATTTTCAACTAACTATAAATATCCATTTTCAAGGCAAAACAACATGAAATAACAAAATGAAACATCTGGATCATTCTTTTGATGAGTTTTTATTTGATTTTGTCTTGCAAATACTATGTTTAAAACATAGTTTGGGTTTCATCACCAGAAAATTTCACCTTTTCTTTCCAATCATGAAATTTATAGCTCAGGTGTTCTAAGGCTCTCTAACAACATCACAGGTAAAAAACAGCACATCTAGGCCAGGAATAGTAGCACATGCCTGTAATCCCAGTACTGGGGAAACAGATAGGAAGATCACAGGTTTGAGGCCAGCCACAGAAACTAAGCAAGATCCTGTTTCAAAGTAAAAAATGAAAAGGGTTCAGGGTATAGCTAAGAGGTAGATGTCCCTGGGTTCATCGCCAGTATCAAATTAAAAAGAGCTGGGATGTAGCTCAGAGGAAGAATTACCCTGGGTTCTTCTGAACTATGGGCTAAAATGAACCTCTCTTTTTTATAAATCATCTAGTCTGATATATTCTGCTACAGCAACAGAAAATAAACTAAGATAATACATGTGACCATGTGATCATTTTATTTATTTTTACTTTTTGTGGTACTGGAGATTGAACTCAGGGGTGCATCTGAGCTATACCCTTACTCTATTTTTAAAAAATCTGAAACAGGTCAGGTGTGGTGGCAAACACTTATAATCCCAGCACTTGAGAGGCTGAGACAGGAGGATTGCACAGGTTCGAAGCCAGCCTCAGCTACTTAGTGAGGCTCTCAGCAACTTAGTGAGACCCTGTTTCCAAATAAAGTATAAAATAGGTCTGGGGGTGTAGCCTGGAGGTAGAAGGCTCCTGGGTTCCACCCCCAGTAACACACACATACAAAAAATTTGAAATAGGGTCTTCCTACGTTCCTGAGGGCCTGACTACATTGCTGAGGCTGTTCTCAAACCTGCAACCCCCCTTCTTAGCCTCTAAAGTACTGGGATTACAGGCGTGCACCATACCCCGGATCATTTTATTTTTAATGTTTTAGGGACTGTCACACTATTTTCCACGGCGCCATTTTACATTCCCACCAAGAGTTCACAGGGCTTCCAAGTTCTCCATGTCCTTACTAACACTTGTTACTTTCTTGGGTTGTTTGTTTTTGATAGTTGCCATTCTAATGTGTGTGAGCTGATATGTCCCCTAGGTTTTTTTCGTGTGTGTATGTGTGTGTGGGGGGGGTGTACTAGGGATTAAGCCCAGAGGCATTCTATCTCAAGTTACGCCTCCATCCCTATTTTATTTTTTTTATTTTGAAACAGGGTCTCACTAGGTTGCTGAGAATCTTGCTATGTTGATGAGGCTGGACTCAAACCTATAATCTTCCACTGTCTTGGCTTCCCAAGTATTAGGATTATAGGCATGTCCATCTACACTTGGCTCCCTTAGTTTTAATTTATATTTTCCTAATGATTATGATGTTGAATATCTTTTTTGGGGGAAGGGTTATTGGGGATCAAACCCCAAAGCATTCTGCCTTCAAGATACATCCTAGCCCTTTTTATTTTGAAATAGGGTCTTGCTAATTTGCTGAGGTTGGCCTTGAACCTGCAATCCTCTTGTCTCAGCCTCCAAAGTACTAGAATCACAGGCCTGACTTAAGTATCTTGTGGTGCATCACTACACCTGACTTAGTATCTTTTAAGGTGCTTATTGGCCATTTGTATGTCACTCCTGAGAAACATCTATGCAAGTCCTTTGCCCATTTAGAATAGGTTTTTGTTTTGTTTTTATTGTTGAGTTTCAAATGTTCTCTATATATTCTGGATATTAACTCTAAGTCTGTATATTGCTTTTGGTAGAACTGACATTTTTACAATATTAAATTTTCCAATTGCTGGGCGTGGTGGCGCACGCTTGTAATCCCTGCGCTTGGGAGGCTGAGACAGGAGGATCGCACAGGTTTGAAGCCAGCCTCAGCTACTTAGTGAGGCTCTCAGCAACTTAGTGAGACCCTGTTTCCAAATAAAATATAAAAATAGGTCTGGGAGTATAGCCCGGAGGTAGAAGGCCTGTGGGTTCCACTCCCAGTATAGCACGCACGCGCGAGCGCGCGCACATACACACACACACACACACACACACACACACACACACACACACATTCAATCTATGAGCTGGGCATGGTGGTACACACTTGTAATCCAAGTACTTGGGAGGCTGAGACAAGAGGATCCGGGTTTGCAGCCAGCCTCGGCTACTTAGTAAGGCCCTCTGCAACTTAGTGAGACCCTGTTTCAAAATAAAGAATAAAAAAATTGTGCTGGGGGTGTAGCTTGGAGGTAGAATGCCCCTGGTTCAATCCCCAGCACCACAAAAAATTCCAACCAATGAACATAAAGTATTTTTCTATTTATATAAGTCTTTTTTCATTTCTTTTAGCAGTATCCTATCCTTTTTAATTCTGTTGTAAAAATGGAATTGTTTTCTTAATTTCTTTTTGGATTGTTCATTCTTAGTGTATAGAAATACAATTGATTTTTGTGTTGTAGTTGCTTTGCTGAATTCATTTATTTACTTTTTTTGTTAAATAAATTTTTATTGGTGCATTGTAGTCATACATCTTAATGGGATGATAAACTTGTGGAGATATACACGCACACATCACCCAATCAGCCCCTACCCAATCCCTAACCTCCCTCCCTTCCCATCTTGGTTTCCTGATTAACTTTGATATGTTATTTTTCTTCCATATATGGTCAAGTTATTTTTGACAAGGTTTCCAAGAACATTTGGTGAAGGAAATAATAATCTTTTCACTAAATATTATTGAAAAATAATAACTACATGAAAAAGAATAAAAATGGGCCATTACCTAACACCATATACAAATATTAACTCAAAATAAATAAAAGACCTAAATGTAAATTTTAAGACTATAAACTTTTAGAAGACAACCAGGGTCATAAAACTTCACAACACTGAAATTGGCAGTGATTTCTTGGATATGATTCCAAAGGCACAGGCAACAAAAGAATAAACAAACAAACTTCATAAGAAATAGAAAAATATTGTACATCCAAAGACAATGTAAACAGAATTAAAAGTTACTGACAGAAGGGGTTAAAATATTTCCAAATGCTGTATCTGAAGGTATATTAATATTCCAAATAGAAGTCCTAAAAATTAGCAACAATAAAAGAAAACAATACAATTTAGAAATAGGTAAAAGACTAAAAGAGAAAATGAATCTCCAAAGATTTTTTTATGACAAATAAACACATGAACATCACTCATCATTATCATAATATAACTAATCATTAAGGAAATACAAATAAAAACTATAGTGAAATACTACTTCACATTTGTTAGGATGGTTACTTAACATGAATTACCTTGCTCCAGCCCTTTACCTTGAGTTTGTTACTATCTTTACTTGTAAAGTGTGTTTCTTGTAAGCAGCAGATGGATGGATTCTGGTTTTTAATCCATTTTGCCACTTTATGTCTTTTTATTGGGGATTTGAGGCCATTTACATTCAGTGTGATTATTGAGAGATAACTTTAAATTCCTAACATGTTAAGATTTTACTTCTGTTTGAAATACTGTTTATTCTTCTTTACTTAGTTGTCTGCTGGATGGAAAATCTTGTTTCTCTGGTTCTGGTGTGTATTACCTATTTCTTCTTTGTAGTTAATCTCTTTGAGTATTTTCTCTAGCACTAGTTTTGAAGACATAAATTCCTTCAGTTTCTGTTTGTCATGGGAGCTTCTTATTTCCCCATCTAATTTGATAGATAGTTTTGCTGGGTAGGAAATTTTTGGCCGGAAGTTATTTTCTTTCAGAGTTTGGAATATGTTACTCCAAGCCCTTCTGGCTTTCATGACTTGGTTTGGGAAGTCTGGAGTGATTCTAATTGGTTTGCCTCTGAATGTCACTTGGTCTTTTCTTTGTTGTTGTTGCCTTTAAGATTCTCTGCTAGGCATCTACATTGGTTATTTTGACAATTATGTGGTGTGGGGAACCTTTTCTCTGATCCTGTCTAAAGGGAGTTCTATAAGTTTCCTGGACTGTTGTATCAACTTCTTGCTCTATGTTTGGAAAATTTTCTGCTATTATTTCTTTGGAGAGATTGTTGATCCCTTTGGTTTCATCTTCTTTTACCTCCTCTATTCCAATTATTCTTTGGTTAGCTCTCTTAAAATGGGCCCAGATTTCTTCAATGTCAGATTCCTGATGTCTGATTTTTTTTCTAAGTTATAAGTTATGCATTCATTTTTGGAGTGATCATCTTCCAGAAGCGAGATTCTATTCTCCATGTGGTCTAACCGATTGTTTATAGTTTTAATTGATGCCTTTACTTCAATTATTGCATCCTATATTTCTTTTAGACTCTCTCTAAATTCTTTTCGAAAGTCCTGTATTATTTCTACAATTATATTCCTGATTTGATCTTCTGGAGATCTCTGAATTTCTGTTATCAGGTTCTGATGTTGTGGGGTTATGGGCATTCATTGCTCTATTGTGGTTCCTCTTTCCCATGATTTCAGAAGTTTGTGCCTTCTCTGGGTTATTCCTCGGGTCACCATGACTTCACTTAAGGTGCTCTGGATCTTGAGTTTGTGTTAATCTCAACCGCCACTACTCCTTTACTGTGTTGTATCGTAAAGTCTCAGACCCAGGGAGTTAATCGAGGCTGCACAAGATCATGGGCATGCCAGGCTGGGCATTTTCCCACGGGGAGCTGCAACTAGGGTGTGGTATCTTTGCCCCCACTACTCCTTCACTGGGTTGGACTGCAAAATCTCAGACCCAGGGAGATTATCAAAGCTGCGCAAGTCCCTGGGGGTGCAGTGCTGGGATTTCTCCTGTAGGGGCCACAATTTGCACTGATCTGGAGCCATTGCAGGCATGATGAACTCACTGCTGCTGCTGACAATATGGTGCCACTGTCATGCCTTTGGCCGTGAGGCTGGCGTATTTCTTTTCTGGTTTTGAGCTCTGTTCTGAGTCCCTGGAAGGTGTGATGAGCTTTGCCACTGGGAGTTTTATTAGACGTTCTTTGCACTGAAAGAACTGCTGAATTACACCCGAATGATCCGCAGCTGCTCACTTCAGCTCCTTGTTTACCTTTCCTCTCTGGAGCCTGGTGCTGTGAGGCATGATGGCACTGGTGCGGCTCCGCAATGCGGGCTGGTTTCTTTTCTGGTTTCTGGTTATTCTTCGAGTCTTCTTTTTCTCTGTCCCTTGTGTTTACATTTTTTATTTCTCTGCTGATGGTGTTTTCTGGCTATGAAAAGCGCTGATTTTGTGGCAATAGAGACTGAGTATTAGCAGGACTCGTAAACGCTGCATTTATCGGTCGCCATCTTCCCGGAAGTCCTCTGCTGAATTCATTTATTATAACAGTTTTTGGTGTGGAATCTTTAGGGCTTTCTACATATAAGATCATATCATTTTCAAATAGATAATTTTATTTCTTTCCAATGTGGATGCTTTTTATTTTCTTTTCTTATTTAATTGTCTGGCTAGAACTCCCAATAGTATGTTGAATAGAAGTGGTGAAATGCAGACATCTCTTCTTCATTCCTGATCTTAAAGAAAACAGTGTCAGTCTTTCACTATTTTTTTTTTTTTTTTTGCAGATCTGGAACCCAGGGGCATTCGATCTCTGAGCCACACCCCCTGCCCAATTTTTATTCTTTATTTTGAAACAGGGTCTTGCTATCTCACTATGTTGCAGAGGGCCTCACTAAGTAGCTGAGGCTGTACACAAACTGCAATCCTCCGGTCTCAGCCTCCCGAGTGCTGGGATTACAAGCGTGCCCACCACGCCCGGCTGGTCTTTCACTATTGAGTATAATGTTTGCTGTGGGTTTTTCATAAATAGCTTTTATAGTTTCCTTCTATTCCTAGGTTTTTAGTTTTTTATAATCACGAAAGTATTGAATTTTGTTAAATGCCTTCTCTGTATCAACTGAAATAATTATATAGTTTTTTCCTTCTGTTAGTATGGAGTATTACACTGACTGATTTTTGTATGTTGAATCATCTCTGTACTACTGTAGGAATAAATATTAATTGGCCATGGTACATAATCCTAATATACATCTAAATTCAGTTTGCTAATATTTCTCTTTGAGGATTTCTTTTTTGGTAGTATTGAGGATTGAACCAAGGGGAATTCTACCCCTGAGCCATACTCCCAGCTCTATTTTTTATTCTTCACTTTGAAACAGGGTCTCACTAAGTTGAGGAGGGCCTCACTAAGTACCTGAGGACGACCACAAACCTATGCTCCTCCTGTCTCAGTCTCTGAAGTACTGGAATTACAAGTGCGCACCCCCACACTTGGCTTCTCTTTGAGGATTTTTGCATCAACATTCGTAAGGGATATCAGTTGGTCTATAGTTTTCTTGTGTTCACTTTCTTTTAAGACATTTCAGAAATGGCAATTATTCAGGCTATTAGGAACCAAGACCCAGAGAATAGCTTTTGAATCTCCAGGAAGAATTTCAAACTCTAACACACAGCAGATAAAAAACATGTTTATTATATCTTCCACCTTATGGGTGGAAGATTATTATATATAATAATACATAACATTACCTATTACTGATCATCTTATAGATATAACACAAATAAAAACTTACCTAATCTGAAGGTCCAGAATGATTTGCCTTTTGTCTACATTTTCAGTATACACCTTAACACCATTGACCCTAAGGGGCTGAAACAAGAATCAGTTCACTTTAAAATACAGAGGTTAAAAACAATCAAACATTGCAATATAGCAGAGAGGTTATGAGACCAGCCGTAGCATCAGACTACAGGAATTAAAGTTCTGCTTTCCTAACACAGTAAACTAGCTGTTTGACTCTCAGCAAGCTATTTATACTGTTTCTCAGTTTCCTCAACTGTAAGATATAAATAGTAATGGCATCTCTATCATGAGGTTATTGTGAAGTTAAATGAAACAATGAATATAAAAAACAGTACACTGCCTGGCATGTAGCAAACACACAGTAAACACCAGGTATCAGTGTGTTCTTGGAACATGTAGTATATTTTTGTTTTGTTCTCCAACACCCTTATTCCCCTTGTCTCTTTCAATTTAATTCTTTCCCTTTACTCCATCCTTACTCCTTTGTTTGAAACTTAACTCCCCCTTATCTTTTCTTTGTGTTTTACAATGTTTAAATTCTTAATACTTGCACAAAAATGAGGCTTTTCAGTCAATCGAAAAGTCAAACTGAGGCTGGGTATGGTGGCACACGCTTGTAATCCCAGCATTCAGGAGGCCATACATCTGTAAAGGTAATTCCGTCAGGAGAATAGGAGGTAGAAAGGCACTTTATGGAAGGTAAAGAAAGCGTGAAAGACAACCCACAGTAAGGCTGAGGGTGAGGGCAACAGAGGACCCCCTCAGGCAAGAAAAGGATCCATGTGGAGGCAGATCCCCAGTGCACTGTGGACGCAAGAGTCAGTCCTCTTGGCAAATAATTTCTTCTAGAACATATGGAATGGTACAGAATGTTTCATGTTTTTATAGCAATCCTACTGAGTGCAAAGTAAAGATACTGAAGAAGGAGCTGACCTGTTGACCCATGTCCACTTTTGTAAAACTGAAGGTGCTGAGGTGGGCATTTGCTCCCCGAACAGCTGGCTCTATAGTCTCTCGAAACAACTTCTCTATAAATTGGCAAATAAAAGGCCACATGTGCTTTACAGTCTGGAAGGGAAAAGAACTCATGTTAAACAACATCATCATGAAACACATCATCATGAAAAATTATAACACTATAGTTTACCAGAATCTGATTTTGAAAAATAAAAGAGGGAAATGGTTTTCTTGTTACGCCAATTAACACCTTTAAGTTTAACCTATAACTTAAAATTTTATTATAACAATAAAATACTCATTAATAAGCTGCAGAACTAGTTATTTTGATTAACTACTCTGTGCAAGCATGTCAGCATACCTAATGACCACTAAAAATCCTGTGGTTTCAACTAGTTGCTGGAAATCTTAAATTACACAGATCTTGGTAAGCACCCATGAATTTAAGCACAGATTAACTTTCAGAGCTACAGCCCCAAAGATGCACAAAATACAAGGTAAGAAATCTAGCTCAAATGTACTAATCCAAAAATATATCTTAAAAATATAAAGTAGAGCCAGGAGTAGTGGCACACGCTTGTAATTCCAGTTTTTGGGAGGCTGAGACAGGAGGATTGCACAGGTTCGAAGCCAGCCTCAGCTACTTAGTGAGGCCCTTTGCAACTCAGTGAGACCCTGTTTCAAAATAAAGAATAAAAAATAGGGCTGGGGATGTCACTCAGAGGTAAAATGTCCCTAGGTTGCATCCCCAGTACTGCAACAAAACAAAACACCCACTATAATACAGATAAGCAGATTTCTGGTTGTTGTTCCCCCCACCCCAAATTTCTGCTGTACTTGCAATCAATTTGTGCACTTTCTGTTCAGGAAGGGAGATACAAGGCCAGACAGTGATATGAGGTGAGCCTAACATGTCTTCTCAGGTCAATGATGAGGCTTTCCCTCTTCAGAAAGGAACAGCACATGCTTGTGACTGGATTCTCTGGGGAGTGAAAGCCAGCCCACTGCAGTCTAAACAAGCTCCAGTTTTGCCAATTTCCAAATTTCCAAACATGGAAAGATGGTCTCTCATCTTCTAATTCCCACTGGTATCTGGTATTTGAAATATTCTAATCTTACCTTATTTAGCCATTCTGCTCTTTCCGTGTCTGGAAAATGAACCTAGGAGAAAAAGATACACATACATGACTTAATGGCCCTGACAATTATATATAAAATGCCCTGCAGGCTGCTGCCTATTTTTATTGTGTCCTGTGTTTAGACAGAGCTTCATAAAATGCCCTGCTCTAAGCTCTGGGACATGGCCTCTGAGGAGGGAAGCTGAACGTGAGCGTCTGGCTCCCTTCATTTCAGAACGTGGGGGCAGAAGAGCCAAGTGCCAGCAATGCCACCAAAGCCTGCTCTGCCTCTCACCAGCCAAAGGTTGCTCCCTAGCATCTGAAACATCACAGAGTGCACAGAATTGACCTTTTCTTTAAAAAAGGTCAGTAGCACTGTCGTGATTACATGTTCTAGAAATCTACATCCAGCGCCTTCAAGGTCTACTTGCCCCCTTTTCTGTCTTCTTTCAGCCCCAACAAGCCAGACACCCTCAGTTACAAGGCTCCTCTCCACACAGTCTCCTGCCTCTCCCAAATTCATATTATAATTGTAGTTCTCCAAAGGCAACTTGTAAAAAAGGAGAAAAATTTTTTTTCTGCTGTTGGAGCTAAATAAAGCATCCTTATACTTTATAGCTAGTGCTATTTGGGCCACAGGTAGGGACTTTCTTTCTTTCTCTTTTCTTTTATGGTACTGGGGATTGAACCCAAGCAGGTTCTACCTCTGAGCTACATCTTCAACCTTTTTTATTTTGAATGGGGCCTCACTAAGTTGCTGAGGCTGTCCTCGAAAGGGGATCCTCCTATCTCAGCATCCCAAGTACTGGTATTACAGGTGTGTGCCACTATGCATGGCTGGATAGGGAGTTTTCTAAGAAACAAGTATGCCAACCATACCAATGTTTTAGGTCCAGAGGTAGAGCACATCACAGGCAGCTGTGTGCTCCTGACTGAGGAGAGAAGGGTTTTGATGTTTAGAGCTTTCCTAAGTTACAAAAACTTTTATCAGTGAGATCCCCCACCCTTTTCTCTACTGGGGGAAACTGGACCAGTCAGAAGACCAGAAGCTGGGCAGGGAAGATTCTTGAGGCAGGTTCCAGGAAGGTTTCTTTGAGGTCCAACTCTATCTTTCAAGTCTGATGTGAGAACAAATAGCCAATCCTAACCCCAGAGGCCACCACCAAGGTTCTATCTCACCATCCCAACCCTGGAAGGCTCAAAGGGACTGTGGTCCCTTGGACTTCACAGGAGAGCATGCAGTGGTGGGGCCTTGGCAGTGCTAAGGGCTCCTTTCTGTTCATAAGCTTCAAGAAGTCTTATCCCTTTATACCACATGATATGAAGTAATTTGTTTGAAATGTGAGATGGGGTAGATTGAGTTGAAATCAGTTGTTTTTAGATGAAGTTAGTTTGACTCTATACTGAGAAACAACTAGCAACAAAAACCAGAGACAACAACCTTCCAGAAATTAAGGAAAGACCATTTGTGGTAAGAACACCAAGATCAGGGAAAAGAGAGCTGCTAGAGAGGATCACTCCAGAGGGTGTGGCCCAGAGGTAGAATGCCCTGGGTTCAATCCCTAGCAACACACACACACACACACACACACACACACACACACACACACGGTTCAATCCCTAGCACACACACACACCCAGCTGTAGACCTTCCCAATTTGCTGTGAGGCTGTCTCCTTTTCTGCTCCTTCCCTCCAAATTCACCACTCATCTGTGGCAATACAAAGATTAAAAAGCAAATACCGAGCACCTTCTACTTGCTGACAGCCATATCACTTCACTATAAATATGTTCTTTCTGTAGTTTACGAGTAAACACCAAATGACATCTCTGCAGGCACAGACCTAACATCGGAACCCACTTGCACTTGCTTTGAAGTCTGATTGCCTGCACCTGCTTCCCTTGGAAGCCTCTCCTTGTCTGGCTTCCCAATGACACTAAATTTAGCTACCACAACAATTATTCTACTAAATAAGAATCTCATTTCAATTAACCTTACTCAAGACCTTGAGCTCCTATTTATCAAATAGCTCAACTTGATCTTCAAAGACAGTTCAAATCACACTTTCTGCTGGTTCACCACTCAAAGCCCTCACTTCTATCCCACCACAGCAGCCAGGCTCCCGACACAGAAAGTGCTCCTTCCCACTGCCCTCTTATCCATCTTCCCTATCTCTCCCTTCTGACAGCACTCCCTGGAGAACCAGCTCGCCACAGGCACACAGGCTGAGCCCACGGCTCCTCTGCCCACGACCGCCTGCCACGCTCTTCCCACAGACCTGCATCACCCCACTGCTCTCAGTGCTCCTTAGCAGCATCAGAACCAGAGCTCCTGCTTCCAAACCCATACCTTAGACCCACTGAGCCACTTAAGTGGCCCTTTCCTATATTCTTAGTGCCGGAGAATTCCTTCTCAGACAGAATTTGCAACTTTATTAATTATGCCAGTGAATTAGTTCCAATATTTTCCAGTTGGTATATTATACCAAATTCATATTTGTAAATACTGTCATATAAACTTCTATTGTCTAATGAAGACTTCAAAAGTTGTAAGTAATACTGCCTGGTAACAAAAATACAGCTGTATTTTTCCAACCAATAAAAATAAAGTCCACATATTAGTTTTTGAAAAAAAATTTTTTTTGCAGTACTGGGTGGGAATGGAATTCAGGGTCATTCTACCTCTGAACTATACCCCCAGCCCTATTTTTTATCCTTTATGTTGAAACAGGGTCTCCCTAAGTTGCAGAGGGCCTAAGGAGCTGAGGCTGTGAACCGCAATCCTCCTGTCTCGGCCTCCCAAATGCTGGGATTACAAGCGTGCACCACCACGCCCAGCTGAGGCCACATATTCTTAAAATACTGTTTGCATATATATGTATATATAAACATATTTTTATAAATTACACATCTAGAAATGCACTGAAAATTTTGCAAGATTATAGACCAAATCAGTCACAAGGAAAATGAAGCTTTATCTTTTCCTCTATGTATTTTCATACTCCAGAATTACTTATGAGAAATATAATTTTTTTTCTAATTACTACTGTAATTTAAGATTAAAATTGGCTGGGCGTGGTGGCACATGCTTGTAATCCCATCATTTGGGGGGCTGAGACAGGAGGATCCTGGTTCACAGACTCAGCTACTTAGTAAGATCCTTTGCAACTTAGTGAGACTGTTTCAAAATAAAGAATAAAAAATAGGGCTGGGAGTATAGCTTGGAGGTAGAATGTCCCTGGGTTCCAACCCCAATACCACACACATACACACAAAAGATTCAACTTAGCAAGAATCTCAGCAACTCAGTGAGGTCCTGTTTCAAAAAAAAAAAAAATAGAATAGGGCTGGGGGTGTAGCTTGGAGATACAATGTCGCTGAGTTCAATCCCAGCATTGCAAAAAAATTAAAATGTAGAAAATGTAGAAAAAAAATATGTATATATTTTTGCAGTACTAGGGATAGAACCCAGGGGCATTCTACCTCTGAGCTATACCCCCAGCCCTATTTTTTAATCTTTATTTTGAAACAGAGTCTCAATGAGTTGCAGAGGGTCTCACTAAGTAGCTGAGTCTGGCCACGAACCTGGATCCTCTTGTCTTAGCCTCCCAAATGCTGGGATTACAAGTGTCGCCACCACACCCAGCTAGAAAATATTTCTAACACAGAAATACTATTTCTATTAAGTAATCACAACTGTGAATATAGAATTTTCTTAAGTTAAACTATATTTTAATTTACTGGCAGAAAATGATACTCTGAAAAAGGATTACTGGATTCACAAGAATTGGATTCAAAAGAAATTTTGGGTAAATCATTTTGTGTGTGTGTGTGTGTGTGTGGTGCTGGGCATGAAACTCAGGGGCTTTCTACCTTCAGGCTATACTCCCAGATCTATTTTATATTTTTATTTGGAAACAGGGTATCACTAAATTGCTGAGAGCCTCACTAAGTAGCTGAGGCTGGCTTCGAACCTGTGTGATCCTCCTGTCTCAGGCTCCTAAGGACTGGGATTAGAAGCATGCACGAGGGCAAATCAGTTTTAGTGGTGAAACACAAATGTATTTATAAGCACTCTACTGGTGGCACATGGTGAGAGCTCCTGCAAACATCCCCAGGTCGAGGGCTCTCCTTCCCAACATACTCACTGGCTCAGCAGTGTGCCAGTGAATTCCTGCCCCTGCCGTCCTTGACAGCAGAGCAACACCAGACGTCCACCAGTGCCAGGAGTCGGGCAGGCATGCTCATGGAATAAAGCTTCTCTACTCAGAGCCACGCATTGGGACAAAATAACCTGACACTGTGAGCTCTGATTTTGGTCACTGGACTGCTCTTTAGTCTACTGCACATATGTTGGTTATTCTTTCTGAAAAACTCATGCACTGAACACTTAGGAGACCTACTCCCACCCCATAGAAGGAGTAGGGGTCCTGTGTGGTGAGGAAGGAATATGGACGCTGCGCAGGGGGCTGATGCTGCCCAGAAGGACTCATCAATATTCAGGAGGATGATGTCTACCCCTGACCTTGTTTTTTTTTTGGGGGGGGGGGATTGAACTCTGGGGCATTCTACCTCCAAGCCACATACCAGCCCTATTTTTTATTTGGAAACTGGGATTACCAGTGTGTACCACTGTGTCCAGCTTCTCCCTGGTTCTTAACGTGCAGCTCCTAAAATGCCTGTAGATAGAGTGCTACCAAAAACTTGTTTTTGCAATGTACAGGTCTTTGATCCCTCACACAGAGCCTCTGGGAAATCCCTTGGAATTTCCTGGTGACAAGAGCATCTCCTGTTCTAAGCAGGGGGCCAGCCTCAAGAGGGAACCTGCTTGTGTTAGGAGGCTAAAAGTACTAGACCTTTCAGCCCCCGCCCCTCCTCTCACCTCTGAAGAGGTGAGGGGCAAATGGGTGAGTTGATTACCAAAGGCGGATGACTAAACCATTCCCAGCCATTGGCTATTTTATGAAGCTCCATCAAAACCCAAACAGATGCCAGGCATGGTGGGGCATGCTTGTAATCCCAGTAGTTGGGAGGCTGAGATAGGTGGATTACAGATTTGAGGACAGTTTCAGCATGTAAGACTCTCATCAACCTAGTAAAACCCTGTTTCAAAATAAAAATAAAATAGGGCTGGGGGTGTAGCCCAGAGGTAGAATGCCCCCATATTTAATCTCCATCACAATAAAAAATAAATGAAAATTAAAAAACCAAAAACCCAAAAGGATGGCACTTGGAAAGCTTCTAGATTGTGCACACATGTAGTAGCATGGAGGGGGACAATCTTGAGGTGGAGATGCCAGAAGCCCCAATACATCACTGGTTGGTCAGAAGCACAGGTGACAAGCCACTACACACAACTGGAATCTGAAGGAGGGCAGCCTCGCAGGACCGAGTCCTTAGCCTATGGGTCTGACACGAGTTCCAGGCACACAGCGTCAGAGTCAAATGCGAGTATAAAATGGGCACGGTGGTGCATGTATGCAATCCCAGCACTTGGCGGCTGAGATTGAAGGACTGCAGGTTTAAAGCCATCCCCTGCAACTTAGGCACTCAGCAACTTATAGGACTCTGTTAAAAAAAAAAAATAGGGCTGGGTGGGATAGAATGCTTGAGGTAGAGTGCCTCTGGGTTCCTTAACCCCCAAATTCCATTACAGACTTAGCTGTGTCTGCTGGAGAACTGATTGGTGTGGGGGAAACCCACCCACCACCACTTTTGGTGATCAGAGGTAAAATTGTTGAATATGAGAGTAAAAAAAAAGTCTGAGGAGAGAGGGAGGGGAAAACGGAGGGAGGAAGGGAAGGGAAGGGAGAAATCCAAGTCACGGCTGTCACTGTGACTGAACTGCAGATGGAGAAAAGGAAGATGAGGAAGCTGTAAGTGCCTTCTAGCCATGCTAAGACGTGCCGGTTTGTTTCACAGGCCATGGGGATACTCAAGCTTTCAGTGGAGAAATGCCTTCGGTCAGGATTGGCGGGGAGCCTCCTAAGAACCTAGTCTACTGTGAAACCGAAAGAGAATCTGCACAAGTCAGCCTCAATGCAAGTGAACTGGCCTACATCGCTAGAATTTACGCAAGATGATTCTGAACATCTTGTCATCTCCTTGTGGTAGCAGCCCAAGGCTTTCAAACAATCTGGGTGTATTTCAAAGTGCCAAAAGAAATGAGAAAGAGAATACATTAAATTTGAAGAATGTAAGTCTTACCGATTTTAAATTCTGTTCACTAAGTGAAAAAGTCTGCTTTTCACTAATACATATTCATAAGCATGTGTGTATGTTGGACAAAAAAAATGTCCCCTTCATACAAGACTGCATGGAGACATTATCATTTAGTTTTAAATCTTATCCTTCAACTCATAAAAAATATTGAAATCCCTTTCATTTTTAAGTTCTAGCTATAAAACAAGCTTTATGTTTATTATTTATATTACCTTTATGAACCAGAAATAATAACATTTTTCAAGTTTCTATACTATTTACGAGTTGACACCACACCCAAAAATCTATTTTAATGTTATCTTAAAGAGAACAAAAGCCTATTTTGGATCCTAATGTGCTGTTGATATTGTCACCAATGTTGTTTTAGTTAAAAAATTAAACCAAATATACAAAGACAAAGCATTTAACTGTATGCCAGGAACTTGAAATACAGTATCTTGTTGAGAGCTCACAAGGACACTTTGATCATCAATGACTTTATCAAACAGAAGCAGATATGCGGGGATCTAAACCCAGGGGACTCCAACATCCTTCTTGTACACCCTGCTAAAATATAAAGGATGAAACAAATTTATAAAATGGTCAAAATTTTCCAATTAAATATTTTCCCATTTCTGAGCATAAAAATATGATTTGAAGCTGGGTGTGGTGGCACATGCCTGCAATCTCAGTACTTGGGAGGCTGAAACAGGAAGATCACAGGCTTGAGGTTAGCCTCAGTAACCTAGCAGAACCCTTTTCAAAACAAAAAATAAAAGGGCTGAGGTGTAGCTGGGAGGTAGAATGTCCCTGGGTTCAATCTCCTACAGTAACCTGCCCAAATAATAATAATTTAGAATAACATTTAAAATTGAAGTTAGTAAAAGAATGATTTTTCAAGGAACAAATGCCCTAAAGACCAATGTTAGTACTTGAATAAATTTTTTCTATTCATAAGTGCCATACCTGAAGCACTATACAAGTAACTCTACAACACAGCACAGAAAGCACTTCCCAGGGAAGGCAGGGAGTTTGAAAACCCCACTAGTATCAATGGCATGGAAGCACCCAATGCAAACTAACCCTGCTGACTCACTGCTCTTCAGAAGAAAACATGTACATCAAAATGCAAAAAGCAGCCAGGCATGGTGGCACACATGTTCCCTAGCTCCTAATCCCAGTACTTGGGAGGCTGAGACAGGAGGATCACAGGTTCACCACTGGCCTCAAGCTACTTAGTGAGGCCCTCTGCAATTTAGTGAGATCCTGTTTCAAAATTTAAAAAAGGGGAGGAGGGCTGGAGGTGTAGCTCAGAGACAGAATGTCCTTGGGGGGGCGGGGAGAATAGCCAGGCATGGTGGCCCATGCTTATTATCCCAGCATTTGGGAGGCTGAGACATGACGATCAGGATTCGTGGCCAGCCTCAGCTACTTAGAGAGGCCCTTCCAAAATAAAGAATAAAAAATAGGGCTGGCTGTAGCTCAGAGGTAAAATGCCCCTGGGTTCCATACCTCAAAAAAAAAAAAAAAAGCACCATCATGTCTAATTGTCCCAACTGTAACATCACTGATTTAATACCTTTAAGTAAAATTAAAAGATAATGGATTAATGGTCATTTTAGCAACCAAATTCTATTAAATATCAAATAGTAAACTGGCTAATCAAATTCACTTATTCATATTCTTCCTCATTCCAAGAAAGATTTGAGCTTTATGCAATTCTAAAAACTATTCTGTGCTATCTCAAAACAAAACAAGCCTCCACAAAATTCTTTCTTGCAGTAGTAACTGATTGCAGGGGAAGAATTCTTTCACTACATGGGACCACAAAGGCGGGCAGGACAAGGATCAGAAATCTGGCACAGCAGAACTGACTCTGATACATCCTGGAGCAGGGTGCAAGACAGACCTCAGTCAGCTCACAGGGGCAGCAGCCTTGTTGTGTCAGCAGGACCCCAGACTCACAGCTCCATGCCTCACTTCAGCCCCTATACACCTAGGAATCATTGTTACCCACCATCGGAACACACCAACTCTTCCTAAGAGTTCTACATAAGTATACAAACTGACTACAGACAGGTTTTGTTTTCTTGTCTAAAATCAACATGGTCTCTAAAACAGGATAAGGCACAAGTAGTACAACAGAACTGCGAGTTCTAAGAAAACAGGAGATGGGTGTTACTAGTTATATTGCAGGAGAGAGGCTTTGTGCAGGAAACCTCTGAGCAGTCAGTGTATGAAGCACATTACACACTGCAGGTTCACTTAAACAGGCCTGCAAATAAAGAAGTCAGAGATACTAGCACCTTAAATATTTAAAATGTTTAACACTGCTTTGTCTACACACAAATTAGTCTTAAATCTGTGTAAATGGGAAAAAGATCTACAGAAAGTTAAAACTGCCCAGAAAATGCAGGTTCACACACAACAACCAAAGGGAGTCCAAAGTTTGAATGTACATAGAATGGCTTCCTAGAGAGTCCAGGGCCTTAAAACTGTGGTTACAGGTGGGGCACCAGCACATGAGGCATGAGAAATCTTTCTTCCTCTTCATTGCTATCTGCCAGACCCCAGACCAACCCCACACCTGCAATTCCCTACTCAGTGCCTTGCTGTCGTGACAAACACAGGAAACAACATGTGTCTGTATGGCCTGCTACGACTGGATGGGTGAGGAATACCACACTCTCTACATAATTAAGTGAAAAAAGAAGCATCAGGGATGGCATTAAAATTGACATTAGAGTTGGGCACAAGAGTGGATGTCTGTAATCAGTCTGGACAACACAGGGAGACCTTGTCTCAAAATAAGATAAAAAGGGCTGGAGATGTACTTCAGTGGGAGAGCATGTGCCCACCATGCATGAGGTAATGGGATCAATTCTCAGCACCACAAAAAGAAATGTACCTGACAACACTTCCTAAGAAAAGGCTACGCACATTTTAAAACCTTAAGTTAGGAGAATCTTGCAGGTGCCTGGTACTCTCTGGATGCCAGTGGTCCACAGGCTTGAGCACATCAAGAGAAATGAAAATCTAAACTGGAGCTGGGTGTGGTGGCACACACTTACCATCTTAGCTACTAGGGATTCTGAGACAAGAGGATCACAAAGCTGAGGCCTGTCTCAAAGTAAAACTGTTTTTGTATGATACCAGGGATTGAACCCTGGGCATTCTACCTCCGAGCTATATCCCCAGCCCTATTTTTTATTCTTTAGTTTTTGAAACAGGATCTCACTAAGTAGCTGAGGCTGGCTGTGAACCTGTGATCCTTCTGTCTCCGCCTCCCAAATACTGGGATTACAAGCATGCACCACCATGCCTGAATAAAACAAAACATTTTTTTTTAAGTCTGTGAATGTAGCTCAGTGGAACTCTTGCCTAGTATATGTGAGGCCCTGGGTTCAATCCCCAGTTCTGAAAAAAAAAAAAGAAAAAAGAAAAAATAAGTTTGGAGCAATGCAAGTTTGTGCCTTCTGATGTTTTCATACTCAGAACTTCTTTACCTATTTCCCAACCTGACTATCTCTCCTTAAAGTCCTCAATTCCAATCTGCCCTTCTTCCATTTTCTCCAGAGAGTTGGGTTAGTGTTCATGGAAAGTACAAAATAAGGAACAAGAAATCTTAACATTAAATGGTATTTTTCAAGCCAGATATGGTGGTATACACTTGTAATCCCAGTACTTGAATAGCCGTTTCAAAATTAAAAATAATAATAATAATAATAAAACGGGTCCAGGGATATAGCTCAGAGGCAGAATAAACCTTGGTTCAATCCCCAGTAACAAACAAGCCAAAAAAAAAAAAAAGGATTTGATGTTATCAAAAGGTTCTGAAAAACATCTCTGAAAATACCTGGACATTGGAATAAACTAACATAGTGTGTTCAGATTACTACTCTGCGTGCTAGAAAGAAAGTATACAAAGGAGCTCTTTTTATCTATTTCTAGTCTCTATAAAAAGCAGCCAATCAATTAATTCACATAGTAAGTAAAGAAATTGACTTCTCTGAAAATCTGTAAGGTTCTACTTTACCCAGTGGTTTGGGTCAGTTTATGTAGACGTTGGTTACCACAACAGTGTAACCTGACACACCAAAAAGAACGCCTAAGAGCAATGCCATTGCTGAAAACTCCACCTTCTTAGACCCCCTTCCTAACAATATTTAAAAAACAACAATTTCCTCGGTGCTTTTTTATGCTTAGGAAAAATTATAACAGGGAATGTGAAGAGGGCTAAGAACCCTAATGTCTTTATCTGATACTAAAACAGTTATCACAAACCTTCCTGTACACTTGCACCGCTCACCAAATGCAGGTCTCCTGGAGGAAGAGGACAACTGTGCCTTTCCAGTGTCATCTGAAATAAGGGCTGGCTGCTGACAAAGGAAGACTACACTAGGGCCAGAGTGATGAGGCACTGGGCTGAAGAAGAGACAGAATGGCAGGCATATGACATGTCTAGGCACCACTGTCTACAAAGTGCTCGTTTAAGGAGTGTTAATCTTCAACAACTCATACTATTTCTTTGCTACATGAATAACCATTATCTATATGGGGAGAGGTACTGGTGTTTGAACTCAGGGCATTCTACCTCTAAGCTATACCCTCAGCCCTTTTTGTTTTTATTTTGAAACAGGGTCTCACTAAATTGCTGAGGCTGGTCTTGAACTTGAGAGTCTCCCATCTCAGCCTCCCAAGTACTGGGATTATAGGCATGTGCCACCATGCCTGGCTCTATCATCTGTTTTTACATATTAGAAATTAGTAAAATAAAGGAATTTAAAAACTAGGTTAGTCAGCCAGGCATGGTGGCACAGGATTGCAATCCCAGCATTCAGGAGGCTGAGACCAGAGGATCATGGTTCACGGACAGCCTCAACTACCTAGTGAGGCCCTCTGCAACCTAGTGAGACCCTGTTTCAAAATAAAGAATAAAAAATAGGGCAAGGGGTGTAGCTCAGAGGTCAAATGCCCCTGGATTCTATCCCCAGTACCGCAAAAAAAAAAAAAAAAAAAAAAAGAATTAAGAGTGAACACCCCAGACTGACTACAAAATAGAAGGAAATATTTGCAAACCACATATATGATAAGGGGTACATATCCAAAATATGTAAGGAACTCAAAGACCCTGATTAAAAAATAAAAATAAAAAAGGGCTAGAGTACAGCTCAGTAGCAAGGTGCTCCTGGGCTTAATCCTTAGTACCACAAAAACAAAATAAAAATAATTGATTTTACAGTGGCAAAATATAACCATTTTAACCTTTTTTTTTTTTTTTGCAGGTCTGGGGATGGAACCAAAGGGCATTCGACCTTTGAGCTACACCCTCTGCCCTGTTTTTAATTCTTTATTTTGAAGTCGGGTCTCACTCAGTTGCTGAGGGCCTCACTAAGTAGCTGAGGCTGGCTGTGAATGGCAATCCTCTGGTCTCATCCTCCCGAATGCTGGGATTACAAGCATGCGCCACCACGCCTTTTTAACCTTTTTTTTTGATAGTGGGGATTGAACTCAGAGGCTTTTTTACCTTCAAGATATACCCTCAGAAATTTTTTTCTTTTAAATTATTTCTTGTGGTACTAGGGATTAAACTCAGTGGTATTCTACTTCTGAGCTACATCCCTATTTTTCATTTAAAACAGGGTCTCAAAAAAAAATAAAAAAATAAAACAGGGTCTCACTAAGTTGCAGAAGGCCTTGCTAAATTGTTGAGGCTGGCAGCAAACCTGTGATCTTCCTATCTCAGCTTTCCAAGTACTAGGATTATAACCACATGCCTCCATGCCTGGCTTAGTTTATTATTTTGAAACAGGATCTCCCTAAGTTGCTGAGACTCTTGCTAAATTGGTAAAATGGGCCATGAACCTGTTGTCCTCCTGTCTCAGCTTCTCAAGTACTGGGATTACAGGTGTGTGCTACTGTACTCAACCATTTTTAAGTGTACAATAAACAGCATTAAGCATATTCACTTTATTGTGCAAGTATTACCACAATCTATCTACAGAACTTTCCTCATTTTCCTATAACAATCTAACCCCAAAATATATATATTCAGAGCACCTTGTTAAGAGATTAGCTAACAAAGATACGTAATGATCTACTTGGTCCTTAAAGAACACTTGGCTGAGTCTAATGAATGTGGGTCACTATGGCCCCAAATTATCTGCCACTTTAGTTAAAAACCTAGATATACACCAGAGCTTAGTGAGACCATAATGATGGAACACATGCATGCACATGAACACATGCACAGGCCCCTGGACATTCATGCTCCTGTATGCACACATGGTCCTGGAAGCACTGGACTGCTGCACAGGCTAGAAAAGCATGAAGGGCTAACATTCAGATGGGAACCACCCAGTGATGAGTTCCAACATTTTGTATATATGACTGAGAAAGAGAAGCCAGCAGAGTTTAGAGACATCTCAGAGACCAGGAGACAAGAACTGCCACCTCAGCTCAAGCACAAACTGCATGAAACTGCTCCATGCTACTAGACACTAAATTATTAAACTAAGCAAAGTTTTATAGGAAAACAAAGCCGGGCGTGGTGGCGCACGCTTGTAATCCCTGCGCTTGGGAGGCTAAGACTGGAGGATCACACAGGTTCGAAGCCAGCCTCAGCTACTTAGTGAGGCTCTCAGCAACTTAGTGAGACCATGTTTCCAAATAAAGTATGAAATAGGTCTGGAAGTATAGCCTGGAGGTAGAAAAAGGCCCTGGGTTCCACCCCCAGTGCCACCAAAAAAAAAAAAAGAAAACAAAAGGTGAAAGTATCATTCAGGTTTATCTTAGCAACCTGATTCTGGTATCTCAATGTGAGTTGTATAACCAAAACCTAGTGTATAATGTGTTTTCCAAAGTAATATTTATGGCATGAAGTGAGCTATATAATGTTCTCTCCTATATCGCTGGATTTATTTTCCACAGCTCTACCTTACTCTGGGAAGCCTAAATCATATCAATTCTTCAGGTGTACACAGAAGGAAGCAACTCCACATTTAAACAGGCTAAAACTGTATTGCACCTGACCCAGAAATAGGATGTGTGCATTTTCAAATTCTTAGTCACTAACCAACACTTATTCATAAAAGGAAAGAAATGACTATTAGGATTCATATATTTTATAATAAAATATGCTCACATATACTTTGAACTATCCAATCTATGCATCGCTGAGCTGCTGGAAGTAAAGCAAGAAGAACGACCTTGTCTTTGGGCAGTGTTTGTTGTAAAGAAGAAGAAACGTGGAAAACGGACCCACAGCAAGGACGGACAAAAGGGTCCTTGGAGTTATTTTAGGAATGGACAAGAGAAAAGAGACAGTGAAATTATAAGGCAAACTTTCAAGTGTTAAAAATAACAAAACATCAGGGTAGATAAAATCTTAGCAGCAAGAGGAAATAAACAGCAGTGAAACGGAAACAAAGAAAAACTCCAGGCTCCACTGTTTCACTCCAGTCCAATGGGGGAGGAAGGTGGCAAAGGGCAACTCTGCAGTAGAAGTGACTCCGGCCACTGCAGGGTCCTGGCCCCACAGGACATGAGTTGCAGCTGTGTGTTCAGTGGCAACCGAGGACATATCTGTCTGCTGCCCACATCCAGCCCTGCAAGCAGAGGACTGGCAAGGCTCAGTCAGGAAAGGTGTGGCTGACTCTGCAAGCGCAGAGTTAGGATGGGTGGTCTCAGAGTGGCACCCGCAGTGACCAGAAGCAGAGCCTAAGCTGTGTGCCTCTGCAGCCTGCTTCTCTGAGCTGGCCACACAGGCAGCGGCTTTCAGGGAAGGATAGGACAGTCCAGCAAGTCTGCTCAGAAATCTCAAAATTGCCATCACCTTCTCATGCCACACAAAACCACTGCTTCAGCTAAGACACTTCTTATGAACAGACTTGAATGGCCGCATGAAGGAAGAGAAGCAATGGAGTGCGACTTCTCACCAAGGGCGTGCGCTCACTCGCTGGTGGGCATCTGGGATTGGACCCCAGGTTGTACCCTCAGTCCCTCTTTTTGAAACAGGGTCCTGATAGGTTACTTACTGAGTCTCACTAATTTGCTGAGGCTGGTCTTGACCCTACAATCCTCCTGTATCAGCCTCCAGGAATGTTTTTCTTCTAAAGATTATTTTCATAAGAGATATGGAAAAACCTAGTGTGTTTTTTAACATTTTACCATAACTGGATTGCCTTTTACAACTAGTCTTTGCTTATAAATTATCATGTTACTCTAATATAAATTCAAAATAGTTCATTTAGTCTCTAAACATCTACTAAATAACTCAAATAAGTATGCTTTTATAATTTCAAAGAGAAGATTAAATATCTCAAATTCTAGTTTTATCTTTCCTCAAACAATCTTTTCTTTCTTTCCTTTTTTTTTTTGCAGTACAGGGGGTGGAACCCAGGGGCATTCTACCTCCCAGCTACACCCCCAGCCCTGTTTTTAATCTTTATTTTTGAAACAGGGTCTCACCGAGTTGTGGAGGGCCTCGCTATATGGCTGAGACTGGCCACAATTACAAGCAGCGCCACCACGCCCACAACACTCTTTGTTTTCAAGTCTCCACTGAGTACCATTAAATAACAAATGGCACTTTCATAAGACAGATGCTTCAATAATCATAGTCATATTCTGAAGAATGAGAATATTCTTAAGACAATGTTCAATAAAGGTAGATATATATTACTGAGGAATTAAAAAAAAACACCAAAATGTTATGAATCGCAATCACTACTAAGGATTCCAAGTGACTTTATCCTCTTTATTCTTCTCAAAAGCTTGAAATGAGCCGGGCGTGGTGGCGCACACTTGTAATCCCCACACTTGGGAGGCTGAGACAGGAGGATCTCATAGGTTTGAAGCCAGCCTCAGCTCCTTAGTGAGGCTCTCAACAATTTAGTGAGACCCTGTTTCCAAATAAAATATAAAATAAGTCTGGGAGTAGAGCCCAGAGGTAGAAAGACTCTGGGTTCCACCCCCAGTACCACCAAAAAAAAGAAAAAAAAATGAAAGGGATGCCCTGTTTCAAAATAAAAAAAATAAGCTGGGCATAGAAGCAGGTGCTTATAATCCTAGTACTTGGGAGGCTGGGAAAGAAAGATTGCAGGTTCAAGGACAGCTTCAGCAACTCAGTGAGGCTTAAATCATCTTAACAAGATCCTGTTTCCAAATAAAAATAAAATAGGGCTGAGGTAGCTCAAAGGTAGAATGCCGCTGGGTTCAATCTCCAGTACCAAAACAAACAAACCCAGAAAGCCTAAGGACCCCACTGCATGAGTGCTGCCAAACTAGTGGCTGGTGAGGTCACCCCTAATTCTGGTGTGCAGTCATGACTACAAACGACATGCTGATGGATGACACAGGACAACATGGAAGACCAAAGGGCTACAGAACACATGCCAGCAATGATTCTGCTTTAAGTTTCTGGTAGCTAAAGACAGAGGAGAAAGACATTGCACTAGCATTAGTTTTCCTTTTCTCAATTCAAGAAACACTTAGGTCTGAACACATCATCCTTTCCCCCTCCCACGCAGCCCCAAACATCCCCTAAAAAAGGTGGAAATATTTACTCAAGTACCAGCTCTCCACAAATTGGGAGAACTGCCTTAGGAACCCAAGTGGGATCCAGTGGTTGCAATGCACATCTGTTCCTCTTCCCTAGGTCCCCTGGGTGGGCTCCAGAGGTTGAATTTTGGCTTCTCCTCCCTAGGAACCCTGGGTGGGCTCCAGGGGTTGCACTTTGGCTCCTAGGACCCTGGGTGGGCTCCAGGGGTTGCACTTTGGCTCCTAGGACCCTGGGTGGGCTCCAGGGGTTGCACTTCTCTTCTTACCCCTAACCTAAGGGCCCAGGCAGTGCTGAGTGGGAGCATTTCTGCTTGTCGATGCTGGGCCTAGTGAATTCAGAGCTCAGTTTCATCATTCACTCTATGAAGAAGTTATGAGAGTTCCCTACGAATAGAAGGCCCCCAAACCCACCTTTCAAATGTCTTCCTGCATACTGCTTATGCCTTATTGGGCTCTGGGGCTTCTGTCCCATAGAACATACCATAATTATTTTGCTGTCCCACTAAATTCCACATGTGTTTATTTATCTACCCCTTACTGTTTAGCCTTTCTTGATCTTTTGTTCAAACCCAGTGACACTCTGGGGTAATTACCACACCACACCTGTATGAGTTTGCATTTACTCTGAAGAGTATGAAAGTGAAGACAGGATGGCCTCACACTTTGCTAGGACAGAATTGTCATGGAAACCAAAACACATGATAATTTGACAAAGTATAACAAAATGTAAGCAGTACATTCTAAATACATTCTAAAAGTATAATCCAGCCAGGCGTGGTGGCTCACACTCGTAATCCCCGCGCTTGGGAGGCAGAGACAGGAGGATAGCGCTTGGAGCCAGCCTCGCTGGCTTAAGAGACCCTGTTTCCAAATTTAAAAAAAAATGTAAAATAGGTCTGGGAGTGTAGCCCGGAGGTAGAAGGGCTTCCAGGAACCCCAGTACCACCAAAAAATTTTTAATTTAATTTAATTTAAAATTATAGCCGGGCGTGGTGGCACATGCTTGTAATCCCAGCATTCGGGAGGCTGAGACCTGGAGGATCACAGTTTGCGGACAGCCTCAGCTACTTAGTGAGGCCCTCTGCAACTCAGTGAGACCTGGTTTCAAAATAAAGAATAAAAAATAGGGCAGGGGGTGTAGCTCGGAGGTCAAATGATCCTGGGTTCCATCCCCAGATCCGCAAAAAATAAATAAATAAAATAAAATAAAATAAAATTATAATCCAATATTTGAACAGACTATGTCTAACATAAAACAAAACAAACTATAGGCTAAATGTATGAACTACATATGAGAATTATATATAGCTTTAATCACAGTTTAAAAATTTGGAATAATGCATACAAAGAAGCACACATTTAAGTGGTCTATATTCTTGAGGTATGATTTATTATTATGCAGTTAGGATTTGTATCTGAGGACTGGGGTCATAACTCAGTGGTAAAACACAGGTTTAGCAAGATAGTGGGTTCAAGCTCTAGCAGCAGCAAACAACAACAACCAAAAACAACAACAACAACAACAACAAAAACAAGTTAAATGAGGTAGTGCAGCTGTAAAGTGAATGCCTATGATCCCAGTGCTTGGGAGGCAGAAGCAGGACTGTGGGTTCAAACCTAGTCTAGGCAACTTAGAAGACTGTTTCAAAATAAACAGAGGCACAGCTCTGAGGCAGAATGTCCCTGGGTTCAGTCCCCAGTACCACACATAAGGAAGTCATATCCATTATAGTCAAGACAGCATTAGTGTTTAAAGGAGCATTAGGCTTTGTGTGTGTGTGTGTATATCAACTAGTGATTGATCCCGGGGTGTTTTGCCTCTGAGCTATACCTCCAGTCTTTTCAATATACATATGTATTGATAATATATATATATATATGTATATATATATGTATATATATATATATATATATATATGTATGTATGTAAGTTTGGGTATGGTGCTGGGGCTTGAACCCAGGGGCATTTGACCTCCGAGCTATACCCCCAACCCTTTTTTTTTCTCTTTATTTTGAAACAGGATCTCACTAAGTTGCCGAAGGCCTCACTAACTAGCTGAGGCTGGCCATGACCTGCAATCTTCCTGTCTTAGCTTCCCAAGTACTGGGATTATAAGCATGCACCACCACACCCTGCCAATATTTATATTTTGAAACAGGGTTTTGTCAAGCTACCACATGCTAACCTCAAATATGTCATCTTTTTGTCTCAGCCTCCCAAGTACTGGTATTACAAGGATGCACCACCAGGCCCAGCTCAATGTTTATATTTTTAATACTGTTACTGAGGTATAATTCACATACTATTCAAATTGCTCATTTAAGCCTGGCATGGTGGCACACGCTTCTAATACCAGTACTTGGGAAGCTGACACAGGAAGCTGACACAAGAGGCTCACAGGTTCAAAGCCAGCCTCAGTAACGCAGCAAGGCTCAGAAACCTAGAGAGACCCTATTTCTAAATAAAGAAATAAAAACTCGGGCTGGTGGCATAGCTTGGAGGTAGAATAATACCTCTCAGTTCAATCCTTAGTACCAAAATTTTAAAAAATGCTCATTTAAAGTGTATAATTCAAGCCGGGTGTGGTGGTGCATGCTTGTAATCCCAGAATTTGAGAGGCTGAGACCTGGAGGACAGCGATTCGCGGACAGCCTCAGCTACTTAGTGAGGCCCTCTGCGACTCAGTGAGACCCGATTTCAAATTAAGAATAAAAAAACAGGGCAGACGGTATAGCTCGGAGGTAAAATGCACCTGGGTTCCATCCCCAGACCCGCAAAAAAATAAAAATAAAAATAAAATAAAGTGTATAATTCAGTCAGGTGTGGTGGCGCACGCTTGTAATCCCAGCACTTGGGATCATGCAGGTTCAAAGCCAGCCTCAGCTACTTAGTGAGATCCTGTTTCCAAATAAAATATAAAATAGGTCTGGGGCCGGGCGTGGTGGCGCATGCTTGTAATCCCCGCAATTGGGAGGCAGAGACAGGAGGATCACACAGATTCAAAGCCAGCCTCAGCTACTTAGTGAGGCTCTCAGCAACTTAGTGAGACCCTGTTTCCAAATAAAATATAAAATAGGTCTGGGAGTATAGCCCGGAGGTAGAAAGCCTCTGGGTTCCACCCCTAGTACCACCAATAAATAAATAAATAAATAAATAAATTAATTAATTAAAAAATAGGTCTGGAAGTATAGCCCAGAGGTAGAAAGTCCCTGGAATCTACCCCTAGTGCCACAAAAAAAAAAAGAAAGAAAAAAGAAAAAAAAGAAAGAAAAGAAAGTGTATAATTCAGGGGATGTTTAGTATATTCACAGTATTTATTTCAAGGTTAAATGCTGTGACCAATATATAAATCAGACCAGATTCATTAGGCTTAAAGACAACACTAAATTACTAGTCAGTTTCCCATAACTGGCTCTATGCAGGACTGATATATATTCATAAGATACATACTTATTAAAAGTATTTTAGATATGCTGGCCAGTCATGGTGGCACATGCCTATCATTTTAGTACTTTGGAGCCTGAGACAGGAGGATTGCTGGTTCAAGGTCAGCCGAGATCTTGCTTTAAAACAAACACACAAAAAGAGCTCAGGGCATAACTCAGAAGTAGAATGTTCTTGGTTTCAATCTCTTGTACCAAAAAAAAAAATATTGGGTTCAATCTCTTGTACCGAAAAAAAAAATTACATATATTTTAGTCAATATATTCACATGCATAATTTACACCTGTTCTCCCATCTTCAAATTTCCAATGAATATTGATATGAAAATACTGAAGGCCGGGCTTGGTGGCGCACACTTGTAATCCCAGCATTCATGAGGCAGAGAGTGGAGGATGGAGGATCGTGGTTCAGCTATTTAGCGAGGCCCTTCACAACTCAGTGAGACCCTGTTTCAAAAATAAAAAGACTATGCCGGGTGAGGTGTCACACACTTGTAATCCCCGCACTTGGGAGGCAGAGACAGGAGGATCCTGCAGGTTCAAAGCCAGCCACGCTGGCTTAAGAGACCCTGTTTCCAAATATAAAAAAGTAAAAAAAAAAAAAAAAAGGTCTGGGAGTGTAGCCCGGAGGTAGAAGGGCTTCCAGGAACCCCAGTACCACCAAAATAAATAAATAAATAAGGACTAAAAAATAGGGCTGGGGGGTGTAGCTTGGAGATATAACACCCCTGGATTCCATCCCTGGTACCACAAAAAAATTAATAAAATTCATATTACCCCAAGCAGGGCATACATGCCAGTGTACACATATATCCTAAGCTTAAATCTATTTTAATTCTAAGCAAAAAAAAAAAGAAATTATTTACTGCTTTAGTTTTAGCAATCTTGGGGCACTGCATTCTAACTTACTGAAACATTAACACACAACAGATGCAACTGTCACAGTACTTCTCTCCTTGCATCACTGCCAGAGCCACGGAGAGGCATCAAGGAGCTTAGCAGCACTGGCGTCCAATTTGCAGTTCTCAAGCCACAAAAGCATTCTGGGCTGTAAGTGCTAAGGGAACATTCAGTTTTTTGGTTTTGGTACTGGAGACTGATTCCAGGGGTGATATTCTACCTCCTAGTTATACCTTGGCTATTTTTGTTTTTGAAAGAGGGTCTAATTGCTGAGGCTGGTCTTGAACATGTGATCCTTCTATCTTAGTCTCCCAAGAACTGATATTACAGGCATGCACTATCAAGCCCCCCATTAAAAACTAAATTCTAGCTCCTCAACCAGCTACACCAGCTATTTTGTTACAAATCTTCATACAGTTTTATGAAAGCATTAAGTCCATGATTAAAACTGAAAGGCAAGTATCTGACCTTTCTTAACATGAGACCACAGTACATTCTTTTCTTCTATTCTTTTTGTTCTTATATATTTTGGCTAGAGTTAAATTCTCCTACACTTCCTTGAAGAACAGGAAAGAAAGTTGTTCCCAAGTTATGTTTGTATAAAATACTATAAAAGAACACATCCAAGAAATCTGTGTTAATTCTCAATAATCCAAATATTTGAGTAACATTTAACAAATGCCAGAACAGTTAACTAATATTGAACATGACAGGTTCAAGGTTCTATGTATTTTCAGCCATAATAGCAACAATTATTGGCAAAAGTAAAAGGAAGAAAGTATATTACCTTATTATACTAAGTTCTAATTTTTCAAATAAAAACAGCAATGAAAAATAGGTATCATTCATCTGTATAAAACTCAAGAATATTCTTCACCCAGAGTCTAATCTTCCAGGACCCAGTTAACATAGGGTAGACACTTATACAACAAATGCTCAACCCTCAATCCATCAGGCCTTTCCCATTTATTGTGGGAGCGGGTGAATGAATAATACATTAAAGCTGTAGGACCAAATGTTTACAGAATCGTCACGTAAAATTACAAGCCTTTTTTTTTCATTCCCAAATAGTCTCAGCTCAGGAACAGGATATATTGTTCTCAAAATATTAATATTCTTTGTGGGGGGGGGGAACTAGGGATTGAACCCAGGGGCATTCTATCTTCTAGCTATACCCCAGTCCTAATTTTTATTTTTAAAACAGAGTATCACTGAGTTGTGGAGGGCCTAAGTAGCTGAGGTTAGCTATGAACCTTCCATCCTCCTGTGTCAGCCTCCCAAGGACAGAAATTACAATCATGTGCCACCATGCCTAGCTATATTAATATTCCTTACTGAAGCCAGGCATGGTGGCACGCACCTGTAATCCCAGCATTCAGGAGGCTGAGACAGGAGGGTTGCAGTTTGCAGACCCTGTTTCAAAATAAAGAATAAGAAATTGGGCTGAAGGTGTAGCTTGGAGGTAGAATGCCCCTGAGTTCCATCCCCAGTACCACAATACACACACACACACACACACACACACACACACACACACACACACACAAACTTTACTGATGTCATTTCAATATCCAGCCAAAATTTTTACTTCACTAAAAGAACAAGCTGACAGTGAATATAGCCAAAGGTGAGCTTAGGAATTTAGTACCATATTAGTTCATGGTTTCCCATGCTTCTACTCTGCTATGAATTAATCACCAATGATACTATGAAAACATGTTCGATCTCTAGAGTGTACAAGTATATATTGTTTAAAGCAAAACACCAGACCAAAGTTCAGAAACACAAGGAAACTGTTAGAAGAAAAATCAAAGTACTAGCAATAGGGAAATCTTAACTTTTCTTACGCATGGCTTCTTCTATTTGTTAATTTGCTTCTTGCCAATATCAATGGCAGAACTTCAGGCCCACTTCCAGATCATACAACTCTCTGGTTTAATTTTTTTCCCTTCCTTTTTTTGTGCTGGGGATTGAACCTAGGGGTATTTTGTGTGTGTGTGTGTGTGTGTGTGTGTGTGTGTGTGTGGTTCTGGGGGTGGAACCCAGGGGCTTTTCTACCTCCGGGCTACACTCCCAGACCTATTTTATACTTTATTTGGAAACAGGGTCACGCTAAGTTGCTAAGGGCCTCACTATGTAGCTGAGGCTGGCTTCGAACCTGTGAGATCCTGTCTCAGCCTCCCAAGCGCTGAGAGCTGAGATTACAAGCCTGCGCCATCACGCCCTGCTAACCTAGGGGTATTTTACCTCTGAATTACACCCTCAGTCCTATTTTATTTTTAATTTGGAAACAAAATTTTGCTAAGTTGCTGAGAGCCTCACTAAGTTGCTGAGGTTGACTTTGGACATTCAATGCTCCAGTTTCAGCCTCCCAAGTACCAGGATTGGTTTTATTATGAAAATAACTCATGAGTATAGAAAAATTTATTCACAATAATTAATATCCAATTCTCTAAAACCCTGAATTTTTTCATAAGAATCCTTCCAGCCAGGTGTGGTGGCAAAACTCTTGTAATCCCGGCATTTATTTTCACAAGATTTTTTATAAACAAATTTTATACTAATTAGTTTGTCAATAACCAAGTATTTCTGAGAGTCAGCTCCACACTCTTCCTGAAAATTCAGCATTCCATGTTACTGTTCTTGGTACTTTATCTGCTGCTCTCTTTTTTAGCTACTAAGAGCACTTATCTTACTATAATACAAGATTTCGTTTTAAAGTTCTTTTGTATATACAAATGCACTTTTCTTACCTTTGTTACTCTACCTTTTTTCTATGGGTCCCTAGTTTTTTTCCTGCTGCTAGCTGGAAGCTGTACCACATCAGTCACTTTAATTCACCAAAATACTACATATTCACCAAGTATTGACAGAGGGTCGTCTCAGCAACTAAGTGAGGCCCTTAGCAATTTACAGAGACCCTGTTACAAAATGACAAATAAATCGGGTGCAGTTGATGCACATCTGGAATCCCAGTACTTGGGAGGCTGAGACGGGAGGATTGTCGGTTCCTGGACAGCCTCAGCAATTTAGGAGGACTCTCAGCAATCTAGCTAGACTTTGTCCCAAAATAAGTAAAATTCGCTGGGGGGGAGGGGGTAGCTCAGAGGTAGAATACCCCTGGGTTCAACCCCCAGTACCACAATTAAAAAGAGAGAGAGAAAGGAAAAATAAATGGGGCTGGAGGTGTAGCTTGGAGGTGGACTGCCCCTGGGTTCCGTCTGCGGTGTCGAGAGAGGAGACGAGTCTCTCTGGGGGGAGGAAAGCGTCAGCGTCTCCGTCCCCCGGCTGTCACCACGTCTCGTCCCCCCCAGGGCAGGAAGCGCCGGCGGCAGGCCGCAGAGCAGGCGGAGGGCCGAGCGAGGGCGGCCCCGCAGCCCGCGCCGCCGACTCACCCAGGCCGGCAGGTCGCAGGCGCGCACGCCCAGCCGCACGGCGCGCTCCTCGTCCTCCAGCAGCGCCAGCGCGCGGCACAGGCGGCTGGCCTTGAGGCCGCGGCTGCGGCGGCACCAGGCGAGCAGCCCGAGCGCCAGCAGCACCCAGCTGAAGCTCAGCCCCAGGTAGCCCAGCGCGTACACCGGCAGCAGCAGCGCGAAGCTGCGCGCCAGCTGCGCCAGCAGCCCCGGCACGTCCACGCTCAGCGCGCCGCCGCGCTCCGCGGCCTGGCCGGCGCCGGCCTCCGCGCCCCGCTCCCCGGCGCCGCTCATCGCCAGCCGCTCGGCCCGTGCCGGCCTGCCCGCGGACGCCGCACCGGGCCGCCACCGCCCTGCCGCCCCGCCCGGGAAGGGCTGTGCGACGCCACCACGCCAGCCGGCTCCGCCCCGCGCCGGCCCTCTGCGGGGACGGTTGGTGCCGCCGGAGGGTGGGCGGGGCGGGGCGTCATGACGCCGGCCCCGGTCCCCGCCCCCTCGGTAGGGCAGGTGGACGCCACAGGAGGGTGAGCAGTGCGTGGCGTCATCACGTCGGCCCCGCCCCGCCCCTCTGCGGGGACGGTTGGTGCCCCCGGAGGGTGGGCGGTGCGTGGCGTCATGACGCCAGCCCTTGACCCCGCCCCCTCGATACGGCAGGTCAGTGCCGCGGAGGTGGGCATGGCGTCATCACGCATTCCCTGGCCACGCCCCCTCTGTAGGGCAGGTGGGCGCCACAGTAGGGAGAGCAGTGCGTGGCGTCATCACGCCAGCCCGGCCCCGCCCCGCTCCGCCCCTCTGCAGGAAAGGTTGGTGCCGCCTGAGGGTGGGCGGAGCTGAGCGTCATCACGCCGACCACGCCCCTCTGTAGGGCGGGTCGCCGCCCTCTGCGGGGACGGTGGGTGCCGTCTGAGGGTGGGCGTGGCGTGGCGTCACCACGCTGGCCCCGCCCCACGCCAGCGCCCCTTCGGTTGACCGGATTCGGCCCGAAAGTGTGGGCGGCTCGGTCCGCCTGGGTGCGGCCTGCTGCGGGCTCCTGCCTGCCACGCGTCAGGGCGTCGGCGGGGAGACCGGGCCCGCGGGCCGCCTCCGGCGTGCGGTGGCTCCGGACCCTTCCCTAGTAGGACAGAAGACTGCTGTGGGAAGCTATTTCCCAGTGTCCTTAAAGCAAAACACGCTCCTGGAGGACTCTGAACGAGTCCCCTAATTCATCGAACATCCCAGTTGGTTTGCAACAAAACAGCAAAGCAAATTCTAAACGAGTAAGCCACTCGAAGTCTCCTATAGTGTTAGGTGTCTAGGTGAGCGTGCGTGGGCAGGGAGGTCGAAGGACCGCGCTCCCCCGAGCTCCGGAGGAGAGAGGCGCCACACTCCGCCCCACCCTGGGCTCCAGGTAGACTCCTGGGGCGGCTCCATGGGGCAAAACGGCGCGGACGCACTGAGCGGTGTGGGAAATGATCGTGACGCCACCAAGTGCCTCGGCTTTAGGGAAAAGGACGCACTAAGCTGTGTGGGAAATGATCGTGACGCCACCAAGTGCCTCGGCTTTAGGGAAAAGGTTTCCAGGTTCTCCGCTCTCGGAAACAGACCACTTCCGAGCCTCTCTCTCGAGCCCAACTCCTTTGTCCCTTGCCATCTCATTCTGAGGAAGTGGCCCTTTCCAGATCCCCCATAATCCCACTCTTTACCTGGAATGTGCCTTTTATTATAGCCTTTGTGAGAATATAATTTTAAATCTTTTAGTAGATTTAATTTAGTAGATTAGTTTAATTAAAGAAACCACCATTTGTAACTTTGTACAAGCTCATTCTTTTATAAAATTAGCATTTCTTAAAATTTCTAAATACCAATCCCTCCCCATCCTGTTTTAACCAATCAAGTTAAGACTGTGAGCCAGGAGTGGTGGCGCATGCTTGTAAACCCCGCGCTTGGGAGGCTGAGACAGGAGGATCACACAGGTTCGAAGCTAGCCTCAGCTACTTAGTGAGGCTCTCAGCAATTTAGTGAGACCCTGTTTCCAAATAAAATCGAAAACAGGTCTGGGATTATAGCTCGAAGGTAGAAAGCCCCTGGGTTCCACCCTCAGTACCACCAAAAAAAAAAAAAAAAAAAAAAAGACTGTGAAACCTGCTCCCACCAATAGAACTATGGTGCAGAAATTCGTGTTAGACCTATAAAAACCGGGCAGGTTTCCAGCCCTGTGTGCTTGCATACCTTGTTATTCTGGTGGCAAGACCCTTTTTTCAAAAAGTAAAATCGCTTTGCCATGCCATTTTCAAACACGTCTTTTCTTAAACACCATGAAAATTTCTTGCAAACACCTATTATTACTATACCTCTACTTTCTAAATTAATCTCTTATATTCTTTATTCAGGCTTTCTGTTTCAGACCAGTCTCTCAGTAAGCAAGCACCTAAGAACCGAGGAAGAGAGATTACCGCCCTATGAAAATAATTTCTAGGGAATTCATCATGGATAACATTATGAACACACACACACACACACACATACACACACACACACACACACACACAGGCTCTGCTTAGTGTGGGTGGACTTTGCAGTTTGTTACAAGTATAGCATGCTTCAGCCCTGGGCAAGGGAAGGGAATGATCTCCTTTCCTTGCTCTTCATAATCCCTTGTTTGCCTCAACAACAAATTATGGCATGTAATTTGTAAATACGTACCAACCCATGGTGCCAACCCATTTTCCTATGCAGAGATTAATGCTTTTTTGTGTGTGGTACTGGGGATGAAACCCGGGGGCTTTTCTACCTCCGGGTTATACTCCCAGACCTATTGTATACTTTATTTGGAAACAGGGTCTCACTAAGTAGCTGAGGCTGGCTTTGAACCTGTGCAATCCTCCTGTCTCAGCCTCCCAAGCGCGGAGATTACAAGTGTGAGCCACCACGCCCGGCTCAGATTAATGGTTTTAATGACACTTTTCCTTCAATACTGATTTAATAGTATCAGAGTAAGTGATACTCTTGTTAGCAGGAAGAAGCAGTAACCTTTCTGGTTCTTGTAGTCTTTGCGCTAAATTTGTATATTCACATCTTATAAAAACTTACGTGAACATAAGTCACATTAACAAACAAGCCAGGTATGGTGGTACATGTCTGTTATACCAGTACTTCTGAGGCTGAGACAGGAGGATAGCAGGTTCAAAGCCAGCCTCAGCTACTTAGTGAGGCTCTCAGCAATTTAGCAAGACCCTGTTTCCAAATAAAAAATAAGATAGGACTGGGGGAGTAATTCGCAGGTAGAATCCCTTGAGTTCAGTCCCTAGTGCTGCTAAATAGGGCTGGAGGTAAAGCTCCAGTGATCCAGTACACCACTGTGACTTAGCGTTTCTAGTTTCAGAAGTGCTACTTTCTACTGGGCGTGGTGGCGCACGCTTGGGAGACTGAGACAGGAGGATCATGCAGGTTCGAAGCCAGCTTCAGCTGGCTTAAGAGACCCTGTTTCCAAATAAAATATAAAAACAGGTCTGGGAGTGTAGCCCGGAGGTAGAAGGGTTACATCCCCAGTACCACACACACACACAAAAAGTGCTACCTTCTTTGTAAATTCAGTCCTTCCTATTTTATTTGAGATTGCCTTGTGTTTAGTTGTGAGGGTGGAAATACACTGTCTCTCTTCATACTACAAACCACCTTTTACCCATACTGGGGCCCAAACACTGATTTCCTAAAGTGAGGGCCTTGGTAGCAGCCGCAGACCTCAGCCTCTTGCACCCTGCCCTATTTTGTATTCTTTATTTTGAAACAGGATCTTACTAAGTTGCTGAGGCTGTCCTCAAACTGCAATCCTTTGGTTTCAGCCTCCTGAGTGCTGGGATTACAAGCGTGTGCCACCACGCCTGGCTTGAAAAACTATTCTTACCCTGCCTTTCTGTCTTAGAGCTGGCCGCAAAGAAATTCTCTGACATATCTTGACTGTTAGAGATCATAGGAAGCTGGATGTGGTGGTACATGCCTATAATCCCAGTACTTGGGAAGAGGAGACAGGAGAATCGCAGGTTTGAGGACAGCCTCAGCAAGTAGTGAGACCCTCATCAACCTAGTGAAACCTTGCTTCAAAATAAAAATAAAATACGCTGGAGTATTTCTTAAAGGTAGAAAGCCCCTGAGTTCAATCTCCAGTATCACACACAAACAAAAAAACATAGGGCCCCCTACTGTACTCTGTTCCAGAAGGGATCCTGCCCATACCCTGGAGGAGGGGTGGCTGCACAATGCAGGTGAGACACACCTGGTAGGTCCCCCAGTTTATTACCATTAAGTCATACCCTTTTTGTTAAGTCAAATGGCTACATGACTGCCCATGCTTCTGGAACCTAAGCATAAAAATGGACGGACGGTTCATGTTGGGTCTTGGAGACTTTGTCCTGAAGGCTTCTGTGTCATGTAAAACTATGATCAAAGCCAGGCACGGTGGTGCACACCTGTAACGTCAGTTCTTGACTTGGGAGGCTGAGAAAGGAGAATAGATAGGTCTTGTAATCCCGGCACTTTAGAGTCTGAGACAGGAGGATCACAGGTTCGCCACCAGTCTCAGCTACTTAGTCACTCCCCTCCCCACAACTCAGTGAGACCCTGTTTCAAAATAAAGAACAACAACAACAACAAAAAAAAAATAGGACTGGGGGTGTAGCTCCGAGGTAGAATGCCCCTGGGATCAATCCTCAGACCGTAAAAAAGAAAAAAAGAGCTTGAAGCTTACTAGTGTCATCTACTTTCTCAGCTGATGTTGTGGGACACAGTGACTGAGAGAGTGGGCTTTCGCATCAGCGCTCCACGTGCCTCACTGAGTGACCCGAGGTGAGCAAAATCAGTAACAGACACTATGAAGATTAGGTGAATCAGCCAGCTTCCTAGTGAGGCCCTCTGCACCTCAGTGAGACCCTGTTTCAAAGTAAAGAAAAAAATAGGGGTGGGGATGTAGCTCGGAGGTACAATTTTCCTGGTTCCATCCTCAGTACCGCACAAAAAAAAAAAAAAAAAAAAAAAAAAGAAAAAGAAAAGAAAATTAGGTGAACCATCACCAACGGTTGCTACTTAGAGTAGCCCTTCCTTAGAGCAGTTACTAAGTAAATCAAAGCCATCACTGAAATCACTTCCTGCCCTCCCCCTTTCCTTTATGTGCTTTCCAATGCCTGTCAAGATGGCAACAGTGGTGTGTACACGGCCAGGAAGCCAGCACTATGCGAGTCTACTGGGCCCTCTAACGCTTTCTGTAAGGCAAGGAACTGAGTTAATGGCTTTGTGTGTGAAGCTAGCAGAAGTGGGCCGAAATCGAATTCACAGGCTCCCTCGCAGGCACTCCCGGGTGCCAGGGTGGAGCCCGCCCCAGGAGACACTAGAGTTGCCTTCCCTGCTAAGGCTGGAGCAGAGCAGCTGGGAGAAAGATAAACACCGTTGCAGCCTCGAGTTCTGCCAAAGACTGGCTTTTACATTTCTACATTTGTCTGAATGTTTCATTTCTTTATATTCTTGTACAGTATAAAAAATCAACAACCCTTTTCCAAAACTTTGATTCTCTGCTAACGGGTGGTTTTCGCCAAGACAGTTTATGGGGATACAGTTCGTTATGGGCAAAGCCTTATTCAAATGTCGAAGTATTTCTTGTTTTCGCTCTCTTTCCTTCTCGGGGGGCCGCACTATTCAGGTACACCCCGCCTCAGTTCAGCCAAGACCCGGACCAGGAGGGAGCAGTGGGCGCTCGGCCTTCCGCTGCTTTTGCCTGCCAGTTGCTAGGAGCTGGGACTGTGCAGGCTACTGAACGCCAACTCGGGAGGGCGCAGGCGCACTGAGGGCGGCCGCGGGGCCAGCCTAGCAGTGAGCGCTCGGTCCTCCGCTGCTCCTGCCTGCCGGTTGCTAGGTGTCTGGGACGCCTGCGGTCCGGGAGTGGCCGCGCTGCAGATCCCCGGGGGGCCAAAGGGAGCTGGCGGCGGCGGCGGCCTAGTCTCCTCCGGGCGACCCGCGCCTGGCCAGGGCCGAGGGTAACGTGGCACTCGTGCCTTCAAAGAGCGATGGATCCTGGGAAGGTCGGTGCGCGGCGGCGCGACTCCACCCTGGCCCCGAGCGACCGAGCGGGCAGCCGGACCACGTCGCGCACGGCGAGGCCCGCGGCAGCCCCCAGCCCAGGCAGCGTTTCCTGTTGACCAGGGCCGCGGGAGCCGAGGGGCGGCCGTGGCCACGAGGGCGTGGGCAGAGCAGAGGGACGTGTCTAGTGGCCACGGGGCCGGGCTCTGGGCAGGCCTGGGGCGAGATTGGCTCTTGCAGACCTTTCCTCGCCTTTCAGCTCCAGGCTTGGGCTTCCCAGTATCATCTGTGCTCATCCGGAGGCAGAAAGGGAGACTGAGCATAGCTGAGTGCTTCCGTAAGGAAGTGCAAGACGCCTGGGCTTTAGGCGATGGCAGTGAGGTGCTTATCTTTGCAGATAGTTTTAAAAGTCCAGCCGATATTGGACGGCGCAGGCTTTGAAAGCCTCCTCTTATACTGCAGAGGGTTAACGATTGGTAGCTGCTCCTGAAGTTGGAGCTCTTGGTGTCGCCTCCCTCGGATTGCTAGCTTTTACCTTTGGTCTCTCTACCAGCCTGGTCAGTCGGGGTGGGCCCTGGAGCAAACAGTGCGGAGACCAGTGTTGTCTCCAGTGCTGTCTGCAGCGTTTGAGTGTTCAGAAATGTGCCTGGTGTGGACCCAATTTTAAGTTCTATTCAACTTTCATCTTATTTGTTTATTTGTGGTACTGGGGATTGAACCCAGGGGCATTCTACCTCTGAGCTACACTCTCAGGCCTGTTTTATTTTTTAATTTGAAACAGGGTCTCACTAAGTTGCAGAGGGCCTCACTAGGTTGCTGAGACTGGTTGTGAGCCTGCAATCCTCCTGTCTCAGCCTCTCAAGTACTGGGATTACAGGCGTGTGCCACCATTCAACTTCCACTTTAAGTGCCACAGCTTCTTAGATTGAGAGTACAGCCTATCTACTTGGGTTTGAATTCTGGCTTCTGTATTTACTTGTATGACCTTATGTTATTAACCTGTCTTATTTCCTAGTTCATAAAATGTGCACAGTAACAACGGCAATGGCATAGGGTGCTTATGAAGATTAAATGAGATATTCCATGTAAAAGTGCTTACAACAGTGCCTGCTATTGACACACACTAAACGTTGGCTAGTGTTACTCTTGTTATTTGTTGGCTACCTACTAAAATGTGAGGGGCTGAGTTGGTATACATTTCCTCCTACCTTACCTGCCTCTTACTTTTTTTTCTGTCATTACCTTTATAATATTAAATGATTTGTGCTTTCCCAGTCTTGGATAGCATCTCTTCACTTTCCTCTAAGTAACATTAGGGAGTTTCCACCCTAGCTGCCCTCTGCTTTTCCTTAAGTTCAGCATCCTGACTTCTGTCTTCTTTACACCACTCCGTTTACATCTCACAAGCAGCTTGGTTTTTCTCTCCTGTTGTAGTTACTGAATAAAAGCTGTTTTCACCACTTTTATGTCTGCCTTTACTTATCTTTGCTATCCCTCTTTCCCACACTATTTTCTATGAGCACCTCTACTTTCTTTTCTTTTTTTTTCTTTTTTGTGGTACTGGGGGGTGGAACCCAGAGGCTTTCTACGTCCGGGCTATACTCCCAGACCTTTTTTATATTTTATTTGGAAACAGGGTCTCGCTAAGTTGCTGAGAGCCTCACTATGTAGCTGAGGCTGGCTGCGAACCTGTGCGATCCTCCTGTCTCAGCCTCCCAAGCGCGGGGATTGCAAGTGTGCACCACCACACCCGGCCTTACGAGCCACCTCTAGATAGAGTCAGTCTGAGGTCAGTTTCTTGTCTACAGAATAGACTGCTATCAGAACTTTAGGGATTGACCCTTTGACAGAGCTACCCTGCATATAGGCTCATATAGTCTTGCTGCTTGTTGAGGCTGTCCTCGAACCTGCCATCCTCCTGGCTCAGCCCCCCAAGTATTAGGATTACGTATGCCACCATGCCTGGCTTCTGAGGATTCTTGCTGGTGGCCCTTGGGGACTAGCACTGTAACCTAGGTGTCAGTACAGCTATTGCTGTGATCTGGGTGGGTGAGGCTGTTCTGTGTGCTGGGGACACAGGTGAGAACATACCCCTACTCCCTTGTCCTCCCTAAGGTCCAGACTGGACAGGAAGAATGGATTGTGAAACATGATAGAGGAAGACACGGTAGTATTCAGTGGCTGGCATCTCTCTGATGGAGGGTAGAGTGTTGATTATGAAGATTCCCCTCAGCTCCTTCTCTCAGGTTTTGTGCCTGTGGATTGGTGGTGGTGGTGTGTGGTGCGGGACAGTGACATACAGTAGCTGGGAAGTGTTAGCCTGAGCAGTGGCAGTTGCTTTCAAAGGCCTTAGAGACTGGTTTATAAATAATAAGTAAATATTAACTAGCTAACTGCAATTAAGGAGTTAATCACCATTTGATTTAGTGTAGTGAAAAAGCAGCTCACTAGAGCTCACAAAATTAGTAATTTCAAACTTGAAAAATCTGAACTTCATTCTTTTCCTTTTAGAGAAGGACCAAAGATGATACGTGGAAAGCAGATGACCTCAGAAAACACCTTTGGGTAATATATTTTAAAGATCTGAGTTGGGATCCGAAGGGAACTGAATGGTTTTCTTGGAGAGTTTTACCTGGTTCACAACACCACATGGCTCTGGTTGTAATGGTTCCTTTCAGCAACGTTTTTTACTCAAAGATGGAACATGTGGCTAATGCCTCTGGAACTGTAGTAGGCCAGACCAGGAAGTAGGGTCCGTGGGTCCTGCTTGCTGGCCCCATCGGGGGTGTGTGTGTGTTTCTCAGCTCGAAGGGTAGTGGTGCTGGGGAGGGGCTTGGGCTGGAGATAAGGTCCTCTGGAGACTCTGCAATGAAGGTCATCCTGTTTTGGCTAGTCCTCAGGTGTTCAGAACACAGCTTCACTATCCCTAAGTCTTTCTAATCTATGTGGTATTTTAGCTTTGATTTGCCAGTAGACATTAATGTCTCTGACATATGGGCTGTAGACAGCAGTTAAAGAAATAGTCATAAGTATGACTCTAGTTCTTTTAGAATGCCAAAATATTCATTCACCCCTTCCATCTTGCTGGAATTAAAGAGCAGTTGAATCTAGTGTTTTTAAAAAGTCTTTCGGCCAGGCATGGTGGCACACGCTTGTAATCCCCACGCTTGGGAGGCAGAGACAGGAGGAGGACCGTGCAGGTTCAAAGCCAGGCTCGCTGGCTTAAGAGACCCTGTTTTCAAATAAAATATAAAATAGATCTGGGAGTGTAGTCTGGAGGTAGAAGGGTTCTATCCTCAGTACCAAACACACACACACACAAGAGTCTTTCAAATTAGTATGATTTTCACATTCAAATATTAAAAGTTAATGGAGGTGTGGAGGTGTAGTTCCGTGGTAGAGTGCTAGCCTAGTATGTGTAAGGCCTCAGATTCAGTCCCTAGGATCTCACACACACTCCAAAAAAAAAAAAAGAGTGGAAATGTGCTTTCTTGGCCAAGGAAATCCTTGTTCTTGTTTTAGGCTGTACAATCAGGTAGCCCCAAGGAAGAGAAGAAAGACAGAGAAAAGAAGCTGCCCAAGGAGTCGGAAGTGGACCTCCTGGAGCACAAGCACAAGGAACCAGACCCCTACGCTCAGCACCGGGAAGGGACCGTGGGGAGAGATGGCCACACCTCCAGGGAGCACCCTCGTGGGGAAAAAGACCGAGAAAAACTGCGGGAAAGGAGGAGAGAGGCCAAAGACCGGGAGAAGGAAAAATTGAAAGAGAAACATCGAGAGCAAGACGCAGAGAAATCTCACAGTAGAGTAAAGGACAGAGAAAAAGAAAGAGACAGAAGGGCCAAAAGAGAAGAGCTCCGGCAGACTGCGGCCTACCACAACCTCCTGGGCAGGGAGAGAGTGGAGAGGCGGGCCCGTGCAGGTGCGTGGGGTCTGCCGGCGGGCGGCGACTAGCGTGGCTCCAGGGCTCAGTGCTCCCTCCTGGCGTGGCCTGGCTCTTTGCTGTCGTGTTGCACTAGCCCACCTTTGAGTTTGTACTCTTTGGGGCATTTTTCTTTCTCCCATAGTTTTCATAAATACTTTACCTTTGAAGTTCCGGACCCTAAGAGAGAGAGAGAGACAGAGAACGAACACGTGTGTGTTCAATATTTTTCTTTCTTTTTTTTTGTGGGTCTGGGGGTGGAACCCAGGGGCATTCAACCTCCGAGCTACACCCCCTGCCCTATTTTTTATTCTTTATTTTGAAACCGAGTCTCACTGAGTTGCAGAGGGCCTCACTAAGTAGCTGAGGCTGTCGGCGAACCGCGATCCTCCTCTCTCAGCCTCCCAAATGCTGGGATTACAAGCGTGCGCCACCACGCCCAGCTCTGTGTGTTCGATATTTTTAATGCTTATTTAGTCAGTGAAGGAGCAGTTTTCTCAATATTTGCTAGTTTTACTATTAAAACATGTTTTAGATTTACTATCTCAGTAAGTCTTTTTTTTTTTTTTTTTTTTTTTTTTTTTTGCGGGTCTGGGGATGGAACCCAGGGGCATTCGACCTCAGAGCTACACCCCCTGCCCTATATTTTATTCTTTATTTTGAAACTGGGTCTCACTGAGTTGCAAAAGGCCTAAGTAGCTGAGGCTGCCAGCAAATCACGATCCTCTGGTCTCAGCCTCTCAAATGTGGGCGGCAACTGGTGTGGCTTCAGTAAGTCTTAATCTCTTGTAGATGAACAAAAATAATTGTTTTTGTGTATATATGTGGTACTCTGTTTCCAAATGCACAGTACCACAAAAAGTCAGTCTTTTATGATAATAATATTATTATTATTTATTGTGGTGAGGGTGGAACCCAGAGGCTTTCTACCTCCGGGCTATACTCCCAGACCTATTTTATACTTTATTTGGAAACAGGGTCTCACTAAGTTGCTGAGAGCCTCTCTAAGTAGCTGAGGCTGGCTTCAAACCTGTGTGATCCTCCTGTTTCAGCCTCCCAAACACTGGGATTACAAGTGTGTGCCACCATGCCTGGTTAACAGTTATTATTTTTGAGGTACTGGGGATGGAACCCAGGGGCATTATACCTTTGAGCTATACCCCCAGCCCTATTTTTTTATTCTTTACTTTGAAACAGAGTCTCACTGAGTTCAAAGGGCCTAAGTAACTGAAACTGGCTGAGAACTGCGATTCTCCTGTCTCAGCCTCCTGAATGCTGGGATTACAAGTATGCGCCACCACTCCTGGCTTATTTTATTATTTTTAAAATTTATTTATTTATTTTTTTGTGGTACTGGGGTTGGAATGCAGGGGTGTTCTACCTCTGAGCTATACCCTGAGACCTGTTTTATTTTATTTATTTTATTATGTTTTTGCAGGTCTGGGGGTGGAACACAGGGGCATTTGACCTCCAAGCTACATCCCCTGCCCTATTTTTTTATTCTTTATTTTGAAACAGGGTCTCACTAAGTTGTACAGAACCTCACTAAGTAGCTGAGGCTGTCCGCGAACTGCGATCCTCTAGTCTCAGCCTCCCAAATGCTGGGATTACAAGCGTGCGCCACCATGCCTGGCTTCCTTCCTTCCTTCCTTCCTTTCTTTCTTTTTTTGGTTTTTGTTGTGCTGGAGATTGAACCCAGGGACATTCTGTCTCAAAGCTAATGCTGGGATTACACTTGACTTCTTTTATATTTTATTTTATTTTATTTTATTTTTTTTTGGTGGTACTGGGGTTCCTGGAAGCCCTTCTTCCTCCGGGCTACACTCCCAGACCTATTTTTATATTTTTGAAACAGGGTCTCTTACGCCAGCACGGCTGGCTTCGAACCTGCGCGATCCTTCTGTCTCCGCCTCCCAAGCTTGGGGATTACAAGCGTGCGCCACCACGCCCGGCTATATTTTATATTTTATATTTTGAAACAGAGTCTCGCTAACTTGCAGAGGACAAGTTGCTGAGGCTGGCTGCAAACTTACAACCTGCAATCCTCCTATCTCAGTCTCCCAAGTATTGGGAGATTATAGGCATACACCACTGCACCTGGGTCTGTCAGTCTTATTTAAGCAATTATTTAAATTGGTAGGAATTCAAGCCGGGCGTGGTGGCGCACGCTTGTAATCCCCGTGCTTGGGAGGCAGAGACAGGAGGATCATGCAGGTTTGTAGTCAGCCTCGCTGGCTTAAGAGACCCTGTTTCTAAGTAAATAATTAAAAAAAAAGGTCTGGGACTGTAGCACGGAGGGAGAAGGGCTTCCAGGAACCCCAGTACCACCAAAAAATAAAAAATAAATAAATAAATTGGTAGGAATTCTAATGTAAAGGTACCTACTTCTGTTCCTCTCCCTCTGAAGTTTCTTCACTAGCTTTTGGGTGTTTTTGCTTTTATAAAAATTCAAACTAGGCAACAAAAATGACCAAGGAATATGGGCTGGAGACGTAGCTTCGTGGTAGAGCTCTTGCCTAGCACACAGGGGGCCCTGAGTTCAGTCTCCAGCACTGCAAAAACAACCGCAGCAGCAACAACAACAAAGAAGCAGCAAGTGCAGAGGAATACACAGAGGGCGCTTGTAACTCCTGACATCCGCAGGAAAGCCAGAGGGCGTGGCTACGAAGGTGTTGGGAACCGAGGGCTTTGCCCACTTTTGTGTTAGAGGCCATTCCCGCGTGGTGGGGGTTACCACAGCCTTCGTACCCACGCACTGCCACTGGCACTGGGTTGTTGGCAGGATCAGTCCACCAGGAATAAGAATATCACTATAAATATTTCTTGGTGTTCACCCTCTGCACTTCTGTTGTATGTGAACCTGGGGAAGAGGGTGAGAGATTACCAGTTAACCATAATAGTAGCTATTTTACTAGTTGATACCTTTTGGGATCTATTGTTTTGATGTTTGTAGTATTTATTTCTTTTCTTTTTTTTTGCAGTATTAGGGATGGAACTCAGGGGTATTCAACTTTTGAGCTACATACACCCCTTGCCCTATTTTTTATTCTTTATTTCAAAACAGGGTCTCACTAAGTTGCAGAGGGCCGCACTAAGTAGCTGAGGCTGTCTGTGAACCATGATCCTTCGGTCTCCCCCTCCTGAATGCTGGGATTGCAAGTGTGCGCCACCACACCCAGCCAGCCCTATTTTTTATTCTTTATTTTGAAACAGGGTCTCCTTGAGTTGCAAAGGGCCTCACTAAGTAGTAGCTGACACTGGCCACATACTGCGATCCTCTGTCTCAGCCTCCCGAATGCTGGGATTACAAGCGAGTGCCACCACGCTGGCCTTGGTATTTATTTCTAATAAAAGCTCATCTCAGCTTGCTCTCTTTTGGCTGCTGTCTGCCCTGCTGCTTCAAGGCAGTATTGCAGTGAAGTGCTGTGGAGGTCCACATAGGTCTCACTGGCTGAGGTTCCTTCCTGCAGGGCTTGTCGTCTAGTTTCCGCACCTCCCAACCCCGGAACCGCTTGCCCAGATGCCTTTCTCTTGCACTGACCAGATGGAGGCTCATGGTGTTAAGGGCACTTATCTGCCCTGGATTTCCAAGCCGGCCCCTCCCTAAGCCCTAGGCTTGTACCTACCTGTACCTTGATGTCTACCAGGTACCTCCAGCTTGATGTGCCCAACTGCGCTGAGGGCGACCTCCACACGCACTGCCCAGTGGATGGCAACACATCCTTGTGGGAGCAGTGCTTTCCCCACACCTTCCTTCTCTGTCATCTCCGAGTCCTGTGCACTCTGCCGCCTGTGTCGCAGGTTCCCGGCGTGGCTGGTTCTCCACAAGTGGTTTGGAATGAGTGGACTTTGTTTCAGTGTATCTGGAAGTGTGATTTTGCATCTTGTAAAGTATCATTTTTTTTGTTTGTTTGTTTTTTGTACTGGGGATTGGACACAGGTACATTCTTCCTCCAAGCTACACCCTCACTCTACTTTACTTTTTTTTTTTTTTTTTTTGCGGGTCTGGAGTTGGAACCCAGGGGCATTCAACCTCCGAGCTACACCCCCAGCCCTATCTTTTATTGTTTATTTTGAAACCGGGTCTCACTGAGTTGCAAAGGGCCTCACTAAGTAGCTGAGGCTGTCTGGGAACCGCGATCCTCCGGTCTCAGCCTCCTGAATGCTGGGATTACAAGTGTGTGCCACCACGCCCGGCTTCTATTTTACTTTTTATTTATTTTTAAAATTTAATTTAATTTTTTGGTATTGGAGATTGAACCCAAGGGCATTCTAACCTCTGAGCTATACCCTTGACCCCTTTTTTAAATTATTTTTAATTTTGAAACAGGGTTCTCGCTAAATTGCTGAGGGCCTCGCTATGTTCCGGAAGCTGGCCTCAAACTTGATTTAACTGAAACTTGAATCTGCCTTTCTCAGCCTCTCAAGTACTGAGGACACAGGCATGCCTCACTGTGCTGGCATTATTTTTATTCTTTTTTTTTTTTTTTTTTGGTGGTACTGGGGTTCCTGGAAGCCCTTCTTCCTCCGGGCTACACTCCCAGACCTATTTTATATTTTTGAAACAGGGTCTCTTACGCCAGCACGGCTGGCTTCGAACCTGCACGATCCTCCTGTCTCCGCCTCCCAAGCGCGGGGATTACAAGCGTGCGCCACCACGCCCGGTGCATTATTTTTATTCTGATATAAGGTCTTGCTAAGTTGCTGAGGGTCAATTTTTTTTTAAAGAGATCCTTTGAATATTTTATTTTTGATTGACCTGTATTAATTGTACATTAATTACACATAGGGTTTAATGTGTACATTCATCACACATACGGTTCAGTGTACTATTTGAACTTATGTGCACAGCATGCTAAAATGCTGACAGTCTTCATAGTCCTCCTGTTTTGTCTGTGAGCCTGATTCCCTGGTGCTCGGGCCCCCAGTGCCGGGGCTCTGATTCCCTGGTGCTCGGGCACTGCAGTGCTGGGGCTCTGATTCCCTGGTGCTCGGGCCCCCAGTGCCGGGGCTCTGATTCCTTGGTGCTCGGGCACCCCAGTGCCGGGGCTCTGATTCCTTGGTGCTCGGGCACCCCAGTGCCGGGGCTCTGATTCCTTGGTGCTCGGGCACCCCAGTGCCGGGGCTCTGATTCCCTGGTGCTCGGGCACTGCAGTGCTGGGGCTCTGATTCCCTGGTGCTCGGGCACCCCAGTGCCGGGGCTCTGATTCCCTGGTGCTTGGGCACCCCAGTGCCGGGGCTCTGATTCCTTGGTGCTCGGGCACCCCAGTGCCGGGGCTCTGATTCCTTGGTGCTCGGGCACCCCAGTGCCCAGGTTCTGATTCCCTTGGTGCTTGAGCACTGCAGTGCCGGGGCTCTGATTCCCTGGTGCTCGGGCACTGCAGTGCTGGGGCTCTGATTCCCTGGTGCTCGGGCACCCCAGTGCCGGGGCTCTGATTCCTTGGTGCTCGGGCACCCCAGTGCCCAGGTTCTGATTCCCTTGGTGCTTGGGCACTGCAGTGCCGGGGTTCTCTCTAGGTTCACTCCATTCCCACTGTGGCTTCTCTTCTCTAACCAGGTTGTGCTGGGTCCGGCTGAGCACCTCCCACCCCGTCACCAGGGTGTCAGCCCCATGCGGGGTCGGCCGTGCCTGGGCAGTGGTGTGCTGGCTGTGCTGTCTCCCCAGCAGGTCCATGGGGCAGCAGTTTCCTAGCAGCTTCACAGCTGACTAAGGTATTTGGCCAGCAGGGGTGATTTTCCTTCTCAGTCTGGACTCTGCTTCCCTGTCCAACTTTTTTTTTTTTTTTTTTTTTTTTTTTTGCTAATACACAGAGAGCCTGAAGGTGTTATGTGTGAGGCCTGTGTCCCCACTAGAATTTTAGAGATACCCGGACATTTGTTAGGTCCCCAGTAGTATGAGGGGAGAGGGGAGACATATCCATTTTGTAGACTTCCATTCTGCTTTCCTGCTTCATTCTATTTTAAGTTTAGATACCAGAATTTACCATTCTTGGGTCTGAATAATGTGTTTTAGCTGAAGAATATTTAAAAATACATGTTAGCAGGGCATGGTGGTGCATGTTTGTAATCCCAGCATTTGGATGGCTGAGATTGGAAGCTCGTGGTTCAAGGACAGCCTCAGCTACTCTACTTAGGCCCTTTGCAACTCAATGAGATCCTGTTTCAAAATAAAGAATAAAAAATAGAGCTGGGTGTGTAGCTCAGAGGAAGAATGCCCCTTGGTCCCATCCCCAGTACTGCAAAAAAAAAAAAAAAATATATATATATATATATATATATGTTTATATGTTAATAAGCTGGGTATGGTGGCACACACTTGTAATTCCAGTACTTAGGAAACTAAGACATGAGGATTGCAGGTTCATGGCCAGCCTTAACTACTTACTAAGACCCTGTTTGAAAAACAAAGAATAAAAAATAGGGCTGGGGCCGGGTGTGGTGGTACACGATTGTAATCCCCATGCTTGGGAGGTGGAGACAGGAGGATCGTGCAGGTTTGAAGCCCCTCGCTGGCGTAAGAGACCCCGTTTCCGAATAAAAATATAAAATAGGTCTGGGAGTGTAGTCCGCAGGTAGAAGGGTTCCATCCCCAGAACCACCAAAAAAAAAAAAAAAAATAGGGCTGGGATTGTAGCTAAGAGGTAGAATGCAGCTGGGTTCAGTCCTAAGTTCCATAAATAAATAAATAAATAAATAAATAAATAAATAAATGTAAATTAAAAAAATATATTATTTTTTGCGGGTCTGGGGATGGAACCCAGGGACATTCGACCTCCGAGCTATACCCCTGCCCTATTTTTTATTCTTTGTTTTGAAACCGGGTCTCACTGAGTTGCAGAGGGCCTCACTAAGTAGCTGAGGCTGTCCGCAAACCGCGATCCTGCAGTCTCAGCCTCTGACTGCTGGGATTACAAGCATGCTCCACCACACCTGGCAGAAAATATATGTTAATAAACATAATATGTGTTGAAATCTGCAGCAAGAAGTTAGATCTTTTTGATATGATAAAATTTTGGAACATTAAAAATGTTTTGTTTCTGTAGTAAGTAAAGTAAGAATTGAAGAGAAGGAAAGGGGAGATGAAGACTCTGATAGAGGAGATGAAGATCGAGAGAGAAGATACCGAGAAAGAAAGGTACACGGGCTGGCCCGAGGGAGGGCTTCTGAGGTGCGGCCAGTAGCCTTCACCTGGAAGCATTGTTGCGAGAATGTGTGAGGCTGGGTTCTCACCGTCCCCTCCGAGGGCCTGTTTCCAGTGACTGAAGGACCTCCCACTGGACCACTCTCAGGGCTCACAGCACCTGCCAGTGCTGCCGCCTGGGCCCCAAGCTGCACACGGGGCATTGGGGGTGTCCAGCACGTGGCCATCCCACCGGAGCTTGGACACTGCCTGCCATGTCAGCGTGAGGGCAGTCCGGCTTCGGGTTTCCTATTACTTCGTGGGGTGTGTGTGTCCATGGGTGTCCAGCAGTGGAGCAGTGGTGGGAGCAGCTTTCTTTCTTCCTAGGAGGACCTCAGGTGTTCTAGGGAGAGCCTGAGAGCAGGAGCAAAGGGCGTTGGCAGTGTAATTCACCCTGCTCTTGTTTCAGTCATAACACGTATAGGAGACAGAGTGCTGGTGTTTCATGTGCTCATGTGCTTTCCTGTTACGTTTTGAAGTTGCAGTATGGTGACAGTAAAGACAACCCTCTTAAATACTGGCTTTATAAAGAAGAAGGTGAAAGGAGACACAGGAAGCCAAGAGAAGCAGATCGAGAAAAGAAACACCGAGAAAAGAGTAGCACAAGGGACAGAAGAGAAAAGTACTCAAAAGAGAAGAGCAACTCGTTCTCTGACAGAGAAGGGGAAGACCGGCACAGAGAGAAGCGACATAAGGAAGCCTTTCATTTTGACGAAGAGCGGCACCGAAGCAGCGTGGATAAAAAAGAGAGAGCGTCAAGGGAGGAGCACAGGAGGAGGGTGGGTGTGGTGCTTTGTTGCCTTAATTTATTGACCTTCCTTTCTCCTAAAGGGCATCGCTAAGTTGCTGCAAGTCTTCACAGGCCTACATCCTCCTGCCTCAGCCTCCAGGAGCCAGGATTACAGCGCACGTCACCGTGCCCGGCTTCGCCGCCTTTCTGTCATCTCACCACCAGTAGTCTTAGGGAGATGTATGTATGTATGTATTTATTGTGGTACTGGGGATGGAACCCAGGGACATTCAACCTCCAAGCTACACCCCAGGCCCTACATTTTATTCTTTATTTTGAGACAGGGTCTCAGTCAGTTGCAAAGGTCCTCACTAAGTAGCTGAGGCTGGCTGCGAACCACGATCCTCCTGTTTCAGCCTCCCAAATGCTGGGATTACAAGCATGTACCACCAGACCCAGCTGGGAGATTGTATTTAAATGTAGTCAGATAATGTTAAGATTTATTGACTAATAGTAATGTTGGTAAACTGTGGCTCTCGGCTGTAGTGTAGCCAGTACAGAGAAATTACTGATCTTTAAAGAAATATGAACTCAAATTGGTTCTATTGTGAATGTACTTTGAATAGAGGTTTGGAAACCTATTATGAAAGTCTGAGATGTAACATTATAAAGGAGGCTGATTGGGGAGCACTGGGTGTTGGATTCAGAGACATTCTACTTCCGAGCTACACCCTAACCCGAATTTTTTGTTTTTTTGTGCTACTGGGGATGGAACCCAGGGGCATTCTACCTTGGAGCTATTCCCCCAGCCCTCTTTTTTATTTATTTTGAAACAGGGTCTCACTGAGTTGCAAAGGGCCTCATTAGGTAGCTGAGGCTGTCCTTGAACTGTGATCTTCCTGTCTCAGCTTCCTAAATGCTGGGATTACAAGCGTGCACCAACACACTGGGCTTTTAGTCCTATTTTTAAAATATTTATTTATTTATTTATTGTGTTACTGGGGGTGGAACCCAGAGGCTTTCTACCTTCAGGCTATACTCCCAGACCTATTATATACTTTATTTGGAAACAGGATCTTACTAAGTTGCTGAGAGCCTCACTCAGTAGCTGAGGCTGGCTTCGAACCTGCGCAGTCCTCCTGTCTCGGCCTCCCCAGAGCAGGGATTACAAGCGTGCACCACCACGCCCAACTCTCTCTTCTTTATATCTAGTTAGCATTAAGTCATAATGTTTTTCTTCCTAACACTACTGATTTCATTCTCTTTCCTTCTAATCTGTTCTGTGGACTGTGATAAACTGTTCGTTAAACATGCAATTGTACCCATATTCTAATTAATTTTGGAAAGATTTTTAAATATAGAAAAGTATGAAAAATAAGACTACCCATGATCCCAGACTCATGATGGTTTTGGGAACATGTGTGTAGTAGACCTTTGCTCTTTCTTTCTTTCTTTCTTTCTTTCTTTCTTTCTTTCTTTCTTTCATTCATTTCTTTCCAGGTCTGGAAATGGAACCCAGGGGCATTTGACCTCCAAGCTACACACCAGGCCCTATTTTTTATTCTTTATTTTGAAACAGGGCCTGACTAAGTTGCTGAGGCTGTCCGTGAACGCTGATCCTCCAGTCTCAGCCTCCCAAAGGGTGGGATTACAAGCATGCACCACCACGCCCAGCTTGCAGTCATTTTCTTACAAGAAACTTTTGAAATGAAAAACTGGAATCATGCTACTCTTTTTCCTTATTTCTGGGAAACACTATTATAGGGATATTTAATCACCATCTGCTATTCCATCATTGGTCATAACTTTGGTTATTTAATAAATAACCTTATCCTGAACATTCAGGTTATTAGCAGGTTTTGATATTGTACGTTATTCTGTAGTCAGTGTAGTGGTGCACATCTGTAATCCCAGTACTTGGGAGGCTGAGACAGGAGGATCACAGCAGGTTCACAACCAGCCTCGGCAATTTAGTGAGGACTTTTACAACTTAGCAAGACTGCTTCAAAAAGAAAAAAAAAAAAAAATAGGGCTGGGAGTGTGGGGGGAGTGTGGCTCAGAGGTAAAATGTTCTGAGTTCAGTTTCCTATGCCACAGAAACAAAAGTTATTTTGTGATGAGCAGATTGTAGTCTTTATTCTCCGAGAATAATTTCTTAGAAGTAGAACTGATAGGTCAAATAAAGCACGTGATTATCGTTAACTTGCTTAAGGCTTTTGACAGACACGACACGTTGTTTCTAGACTGAACTTTGGTTGATGGCCCAGCCTTGCCCTTCCTGTTCCATGCTCCCCGTGGACCCTTCCCGAGTCCTCCCACCCTCCGTGCTCCCTGTGGACCCTTCCCGAGTCCTCCCACCCTCCGTGCTCCCTGTGGACCTTTCCTGAGTCCTCCCATCCTCTGTGCTCCCTGTGGACCCTTCCCGAGTCCTCCCACCCTCCGTGCTCCCTGTGGACCTTTTTTGAGTCCTTGCTCCTCCTACCCTCCGTGCTCCCTGTGGACCTTTTCCAAGTCCTTGCTCCTCCAACCCTCTGTGCTCCCTGTGGACCTTTTTCGAGTCCTTGCTCCTCCCACTCTCCGTGCTCCCTGTGGACCTTTTCCAAGTCCTTGCTCCTCCCACCCTCCGTGCTCCCTGTGGACCTTTCCCGAGTCCTTGCTCCTCCCACCCTCCGTGCTCCCTGTGGACCTTTCCTGAGTCCTTGCTCCTCCCACCCTCTCTGCCCTTTTTCTCCCTACTTCTCCCTCACAGCTCACAGAATGGCCCTGCAGCTCTTCCCTCATGCTGGGCTCACACAGCTCAGCATCTACAAACGGTCCACCTGCAGGTTGACTTATAATCTAAGAGTTCTAATTTAATTCTTAAAAGTTCACTTGATTCAAATAATGAGGAGGAGGATGTGAGTGATGCTGAGGATTGAACCCCAGGCCTTGCGTACCAGGCAAGCACCCCACCTCTGAGCTGCAGCCCTGCCTTAAAGTTTTTATAGGTGAATGGCTCTGTAAAATAGCTGTGTTCTGTGTGTTTGAAAGTTCATAATTTTAAACAGTGTGAAGGACTTGGCAGATTTGTTGGTGAGTAATGTGCTGCTCATGTAAAATGGATGACTTTAATACTTTGACTTACTGAGGCAATGTATAACTACCCCATTTAATAGACCTTTATTGATTTTTTACATTCGTTTTCTAATTTAGTAAAAATAGTTATTTTGAAATATACTTAAAGGGTAGGTACTGTTGTTGAATTTTGAATCCGTGCTGTGTGCTAGCACACACCTGTAATACCAGTACTTGGGAGGCTGAGACAGGAGGATTGCAGGTTTGAAGCCAGCCTCAGCAACTTAGCAAGACCCTGCAACTTAGTGAGTCCAAATAAAACAATAGGGCTGGTGTAGTAGAATGCCCATGGGGATTCAGTCTCTAGACACACACACACGTGCACACACACGCACACACATGCACACACACACACACACATCGAATCCATGCTTGTTTTACAGAATTTAGTAATTATCCTTAATTCATTATGATATACAATCGAATGTTTATGAAATTCTTTCTTTCTTTATAGAATGGTGAACACAGAAACCGGGGAGCAAATTCAAGAAGAGATGGGACTGGCACCCAGTAAGGAAAATACATTTTGACTGTTAAGTACGATAAGTTCTCATGGATGCTTTAAAAGCACACTTTTCTTATTGGGCCTAGTTATAACCAGTGCATAGGCATAAATGTGGCTGTGCTTCATCCTGTAGATCTCACCCTCACAATAGTACTTTTTTTTTTTTAATGGTACTGGGGATGGAACCCAGGGGCATTCTACACCCCCAGCCCTATTTTTAAGTCTTTTATTTTTTAAACAGGATCTCACTGAGTTGTGAAGGGCCTCGCTAAGTAGCTGAGGCTGCTCAAAATAATACTTTTACATGTATTAGAGAAGCTTGGAAACTTATTATAAATTATTAGCCCCAATTTGCTCTTGAAATACTTGCTCATGCAATTTAAAGAGTCATTACTCACTCTGGAGAAAGCAGTCACTTGGGATCTTTTGATATGTGAGGAGGTGTCCCTTCTCTGTCTGAAGAACTGCATCTACAAGTGCAGGGTATGGCCCCTTTCCAGATGTGAGCAAACCGCTGCCACAGCGCCCTCCTCCAGTGCTCAGCTTGTGGCTCCCCTGCAGACCTTGCTGCTGCCCCACCCGGGCCACACCTCATGCCTGCCTCTCAGCCTAGCTGATGTGGGCGGCCCCCAGGGCATCGGTGATGCTGGTACCTACCTGGTGAAGATTACTATTAAATCAGAGCTTGGATATAAACTCATTTTGCAAGTAGCCCTAAGCTTTATTTTATTGTTTTATTAATTTTATTTTGTGGTACTGAGGATGGAAGTCTGGGCCTCATATGCAGTAGGCTCTTTTTTTGTATGTGTGGGTCTGGGGATGGAACCCAGGGGTATTTGACCTCCGAGCCACACCCCCTGCCCTATTATTTTTATTCTTTATTTTGAAACAGGGTCTCACTAAGTTGGGAAGGGCCTCACTAAGTAGCTGAGGCTATCATTGAACTGCAATCCTCCAAACTGCAATCCCAATGCTGGGATTACAAGCATGTGCCACCACATCCGGCTTGCAGTAGGCTCTTAAAAGATAAACATTGCCGGGCGTGGTGGCGCACGCTTGTAATCCCCACGCTTGAGAGGCTGAGACAGGAGGATCGCGCAGGTTCGAAGCCAGCCTCAGCTACTTAGTGAGGCTTTCAGCAACTTAGTGAGACCCTGTTTCAAAATAAAATATAAAATAGGGTTGGGAGTATAGCCCGGAGGTAGAAAGCCTCTGGGTTCCACCCACAGTACCACAAAAAAAAAAAAAAAAGATAAACATTAGCCGGGGTGTGGTGGCGCACACTTGTAATCCCCACACTTGGGAGGCTGAGACAGGAGGATCGTGCAGGTTCGAAGCCAGCTTCTCTGGCTTAAGAGACCCTGTTTCTAAATAAAAATTTAAAATAGGTATGAGAGTGTTGCCTGGAGGTAGAAAGGTTCCCAGGAACCACAGTACCACCAAAAGAAAAAAAAAAAAAAAGATAAACATTTGTACAGCCTACAAATCTATTAAAATGCATGTCCTAGCCAGGTATGGGGGCGCACGCTTATAATACCAGCATTCGGGAGACTGAAACAGGAGGATCGTAGTTTGCAGATAGCCTCAGCTACTTAGTGAGGCCCTTTGTAACTCAATGAGACCCTGTTTCAAAATAAAGAATAAAAAATAGGGCTGGGGTGTAGCTTGGAGGTAGAATTCCACTGGGTCCCATCCCCAGTACTGAAAAAAAAAAAATGCATGCCCTAAAGATACTTTCTATATTCAACTACTGCTAAAATAGTAAAAATGTCAGGATGACTTTAGCATTCACAGTTTTAACAAAACACTAGCTGAACTTGGTGGTGGTGCACCCTTATAATCCCAGCATTCGGGAGGCGGAGACCGGAGGATCGGAGGATCGCAGGTATGCAGACAGTCTCAGCTACTTAGGCCCTTTGCAACTCTGTTAACAAATAAAAATATAAAATAGATCTGGGAGTGTAGCCCGGAGACCCAGTATCACAAAAAAAAAAAAACAAAAAACAGAGAGCCCGGCGTGGTGGTGCATGCTCGTAATCCCCGAGCTTGGGAGGCAGAGACAGGAGGATTGCGCAGGTTCAAAGCCAGCCTCTCTGGCTTAAGAGACCCTGTTTCCAAATTTAAAAATAAAAAATAGGTGTCTGGGATTGTAGCCCGGAAGTAGAAGGGTTTCCAGGAACACAGTACCACCAAAGAAACAAAACAAAACAAAGACTAAACTGAGTGTGGTGGCGTGCACGCTTGTCATCCCAGCATTTGGGAGGCTGAAACTGGAGGATCATGGTTCGTGGACAACCTCAGCTACTTAGTGAGGCCCTCTGCAACTTAGACCCTGTTTCAAAATAAAGAATTAAAAAAAAAAAAAAAAAGAGCAGGTGGTGTATCTCAGAGATCGAATGCCCCTGGGTTCCATCCCCAGACCTGCAAAAAAACCCAACAAACAAACAAACAAACAAACAAAAACCATGATTACCAACCTGTAATAGTTTTTTTTAAATCAGAGCCTTTACTGAGATGAAAAATATTTTATTTTTAAAATACTCCACTTAAGAGTAAATTTTGATTTTGGTTATGTTTGCTTTCCTAGGCATGCAGAGAATTCAGTAAGGAATGATGGGAAAAATAAAGATGCACAAAGGAAGGTAAGACAGTCTGCGTTGAAAACGTACGGGTTTTATTCTGTGAGTCAGCGGTATGTGTGTGTTTCTTTCCCCTTGAAAGCAGGGCCTGAGGCAGGACCTATTCACAGATGGTCCATTTGACTGGTGATCCTGGAAGGTACACTAGAGACTCCAACAGAGTGACAGGGAAAACACTGACAAAGACAAATTGTGACATACACCAGAGTTGGAACGGCTGTATTACTATCAGACAGAACAGACTTTGAGATAAACAGTGTTCCTAAAGACAGGCATCTCAAAATGATCAGATAGTAAGTGCAACAGGAATATGCAATGATTTATTTTATTTGGTACTGGGAAGTGAACCCAGGGACATTGTACCTCTGGGCTACCTCCCCAGCACTTTTTATTTTGAAATGGTCTTGCTAAGTTGCTGAGGCTGTCCTCGAACCTGTGATCCTCCTGTCTCAGCCTCTCAAATACTGGGATTACAAGTGTGTGCTACCAACCCTGGAAGCTGTAACCATTTAAATGAATACCTACAGAAAAAGAGCCCTTAAATACAAGAAGCAAAAATTGATGGAATTGAAGGGAGTAGACAATTCACAAATTATTCAAAGTGGCGCCCCACTTTGAACAATGGATAGAACAGTGTTTCATGCTAACAGAGAAGTTAGATGAAAGGGACAGATTCTTAAAGACATAAATTACCAAAACTACTTCAAGAAGAAATGGTTTGAGTAGACCTATAACCAGTGAAGAGCTTGGTCACTGTGGGACTGCCCCACCCTGAGGCCAGGTGGCTTCTGGCACATCCCAGCAGACACTGTCACTGTCCTCATCGCCGCCCTGCCCTCTCCTGCAGTGCGTCCCTGCTCAGTGCCCTTGTCTGCGTTCGTGCTAGTGAGAGTGTGGTGTGTGCTGCTTTTTCACTACTATGTCAACATTTCACTACTGACTATTTTATAAACCATCTTCATACTTATCATAAGAGTAGTCTTTGTAATGGTTGTCTAATAACTATAAAAGAGTGCACGGTGGAGTTAGTTTATTGTCAAGCCGTTTTTCTAGCTTGGGGTATTGTTCTTACGTGTAGTGAGGCAAGCATGTGCTGGCTGCTTTTCTGAGGAATGTCTTCTGTCTTTGAGAGCTGTGTGAGTTTCGTGACCTTGCGACAGTCCCCCTTGTGAGTTTGGTGCCGTGTTTCCATCACCTGTATTCTGTGCATGCATGCAAACACAAGCAGTGCCAGGTGCACCGGCCGTAGCACCTGCTGCTTTAGGTAGAAGGGCTTTCGTCGTATGTGGGAGTCCAGCTGGGTCACTGTCTCACTGCAGCCACACCCCTCAGCACAGGCAAAAGTGAGCTTTCAGACATTTCTTTCATAGACTGCTTATATATATAATCTGTACGGCAGATTCTGTGTGGTGCTTCTGAGCTACACCCCAACTTTATTTCATTTATTTATATATTTTTTGCAGTACTAGGGATGGAACCCAGCGGCATTCTACCCTAGAGCTACACCCCCAGCCCTATTTTTTATTCTTTATTATTTTTTGAAACAGGGTCTCACTGAGTTGCAGAGGGCTTCACTAAGGAGCGGAGGCCGGCCGCGAATTGCGATCCTCCTGTCTCAGCCTCCCGGATTCTGGGATGACGAGCGCGCACCACTCTGAAGCAGGGCCGCACCAAGCTGCTGAGACTGGCCGCACGCCTGTGATCTTTCTGTCTTGGCCTCTTAAATTCTGAGATCACAGGTGCGCACCACCACGCCTGGCATACAGTCACCTCTCAATATTTATTTGGGGAATTTGGCATGTCACTCGTTCTATGGCAGTGGGGATGGACTCAGGGGTGTTCCACCTCCAGGTTATATCCCCAGCCCTTTTTTACTTTTTATTTTGAAGCAGGGTCTCGCTGGGTTGCTGAGAGTCTTGCTAAGCTGCTGAGGCTGGCCTTGAACCTTTGATCCTCCTGGCTCAGCCTCCCAGGTACTGGAATTACAGATGTGCACCACTATACGTGGCTTTTGTTTTTCCACACTCAAACATACACTATACAGTTACCTTTTTTCACATTTCATTATAGAAATATCTCTAGTTCCAGTGATATAGATCTACCTTATTCTTTTTGTAGATAAATTTCTTAAAGTAGAATTGTGAAATTATTGGGGGAAGATGTATAGATTTATTTTTCATTTTATTCATATCTCCGAATTTTCTTCTTTCTTTTTTCTTTTTTTGGTGTTGCTGGTAGTGGAACCCAGAGGCTTTCTACCTCTGGGCTATACTCCCAGACCTACTTTATACTTTATTTGGACACAGGACCTCACTAAGTAGCTGAGGCTGGCTCGAACCTGTACAATCCTTCTGTCTCAGCCTGCCAGGCACAGGGATTACAGTGTGCGCCACCACACCCAGCCTAATTTTCTTTTAAGCACTAGATAAGCACTAGAATTATAATGTGGGGCTCATTTATAACTTTAAATTTTTCTAGTAGTCATTAATAAAGTAAAAAGGAATCATGAAATTAATTTTAATACCATAATTCAATAAATTATTTTTTTTCTGTACTTGGGATTGAACCCAGAGCATTCTACTTCTGAGCTACATCCCTGTACCTATTTTATTCTTTGCTTGGAAACAGGGTCTCACTAAGTTGGGATCGGCCTAAGTTGCTGAGGCTGGCTATGAACCTTCAACTTGCAGTCCTCCTGTCTCAGCCTCCCAAGAACTGGAACTACAAGTGTATGCTACCACATCCAGCTCAAATAGTATCTTTTTATTTTTCTTTTTTTTGTGGAACTGAGGATTGGACCCAGGGGCACTCTACCTCTGAGCTATACCCTCAGCTCTATTTTATTTTTATTTTAAGAACAGGGTCTTGCTAAGGTTGATGAAAGTCGCGCTACTTGCTGAGGCTGTTCTTGAACCTGTAGTCCTACTGTCTCAGCCTTCTGAGTACTGGAATTACCCGCATGTACCACCATACCCAACTAATAGTATTCCTATAACATGTAATCAGTATAAAAAATTGTCAGTGAGGCCGGGCATGGAGGCACACGCTTGTAATCCCCGCACTTGGGAGGTGGAGACAGGAGGATTGCGCAGGTTCGAAGCTAGCTGTGCTGGCTTAAGAGACCCTGTTTCCAAATCAAAGTATAAAATAGGTCTGGGAGTGTAGCCCGGAGATAGAAGGGTTTCCAGGAACACCAGGACCACCAAAAAAAAAAAAAAAAAAAAAGTCAGTGAGGTATTTTAAATTCCCCCCCTTTTTTTTTGTTTATCCCCAGAGGAATGACATGTATGATGTGTTTTTCCTGAGAGAGATTCCAGAGGCAACTGGAGATCTCTGGGAGCCTGTTTTTTCTTATGTTTCAGTCCTGTGTTTGCAGCATCAACAGTGACTCTGTCTTAGTTGGTTACCCAGCAGTCGTGGAGAGCCCTAACCACTGGGGTATTCCTGGGTATGTGGGAGGCTTTGCCTTTTTCTTGCATAGCACTTGATGTCATCACTGGCTTCACCTGGAGTAGTTTTGGGTGGAGACTCCTCAGTGTGGCACCTCCCTACTAGTGGGGACAGCAGGTCACATGCACATCCTCAGGTCGGCGCTGTCCATGCATCCTGTCCAGGCCTCTCTGGTGCGGGGATTAGGGGTAATTGCCATTTCAGAGGAGATGACTGAGGCACAGAGAGGCTCAGTACTTGCTCCAGGTCACACAGTTCATTGACCACAGAGGTAGGCTCCACATCCTGGAGTCTGCAGTCTTGCACTTCCCTGCAGAGCGGAGCTGGAATGGCCGTGGCTACCTCTGTCCCCTAGCAGGGCCCCGAGCAAGGCCGGTCTGTGTGGAAGCTGGCTCCTCAGCAAGGGAGTGATGGGCTGTGGTGAGCAGGTGGCTGCTTTCATCTTGCAGTCCTGTACAGACACGTGGTCACTCATCCTGCTCTCTTACCAGTGTGTTGTTAATTATATATATTTGGCAGTGCTGGGGATTGAATTCAAAGTCTTGTGCATGCTAGACAAGTGCTCTGCCACTGAGCACATCCCTGGCTGTTTAAAAATTATTTTTTTAAGACAAGGTTTCCCTAAGTTTCCCAGGCTGGCCTCAAACATGTGTCCTCCTGCTTCAGCCTCCTTAGTTGATGATGAGGGGTGAGCCACTGGGGTCACATATGTTACCACCATGCCCGTTGTTAGTGTTTTGCTTTTCTACACAATCATGCCATCTATGAACAAAGTTGTATTTCGTCCTACTCATTCAGTGTAGCTGTTTCCTTGTCTTGTGTTAGCTAGGACTTCAAGTATATTGAAGAGTTTTGATGAAGCATACTTGTTTTGTTCTTGATTTTGAGGAAAACTAGGAGTTTCTCACCACTGAGTAAACTATAGGTTTTATTATTTTTTTTGGTAGCTATTCTTTTCCAAGTTGGGGGAGTTCCTTCTAGTCCTAGTTTTCTTAGAGTTGTATCATGAATGGGTATTGGATTGTGAGCTATTTTTCTGCATCCACTGATAGGATCATGTGATTTTTTTTCCTTTTTTTAATCGGTGGACCTAATGGAATATATTGGTTTTTGAATGTTGAAGTGGCCCTTCCTAACTGGGATAAATCCCAGTGGTGTATAATTCTTTTTATACACTGTCGAGTTCATTTTGGTACAGGTGTGTGTGTGTGTGTGTGTGTGTGTGTGTGTGTGTGTGTGTGTTTGACTGAGGATTCAACCCAGAGGCATTCTACCTCCAACCTATACCCCCAGTTCTATTTTTTTATTTTTGTTTAGAAACAGGGTCTTGCTAGGTTAATAAAAGTCTCACTACTTGCTGACACTGTCCTTGAACCTGCAATCCTCCATCTTAGCCTTTCAAGCACTAGGATTACAAGTGTGCAACACCATGCCTGACTTCTTTTGGGTCTGTATTCATGAGACTTATGGGTCGGTGGGTTTTTTATTCTCGTATGCCATTGTCCGGTTTTGGTTTTGGAGCAGCTTCATTGGACAAGCTTGGAAGAGTTCCCTCTGCTTTTCTCCTCTGGAAGAGATTATAGACAGCCATGGTTTCCTTAACTGTTCGCTGGGAGTCACAAATGCTAGGGACTTGTAGTACTAGCTGGGCCTGATGCTTTCTGTTACAAGAAGGTTTTGACTACTGAGTCAGTTTCTTTATACCTGTAGGGCTACTCAGATTGTCTTTTTCTTTTGATGTGAGTTTTGGCAGTGTGTATTTTTCAAGAAATTGGTCCATTTCACCTAGCTTATCAAATTTTGGACCTAGAGCTGCTCATAGTATTCCTTGGTCATTCTCTTATTTTGTGATTCTGATGATGGAACCCAGGGCCGCACACATGCCAGACAAGCACTCTGCCACTGAGTGGCACATCCCTAGGCATTTAAACAATTATTTATCTATTACAAATTTTTACTGGGGCATTGTAATTGTACATGATAGTGAGAGCCACAGTGGTACAGAGAAGATTTTACTCGAGACAGGGTCTGGCTAAGATTCCAGGGCTGGCCTGCAGCTTGCTATCCTTCTGCCTCGGCCTCCGGAGTGGCTGGATAGGTGTGATGCTGCCCATCTCCTGGTCGTCCCGCTGATGCCCACAGGATCTGAGTTACGTTCTCTTTCATTCCCAACACTAATAATTTGGTCCCTCCTCTTCCCTCCATGGTCACCTTGGCTAGAGGGATATATATATATATATATATATATATATATATATATATATTTTTTTTTTTTTTTGGTGGTGGTGGTACTGGGGTTCCTGGAAGCCCTTCTATATCCAGGCTACACTCCCAGACCTATTTTTTTTTTTTTTTTGGAAACAGGGTCTCTTTTTTTTAAATTTTTTTTTTATTGGTGCACTGTATTCATACATCATAATGGGATAAAAAAAAAAAAAACTTTTGTAGACATACATGCACACATCGCCCAATTAGCCCCTACCCAATTCCCACCCCATTCCCTCCCTATCCCTCCTTCCCATGCTTGACTTAGTGGTTGACATCTAGTATTATAGTAATTTATCCAAAATTAACAATGATAATCTCACAGAACAGTTTCATTTGTCTGATACCAAGCTTTTGATGACTTAAAGATAACATTTCAATATTTCTTTTTGCTTTCTTTCTTACCAGAGAATATTTTTTAGGTGAAACTATTATACATTTATTTATTTATTTTTCAGAAAAAAAAATCTATCCTAATATGGAATATGGACTCTAGATACCCAAAACAATCTCAAAAAAGAACAAAGCTAGAAGATGTATATTTTCTGATTTCAAACCATATAAAGCTACAATAATTGAAACAGTGTAGTACTGTTATAAAGGCATATATATAAACCATTGGAGTTAAAAGCCTAGAGATAAATTCTTCCATATATTGTCAAGTTATTTTTGACAAGGTTTCCACAAACATTTGGTGGAGAAAATAATAATCTTTTGACTAAATATTGTTGAAAAATAATAATTACATGAAAAAGAATAAAATTGGACCCTTACCTAACACCATATACAAATATTAACTCAAAATAGATAAAAGACCTAAATATAAATCTTAAGACTATAAACTTTTAGAAGAAAATCTGGGTCATTAAACCTCACAACATTGAAATTGGCAGTGATTTCTTGGATATGATTTCAATGGCACAGGCAACAGAAGGGTAAACAAACTCCCTAAAAATTAAAAAAAAATATTGTATATCCAAAGACAATGTAAACAGAGTTAAAAGTTACTGATAGAATGGAATAAAATATTTCCAAATGCTATATCTGAAGGTATATTAATATTCCAACTAGAAATCCTAAATATTAGCAACAATAAAAGCAAACAATACAATTTAGAGATAGGTAAAAGACTAACATAAATAATGAATCTCCACAGATAACCAATCTTAGTTGTCTGTTGGATGGAAAATCTTGTTTCTCTGGTTCTGGTGTGTGTTACCTAATTCTTCATTGTAGTTAATCTCTTTGAGTATTTTCTCTAGTGCTGGTTTTGAAGACATAAATTCCTTCAGTTTCTGTTTGTCATGGAAGCTTCTTACTTCCCCATCTAATTTGATAGAAAGTTTTGCTGGGTAGGAAATTTTTGGCTGGAAGTTGTTTTCTTTCAGAGTTTGGAATATGTTACTCCAAGGCCTTCTGGCTCTCATGACTTGGTTTGGGAAGTCTGGAGTGATTCTAATTGGTTTGCCTCTGAATGTCACTTGGCCCTTTGCTTTTGTTGCCTTTAAGATTCTCTGCTTGGCTTCCACATTGGTCATTTTGACAATTATGTGGCGTGGGGATCCTCTTCTCTGATCCTGTCTAAAGGGGGTTCTATGAGTTTCCTGGACCTGTGTATCGACCTCTTGCTCTATGTTTGGAAAATTTTCTGCTATTACTTCCTTGAAGAGATTGTTGATCTCTTTGGTTTCACCTTCTTTTCCCTCCTCTATTCCAATTATTCTTAGGTTAGCTCTCTTAAAATGGGCCCATATTTCTTCAATGTCAGATTCCTGCTGTCGGATTTTTTTTTCTAAATTAGAAACTATGCGTTCATTTTTTGAGTGATCATCTTCTAAGAGTGAGATTCTATTCTCCATGTGGTCTAATTGGTTGTTTGTACTTTGACTTGAGGACTTTATTTCATTAATTGCATTCTTTATCTCTTTTTGGCTCTCTCTGAATTCTTTTTGAAACAGCTCTCTTCTTTTTACAGTTATTTTCCTGATTTGATCTTCTAGAAATCTCTGAATTTCTGTTTTATCGGATTCTGATGTTGTGGGGTTGTGGGCATTCATTGATCCATTGTTATTCCTCTTTCCCATGATTTCAGAAGTTTGTCCCTTCTCTGGGTTCTTCCCTTGGGTCACTAAGACTTCACTTAAGGTGCTCTGGATCTCAGTCCCCACTACTCCTTTATTAGGTTGTATCGCAGAGTCTCAGACCCAGGGAGTCAATCGAGGCTGCTTTAGACCATGGGGGGTGCCAGGTTGGGCGTTCTCCTATGGTGTGATATTTCAGCCACCGCCACTCCCCCACTGGGTCAAGTCCCTGGGAGTGCAGTACTGGGATTTCTTCTCTAGGGTCCGCAACTTGACTTACTGTTGATGAGTGTGCCGATGGAGCTGTAGTGGACTCGGTGAATTCGCTGCTGTTGCCACCGGTGGCAATATGGCGCCGCTGCCACGCCCTCGGCCATGAGGCTGGCGTATTTCTTCTCTGGTTTTGAGCTCCGCTCTGAGTCCCTGCAGCGTGTGTTGAGCCCAGCCTCTGGGAGCTTTAGATGCTCCCTGTGCCGTAAAATCTGCCAAATCCTGCCTGGCTCTTCTGCAGCAGCTCACCTCAGCTCGCTGTCCACCGCTCCTCCCTGGAGCCTGGTGGGCTGTTGAATGCATTGGTCTGGTGCTGTCCGGTGAATTCATCGCTGCTGCCGGCAGTAAGGCGCTGCTGCCATTGTCCTTGGGCATGAGGCCGGCATATCTCCTCTGTGGCTCTGTGCTCCGTTCTGAGTCCCCCTCCTCTCTGGGGCCTGGTGCTGCAAGGTAAGATGGCGCCCGCCGCTCCGCGCCACGGCTCTGGCCGCAGCACTGCAGTCTGGTTTCTTTCTGGTGTCTCGTTTTTCCAGCCCTCTTTTTCTCTGTCCCTAGTAATTACATTTTTTGTTTCTTGGCTGATGGTGTTTTCTGGCTATGAAAGGCGCTGATTTTGTGGTAATAGAGATTGGTTGTTAGCGGGGCTCGTAGGTCCCACCTTTCTCCGTCGCCATCTTCCTGGAAGTCGGAAACAGGGTCTGTTAAGCCAGCACGGCTGGCTTCGAACCTGCGCGATCCTCCTGTCTCTGCCTCCCAAGCGTGGGGATTACAAGCGTGCGCCACCATACCCGGCTAGAGGGATATTATTATTTTCAAAACCCTCCCCACTTCCAGGCTGTGCAATACCCTTACTGATCCATTGGTCTTATAGGCACATACAAGCAGAGTGGAACCCATTTGTATCTGGAAAATCAGAGCACCCCGAGACGAGGCACAGTAGACTCCTGTGGCATAGTTCATGAATCCTATGGTGGTGTTCACTGCACAGTGCTCCGAGGTGTCGGAGGTGAGAGAGGTGATGTCGTTGAGCGGCAGTGGCTTCGGCTCTGCGCTCGGGGTCTGCATGCCTGTCTTCTCCTGCTTGCTCTGCTAATCATCCTCACGGTCACTGTCCCACGGCACACCAGCTTGGCTTCCCTGCATCCTGAACTTACTCTCTCTCCTGTATGCACATCCTGGGTATGAGATACGAGGTGTGTGCCCAGGCTTTGGCCCAGTGCCGTGGGAGCCCTTCTTCTTGCCCCGAAGCCCAAACATTACCACGTCACCTTTCTAGTCTTGCCTCCTTTGTACAGCAGGGACCCAGTAGGGACAGTGAGTGTGTATTCTGGATGGCAGTTGGAGTGGACAGGATGGGGCAGGCCTAGGCGGGATGTTGGATCCCATGGTTGGGCCAGCTGGGTGGGTAGGAGCCTGGAGGATGCCTGGGGCACGTGCATTGTGTGTCTTATGGACCAGAATTGGCAGTGAGAGTATTGGGAAGACCGGATACAGATGTGAACAGAAACAGGTTCAAGCGAAAAGAGGAGTTTTCTAACCCTATGTTACGTCTCTGCTTCTCTCTTGCCATGGAACAACGATCTGTGCAGGCCCCCCCCCAACCAAGCCTCCTGGGACCAGTGGGTACCCCTCCTACCTCAGGACTTAGGTAGAGATCAAAGGGGCCGCCCATACAGTGGTGCTTGGTGCAGGCTCGGGTCTGCTGGCGCCGACCTCCCTGCATGCAAGAAGGGCCATAGGTAGGGGCCTCTGGGGATACGTTGGTGCTCAGTGCAGGCTCAGGTCTGTGCTGGCGCTGACCTGCCCTCCATGCAGGAAGGGCTGCCAGGCAGGGGGCTCTGGGGATGCTTTGACACCTGGGCTCTGAGACGGTTTCGGCAGGACTTGGACTGATACCCTTCTTGAGCAGACTTTTCTATCTCTCTGTCTTTGCAGTGCAAGCAGCTGACCCCTTGGTAGGTAATAGTTCACAGGTGACGAACAGGCAGGGGCATGCTTGGAGGCCTTTTTTTTCCCCATTAGAATTAAAAAGGTTTTATTGAAGAAATGGGAAACTTTTCCATTTCCTCAATATCATAAAGGCAATATATGACAAACCCCAAGCCAACATCATACTAAAAGGGGAAAAACTGGAAGCATTTCTTATTAAATCAGGAACAAGACAAGAAAGCCCTTTAAAACCACTTCTATTCAATATAATACTTGAAATTTTAGCCAGAGAAATTAAGCAAGAAAAGAAAATTAAAGGGATGTATATAAGAAAGAAAGAGGAAGAGTGAAATAATCTCTGTAGATTAAATGATCATCTAGAGATCATGTAGCCTTCTTTAGAAGAATAAAATAACTCTACCTGAAGACTTCTAGACTTGATAAGCACATTCAGCAAAGTAGCAGAATTCAAGACCAACATGCAAAACTCAGTAGCTTCTCTATACACCGGTAATGAATCTACTAAAAAGAACTCAGGAAAACAATTTCATTCACAATAGCCCCCCAAAATAAAATGCTTAGGATAAATTTAACCAAGAAGGTAATAGACCTGCCTCTACAATGAGAATTATAGGACTCCGAAGAAGGAAACTGAAGGAAACAGAAAATGGAAAGAACTTCCTTGTTCTTGGATAGGCAGAATAAATATTGCCAAAAGCCATCTACAAATCCAGTGCAATTTCTATCAACATACCAGTGGTATTTTTTACAGAGCTAGGGAAACAGGTAACCCAGCCAGTAAATGGGCCAATTAAGTGACTACATATTCCTGAAAAGAAGAAACACAAATAGCCAACAAATAGATGAAAAAATGCTCAACATCTTTAGCAATCGAGGAAAAGCAAATCAAAAATGCCCTGGACCTGGGCCCGGTGGCACATGACTGTAATCCCAGTACTTGGAAGGCTGAGACAGGAGAGTTGCAGATTAGAGGCCAGCCTCAGAAATTTAGGGAAACCCTTAACAACTTAGTAAGACCCTGCTTCAAAATAAAAAAGCAAGCTTGAGTGTAGCATCTTGGAGGTAGAATGTCCCTAGTACCAAAAAAAAAAAAAAAAAAAAAAAAAAAGGGAAAAAGTACCTTGAGATCTCATCTAACTCCAGTTAAAATGGTCATCATCAAGAATACAAACAGTAATAAATGCTGGCAAGGATATGGAGAAAAGGAACTCTTCTACACTGTTGGTGGGATTGCAAATTAGTACAACCACTGTGGAGATTCAGCATAGAACCACCACCGGATCCAACTGTCCGACCCGCCCCCCAATACACATATATATACACACACACCTCTGTGAATCTCACTGGCATGTACAACGACAGTAAGCCATCAAGAAAGCCAGGCACACCTGTCATCCCAGTACTTGGTAGGCTGAGACAGGAGGATTAGAGGTTCTCTGCTAGCCTCAGGAATTTAGCAAGGACTTCTGCAACTTAGACCGTGTTTCAAAATAAAAATAATAAAATAGGCCTGGGGATATTGCTCAGTAGTACAGTACCCCTGGGTTCAATCCCCAGTACCACAGGGGAAAAAAATCAAAGTTAGGTTATGTTGTTTTCTTCCTGTGTGTATGGTACTGGAGGTTGAACCGGGGCTTCTACTTCTGAGCCACACCTCAGCCCCCTATTTAGCTTTTCTTTTGAAGTGTAGGATATTGCTAAGTTACCGAGAGTCTTGCCAAGTTGTTGAGGCTGGCCTCAAACCTTCAGTCCTCTAGTTTCAGCTTCCAAAGTACTGAGATTACAAGCATGTGCTACTTACTATACCTGGCTTAGTTTTACATCTTTAAATTAGCAATAGTAATTAATCTCAGAAAACATATTTTCACATTTGATAGCTTCAATATTTAAGTTGATTATTGAATTTTGTTTCATGTTTGATTTTCATTTCTAGGAAATTGAAAAGGAAGATAGTGAGTTAGAGAATGCAGGAGCTGACCACCCAGCCAGCTTAGAGGATGATTTTGAAGTATGTACAAAAGTTAAAATTTTTCTCAACTCATAAATAATTTGTTTTTAAAATGAGAATATGTGTAATAATTTAATATCCCTTTTTCTTCTTTTTCTTAATACTCTATATCTGAGAAGGTTTGATTTAGGTCTAGCTGTTATTTATTAAAATCTTTGTTCTACTGCTATCAGTGCTTACCAAAATTATATAATTAAATGGTTTTATAATTTAACCCACGTCTCTGCACTGGATTTAAAATGTGTATGTGAAGCCGGGCATGGTGACGCACGCTTGTAATCCCAGCATTTGGGAGGCTGAGACCTGGAGGATCACGGCTCGCGGACAGCCTCAGCTACTTAGTGAGGCCCTCTGCAACTCAGTGAGACCCGGTTTCAAAATAAAGAATAAAAAATAGGGCAGGGGGTGTAGCTCAGAGGTCGAATGCCCCTGGGTTCCATCCCCAGACCCACACACACAAAAAAAGCGTATGTGAGCCGGGTGTGGTGGCGCATGCCTGTGATCCCTGTGCTTGGGAGGCTGAGACAGGGGGATCACACAGGTTTGAAGTTAGCCTCAGTTACTTAGTGAGGCTCTCAGCAACTTAGTGAGACCCCATTTCCAAATAAAGTATAAAATAGGTCTGGGAGTATAGCCCAGAGGTAGAAAGCCCCTGGGTTACACCCCCAGTACCAAAAAAAAAAAAAAAAAAAAGTGTGTGTGTATCTAACCATACCCATGTGTATATATATATGTTTTTCTTTTTTTTTTTACATTCTCAGCACAAATGTTTGTGCATTATATTTTTAAACACACTAAAGCCAGTTGTATTTCCTTACATTAACAATGAATATCTGAAAAAAGAAATCAAGAAAGCAGTTGCATCTGTAACAGCATCAAAAAGAGTAAAACAGTCTGGGTGGGGGAAAGGGAAAATAAAGGAGTAACATTTAGGAATAAATTCAGCCAAAAAGGACAGGGTTTGAGAATTGAAAACTATAAAAAAATTGTTAAAGGAAATTAAAGAATACTTAGGTAAATGGAGAGATACCTTGTGTATATGGATTGGAAGAGGTAATGTTACGATAGCAGCAATCCCCACAGTGAACGTAGATTTATTACAATCCTATTAAAAAAACCCATCGGCTTTCTTTTTCCAGAATACACATCATCAATATTATCAATAGCTCTTAGTGTGCATGGTTTAGTATTGTGTGGCTCATTTTTCAAGCAATGCAGCAACATATACAGAATTATAATTCAATAATATTATCAGGCGTGGTGGCACATGCTTGTAATCTCAGCATTGAGAGGCTGAGACAGGAGGATCATGGTTCACGGAGAGCCTCAGCTACTTAGTGAGGTTCTGTGCATCTCAGTGAGACCCTGTTTCAAAATAAAGAATAAAAAATAGGGATAGGGGTATAGCTCAGAGGTAGAATACCTCTGGGTCCGATCCCCAGTACTGCAAAAAAAAAAAAATCAATAATAATAAAATCAAAGAGCCATAAAATATTTTTTAGCTGTAATGAGGACTTTGCCTATTTTAAATTATACATTGTAATATCTTCCTCATGAATGTGACTTAACTGATTGGTCCTAGAGGGTATCAAAACCATTATTATTGTTTGTAGGACTATGAAGACGACTTCGAGGTTTGTGATGGAGATGACGATAGCAATAGTGAGCTTGAATCCAAGGAAAAACCTGAAGAGCTTCCTCCAGCCCAAAAGAGGGAGATACAGGAAATTCAGAAAGCCATCCTTGCAGAGAACGAAAGGGTTGGCGAGCTGTCTTCAGAACTGTTTCAGAAGCGCAACCTGGCGGACTGTGACAGGGACCCCAGGGCAGGTGTGTGATGGGCTCTCAGGAGCCACCTGACATCTGCTGCAGGTGGACACCCAAGGATATCGCAGTCACGACGACTGCCCCTTGCCTCTGACACCTGTGAGCCTCAGGTTGGTCCTGCGGGAAGAGGTGGCAGGGCCTGTTTCTGCCCAGCATTGTTCTGGGAGCGTGCTGGCCACTGTCTCCAGCGCACCACAATGCTTGTTTTCCAGCCCTGGTCATTCTGCAGATGCGTGCTCTTGCCCTTCCCAATAGCACTGTCCTGGAGTTTCCACAGAGGGGTGGGCCCAGGAGGCTCAGAAGCCTTGTGAGAGGCAGCAGACCCGAGGCCAGGCACAGCTCAAGAGCTTGTTAGGAAGTATACTTCTGACCAGGCCTTTTTTCTAGATGTTCTTTGTGAAATCAGGACTATGTTTTCCCCTCAAATTCTTGGCATGTGACATGATAAGTTACTTGCAAGAATAGGACAAAAAACTCTTTTTTAAAAATATGTGTTCTCCCTATCTCAAAAATAGAGATTGGCCTTGAACTTGCCCTTCTCCTACCTCCTTCTCCCAAGCAGCTGGGATTACATCCAGGTGTCATTGCACCCAGCTGGGGGTAAATATTTAAAATCACTTAAAGGGAAAGTTGTGATATATGATAAAATAGTAACACTAAAAAATAGCACAAAAGGAAAACTAGGGCAATTTTTAAAATATTGCATGATAGAAGACTTTAAACTATCCTCTAATTAGTAATGAATATCAAATTAATTGTAACTAGTAATTAGTGCAGTGTAATAATACAAATGAAAGTCTGAAGAGTGATCATGACTCTCACATTTTGTGCTTGCTACAGAGGTGATGAAATTGTGGGGCCATGTGTATATTGAGAGTATTCTGTAAATTTATAGCTGAAAAGATGTTAAGGCCAGGGTGCCTGCCGTCACAGAGATGAGGGCCGTCCTCATCGTGACCATACTGACTGGCTGGGGTCCAGGGCTGCTTCCGTGGCTGGAGAGCACGTTCCGTGCAGCAGCCACAGCCTGCCTGCCCTGAGTTGCCGAGGCATGAGCAAGAGTCTATTCCTCACACTCCCCGCATCTCAGCAGGTCTATGAAAGACTTTTTTCAGTGACTCAGTTCCTACCTTTAAGCTTAATATTATGTCCTTATTAGTCTTATTTGTAAGATTAGCAATTGCTATTCTTACTTTAAGAGATGTCAATAAAGCCGGGCGTGGTGGCATATGTTTGCAGTCCCGACATTTGGGAGGCTGAGACAGGAGAATTGCAGTTTGCTATGGCCTCAGCCACTAGTGAGGCCCTTTGCAACTCAGTGAGACTCTGTTTCAAAAAATAAAAGAAAAAAGGGTAGGGCTGGGAGTGTAGCTTGGAGGTCCCTGGGTTCCATCCCCAGTGCTGCAAAAATAAATAAATAAATAGGTAAGTAAATAAGTAAATAAATAGGGCTGGGAGTGTTTCTCGGAGGTAGAATGCCCCTGGGTTCCATCCTCAGTACCGCAAAAAAAAAATGGTCAGTGACTCACTTCCTTTCATGCTGCTGCCCCATCAAAGCTGCTGCCTTGGGTCTCCAGACGCTGGAGCTCACACAGGCGAATAGAAAGGGGTGCAGAGCATCGAAGGCCCACTCCCTGTCGTGGGAGGCGCAGAGTGGGCTTCGTGGTGGTCACTTGGAGCTCCAGATCCCGCTGTGCCACTGCTGGTGTTGTGATCTTGGACTGTCACTTAGCTGTGCCTCAGTTTCCTGAAGAGCAACGCCTTCTTTAAGGTCTGAGTAATTAAATAAGCTCACACACAGTGCTTATGGTGTTGCCAGGCCCCTCAGGAGTGCTGCAGACACCACCATCTCGTCAGCACCCTCCGAGTTGCTGATGATACTGTTTTTTGTGTGTGGTACCAGCTATGGGGCCCAGGGCATTCTACTTCCGAGTTACACCCCAGCCTATTTTTTTATTCTTTATTTTAAAACTGGGTCTTACTAAGTTGCGGAGGGCCTCGCTAAGTAGCTGAGACTGTCTATGAACCAGGATCCTCCTGTCTGAGCCTCCCAAATGCTGGGATTACAAGCATGTGCCACCACGCCTGGCAACATTGGTTTTCTGTATCTTGTTTGGCTTCCCCGGCTGTCATGGTATTGCTTTTTGTGAATACCCTGCTGTATCCTGTGGCTGATTTGCTAATCCGCTGCTTTATCCTTTTGGGGCCAAGAGGAAACTCTTTGCAGTAAACCATGTTGCTTGAAAGAGTTCATACACCTCCAGAAGGCAAATCATCTCGGGTCAGAGAATGTGTGCTGAATGCTGGTCCTGGCATAGCGGGGCCAGCTCTGCTCCAGGGATGCCTTTATGCCAGTCTTAATTCTTTGACTGGAAACACATCTCCCAGTTTTCTCATTTTAAGAAGTGGTTACATCTCTCAGGCTCAGCACACCACCTTTCAGAAGTAGGGTCTGTTCTGGTTCTTGTGATCCTCTGTGGAGGGTGTGGCAAAGAAAGGGAAGTGTGTGCGAACTGACCATCAAGTCCTGAGGGCGTCACAGGCAGTGCTGAGACTCAGCCTGGCTCTTCTGACCCAGCGCGGCGTCCACCTGAGCGCACCCTTGCTGGCTCTTAGGAAAGTGAGATGCTGTGCGGAAAGGAGCTCTGAGAGTTTATAAAACCATAAGGAAGGACGGATTGTTTATTCTGCTTTTGATAAATGTACACACACACCCCAAATGAATGAGAAGACAGTTAAGATGCAGTCAAAATAGAAATGCCAGTAAATACACACAGGAAACCTCCAGGGAAAGAGTAGACTGTGGAGTGATTTGTTCCATTGGGAAGGATGGTGACTGGAGTTGTTTAGCATGTGATTCTTTTCTGTCAGCCCAGTAATTAGTCTTATTACATCTTTGGGAATTTTATTTATTTATTTATTTTTTACCTTTTATTGGTGCATTGTAGTCATACGTCTTACTGAGTGCAAGATGGTGGAGGCACACACGCACACATCACTCATTTAGCCCTTCCCCGTTCCCCCCCCCCCCATGTTTGGCGTAGTGATTGATGTTGTATGTTTGTGAATGTGCATCATGTACTTTAGGGAATGTCCCTCTTCCCCTGCCATCCCCCTTAGGTCACCCTATTTGCTCATTTGTGGGTTTCTCCTTCCTTGTCTAGAGTTCCTCCCATGACTCTTCACCCTAGCTTCCACACATTAAGGAGGGAATCTGATTTTTTACTTTTTGTGACTGACTAATCTCACTTAGCATAATGTTCTCTAGTTCTATACATTTCACCGTAAATGACGTAATGTTGTTCTTTAAGGCTGAGTAAAATTCCACTGTGTATTGTAATCCATTCATCTCTTAATGGGCATCTTGGCTGGTTCCATAGTTTGGCAATTGTGAATTGTGAGGTTATGAACACGGGTACACATGCATTAGTTTGGTAGTTTGGTTTCCTTTCTTTTGGGTAGATACCTAGAAGTGGTATGGCATGATCATATGGTAGGTTTGTACCCATTCTTCTGAGGATTCTCAATACTGTTTTCCAAAATGTTTGCACTAATTTGCAATCCATCAACAATGTATTAGAGTTACCACTTCTCCACATTCTCGCCAGCATTTGTTGTTGTTTGTGTTTTGAATTATTGCCATTCTGGTTGGAGTTATCAGGGTAGTTTTGATGTGCGTCTCTTTGATTTACTAATGATGTTGAACATTTTTTTCATACATTTATTGGCCATTTGAATTTCTTCTCTTTTTTTAGTTCACTTGCCCATTTTTATTAGGTTATTGGTTTTCTTAGCTCTGAGTTTTTTGAGTACTCTGTATACTCTAGATACTAGTCCTCTATTGGAGGCATAATTGTCAAAAAATTTCTCCCATTCTTTTGGCTCTCTGTTGAGGTTCTTGATGATTTTCTTTGCTGTACAGAAGCTCTTCAGTTGAATGGAATCCCACATCTTCATCCGTCTTTTAGTTTCTTGTGCTTTTGGGATCTTGTTGAGAAAGTTTTTACCTATGCCTATGTGTTGAAGTGTTTTTATGAAACTCACATTCTTTGGTTTGTGTTTTTCCACATACTAAGTACTTGTTTTAGTATTGATTTGCACTTACTTTTTTTTTTAGCTATTTTGTATTTATGTTCCCATTCTTATTGTAGTTTAATAGTCCCCTTTCATCTGAGGGGGATGCGTCCACAGACCCCAGTGGATGCTTGAAATCACAGGTAGTACTGAACTCTACTCCCTACCTACCTGTGATGAAGTTTAGTTTATAAATTAAGCACAGTAAAGGTTAATAATAATTAATAACAACAACAGCTATAAGAGTCTCTTGTATGAGGAGTTAAGTGAATGTGGTCTGTCTCAATGTCTTCCTGAAGGGCACTTGCACATCTTCCTGTGATGAAGTGAGATGCTGCCGTGCCTGCATGGTGAGCTGAGGCCGGGGCACCTGAAGCAGCATCAAGCTGCCGTTGACCTTACAGTGATATTTAGGATCATCTCTGTGGATGAATCCTTGAGCCACGATGACGTGGATCATCGTGGAATCTCCATAGTTAATGGTTTTCTTTGCCAAATACCATATGGAAAAGCATCACGATTGGAAGTTGTCCTTTAACTCATGGAAATGTGGCTGCAGAGGCTGCTCCGTGAGCACAGGGTGACTTCAATGCTGTCTGTCATGTGAAGATCATATTCTGCAGTTTTGTCCTTTAATGGCTTTTGGTTTAAAACACTTCAGTGGATTTTGGTAATGTCAACATTGCTGTTTTACTTTGTTTCTTCATCTTCCTCTGTAGAGGACTCTACAAGTTTTTTTAGTTCCTCAATTTGTTAACATTTCTTGATGGCCTTCAACAAGTTCCCCACTTCATCGCATGTTGGCAAATCCTTCTCCACCAACTTGTTCTTCCCGTCTTCCAGTGCAGCCCCAGGAAGCCTTTGGAATTATTCAGGACGTCGTAAGTTCTTCCAGCAGCTCCTGGTTTTCATCGTCCACCGCAGCTTGGATGATGTCACTGAGGCAGCAGTCAGGAGTGGTTTCCAGCACTGCGTTATGTCCAGATTAGGTCTGCTGTCGCTGGTCAAATGTGGTCTGGCACCAGGCAGGGGCGTGTGGACAAACCGGGTGATGTCCTGGTCTAGAGACTGAGAGTGAGGTTGCTTTGGAGATGAAATGCAGCCTGGACATTTTATCCTGGTAGACTGGGGATGGCCAGGTGCATTGTCCCTCATTAATAAGATTTTAATTCCAGTTCTTCTTCCGCATATTTTTCCATGGCTGAGATGAAGCCTGTGGAATCATTCCATGAGCAAGTTGGCTGTCCCCCTGCCGTCTGTCCTCGTTGCTAGACCGAGGGCAGGTGGTTTTGTTTTCGAGAGCAGGGAAGTTCTTCGCTCTGCACACTGTGCCAGCTTCTTCACACTTACTGTGGCGTTGACGCACATTGACAGAGCTCATCTGTCCCCTCGTTTTAAGCTCCGGTGCCTCCTTTGTACTTTAAGAATGTAGTTTCCAACGAGCATCTTCCAGAAGAGCCCAGCTTCCCTGCAGCTGAAGACTGGCTTTGGGTCCTTCCCCTTAGCCAACTTCTGTCGCTCCGCGGGAGGTGAGGCCGCAGCTTCCATTGGCAGACGCGCCCTCTCCAGCAGTCGTTTCCAGTCCAGACCTATCCCTGCGTCTGTGTGTGCATCCCTCACTCGCGGGAAATGACCTGGTGCCTGCATCTCGGGGTCCCCTGCCCAAGTCTTCTGGGCTCTGTGCTTTTTGGTGTAGCACGTAGCTGTCAGTTGGAACACGTTTGCTGTCCCTGCCTTCCCCCAGGAATGGAGCACCTTTTCCATCTTAACTAGACCCTGTGGTCCTGAGGCTGTTGGCAGAGGTGTGATAGCAAAAGTGGCACGAACTTACTTCCTTTGCCTTTTCATGGATAGAGCTTTCTTAATGTAGATCTTAGAAATTTCAGCATATGATTTTTTTTTTTTTTTACTTAGGTAAAGAACTGTGATCTTTTCACTTATAGGAAGCACTTTATAGTTTCTTTTTGGCATAGCCAAATTGCCAGCATCACTACTCTTGGTTTTGGGGACTATCATTAAGTAAAGTAAGGTTAAACGTAAGTACCATGATGCCAAGATGGTCAACCCGATAACTGGGGCAGCTGCTGAGTGACTAACCGGCAGGTGGTGTATACAGTGTGGCTACGCTGGACAAAAGGAGGATTTATGTTCTAGGCAGGACCACATGAGATTTCATATGCTACTCAGAATGATATGCAGCTTATAACATATGAGTTGTTTATTTCAGGAATTTTCCACTTACTATTTTCAGACTGTTGTTAATTGTAGGTAACTGAAACCTCAGAAAGTGGGACCATGGATAAGAGCAGACTACTATATAATCTTTGTTTTTTCAGGATAAGTAGAGTAGACAGAGGATTATATTTGATATACTTTTTTGTGGTATTGGGGTTGAACCCAGGGACATTCTACCTCTGAGTTGCCACCCAGCCTATTGACTTTTTGTTTTGAAGCGGTCTTACCGGGTTGCTGAGGTCCTCTGGGAGCCTGTGGTCCTGTCTTAGCCTCGCAAGCACTGGGACTACAGGGGTGCGCCGCCATGCTCAGGAGTATCCTATATACTTTCTTTTTCTTTTTTCTTTTTTGTGGGTCTGGGGATGGAACCCAAGAGCATTTGATCTCCGAGCTACACCCCCTGCCCTATTTTTTATTCTTTATTTTGAAACAGGGTCTCACTAAGTTACGGAGGGCCTCAGTAATTAGCTTAGGCTGCCTGTGAACCACAGTCCTCCAGTCTCAGCCTCCTGAATGTGGGATTACAAGCGAGCATGCCACCATACCAGCTATACTTTCTTAGTAGTTCTAAATCTTTTTTTTTTTTTTTTTTTTTTTGTGTGTGTGTGTGTGTGTGTGTGTGTGGTCTTAGGGATTGAAGCCTGGGGCATTCTACCTCTGAGTGACACCCCCAGTCCTTTTATTTTTTATTCTGAGACAGAGTCTTGCTTAATTGTTCAGAGTCTTAACTAAGTTGCTGAGGCTGGCCATGAACCTGTGATCCTCCTGTCTCAACCTCCCAGGTACTGAGATTATAGGTATGTGCCGCTGTGCCCAGACTTTAGTACTGTGATTCATACATACAATAGACACTCAGCAAACTTTGCTTTGTTGCCTGAAAGTTTTCAAAGAAGCAGGCAGGAACAGGACATGTAAATGCCTGTCGGAGATGTTTATCATTATTATTAGTTTCAGGTAAAGGCCTTATTGACTGTGATTGCTTTATATGCTTCTAATTGCTTTACTCTGGATGAAAAAATTATTTCATTTTTTCAAAAATATTTTTTCTTTCTTCTTGTATAGATGCAAATGGCCCCCCTACTAGAGCTCCTGGTTGTGGGATTTTTGTGGACTTTGCATCAGCTTCACACCGTCAGAAGAATCGGAATCAGGCTCTTAAGCAAAAGTAGGTGTCCTGGGAATGTGCCACCGGTGTTACAGGGTTTTAATACTCTCTTCACACAGGAGCTTTCCTGTGTGGTCACTGTTGCCTGTGAGGCGCATTCTTGATTTGTTCTTTGTGCTCAGATGTCATGCTATATGCAAGGGACGTGTACTGCTGTCATGTGTAGATGCTTGACATCTAGCGTTTGTGTTAATGCATGCTTGGCTGACTGTCCAGGAGTTGCCTGGGAGTCCACGGCCTGCTCTGGGTAAGGCAGGGTCGCAGTTGCACACGTACAGACCTGGTGGCCAGCCCCTGTCCAGCAGGGTGGGCCGTGGGCATCTCCATGTGGTGTTACCCTCAGGAAGGAAACCAGCAAGTGGAGTATTGCTGCATCTGTGTTCAGGAGGAAGCTGAGGGGCTTGGGGGCCAAGAAGACTAATGATGGGTTAGTATGTATTATGCGGCATCAGATGCAGTGCTTCATGTGTTACCGCTAAAGCCTTATAGTTCCTCTTACAGATAACAGGCTGAGGCTCAACATCGTTTGAACTGTGGAGCTGTTTTGAACCAGAGCTGCCAGGTGCCAAAGCTCAAGCTTATGATTACTGCAAACTGGGGAACTTATGAAATTTAGAATTTTACAAAAGATATATTCTCAAGTCATATCTACTGTATTAAAACAAAATGTGATTAAAGAGGAAATAAGAATGTATTTTTAATACTTTTTAGGTATTAAGGTAAATCTGTTTGGCACAGTGATGCACACCTGTAATCTCAGTATTTGGGAGGTGGTAGGATAACAAGACAAGAGGATTGCATGTCTGATCTGAGACTGACTCCAGCAATTTAGTGTGACTCTGATTCAAAATAAAATAAATTGAAAAAAATGGGAGGTCCTGGGGATGCAGCTTGGAGGCAAGAATGCTTTCTGAGGTTCAATCATCAGTAACATACACACACACTAGCATTTTCACAAATTAAACTACAGGCATAGATGCCTTATTTGGTCTTCTAAGTCTTAGAAATATTTGAGGAAGAAATAATTCATACTTTCACAAATTTTGGAGAATAAAAAAGGAGACTACACTTTCTAGCTTGTTTCATATGGCTACCCAAACCTTAAAAAAAGTTTTTTATAAGAATTTAAGCCAGCCGTGGTAGTAATCCCAGCATTTGGGAGGCTGAGAGAGGAGGATCGCATTTCACGGCCAGCCTCAGCTACTTAGTGAGGCCCTCTGCAACTCAGTGAGACCCTATTTCAAAATAAAGAATAAAAAATAGGGCAGGGGGTGTAGCTCAGAGGTCAAATGCCCCAGGGTTCCATCCCCAAACCTGCCAAAAAAAAATTTTTTTTTAATTTTAGATGAATTAGAGACCAATATTTCTGCTAAAGCTTTAACAGGACATTAGCAAATTGATTTCGGTATTTTAGTCAGGATCCTTCAGAGAGACAGTACTGACAGATATATATATACATGTAGACATATATGTGACAGAATGAATATATATATATATATATATATATATATATATATGTAAAAATAGCTTACTGGGGGAATTGTCTTACCTGATTATGGAGGCCAAGAGGCCCACAGCAGGCTGCCTGCAAGCTGTAGAACAGAGAATACCAGTGGTGTGGCTCAGTGCACGTCAAAGGCCTCAGAGCCCCAGGAGCCAGTGGCGTAATTCTCAGGCCCAGGTGGAAGGTCTGGAAGCCCGGGGAGCTGCTGGTGTTGGGCTCTGGAGTCCCGAAGATTGGGTACCTGGACTTCTGACATTCAAGGGCAGGAGAAGTGAGGGAGCAAGAGCTGGCCCAGGCCAGCCTGCTGGGCGGGCCCCACAGTGAGTGTGGTCTCCCCACCTAGCTCACAGCCAGGCTACTCTGAGAATACCCTCACAGACACAGCTGAAGCAGCTCCTTCATCCCAGGCAAATGCCAGGCCATCACAGTACAAGAAACACTGGTCTGGAATTCTTCTCAGTGCCTGCTGAAGGACAGAGAATGGCAGTGCCTTACCCCCCGCCTCCGTATCCCTCGGTCCAGCCAAGTGGACCGATAGCCAGATCAGCCAGCACACCCGCTCTTCATAAATGGCCATGCGAGAATGGTGTAGCATTCAGAAAGCAGCACCTCCATAGGCCCAGAGAAAAGGACATGGTCTCCTCAGTAGAGACAGAAAAGCATCTAAAATAACCGATGCATCCTCGCAAACTAGGACTGACCTTGGCCTGACAAAACACATCTACAAAACTTGTGGCTCCTCAGCTTCTTCTGCTCAGCATTGTACATAAAGGTCCCAGCCAGTACAATAAGGCAAAAAGAATAAATCAAAATAATAGGTATCAAAAATGTTTTAACATTTACTGGCCAACATGATTGTGTACAGTAACTTAAAAATCTAATGATAAGCTATTAGTATTTATGAACAGATGTGAATACTGAATGAATTTAGCAAAAGCACTGGGTAAAAAGGCAGTATATGCTGGGCGTGGTGGCACACGCTTTTAATCCCTGCCCTTGGGAGGTGAAGACAGGAGGATCGCGCAGGTTAGAAGTCAGCCTTGCTGGCTTAAGAGACCCTGTTTCCAAATAAAATATATATATATAATAGGTTTGGGAGTGTAGCCCGGAGATAGAAGGGTTCTATCCCCAGTACCACACACACAAAAAAAACCCAATATATGATAATGAATTTTTTTTCTTTTTTATGGTATTGGGAGCTGAACCCAGGGGCATTTTACCTCTGAGCTATACCCCCATTTTATTTTGAAACAGGGTCTCCCTAAGTTGCAGAAGACTCACTAAGTTACCGATGTTGGCTGAGAACCTGCAATCCTCCTGTCTCAGCCTCCCAAGTACTGGGATTAAAAATGTGTGCCACAAAGCTGGGCATGGTGGTGCATGCTTGTAATCCCAGCATTCGGGAGGCTGAGACCAGAGGATCGTGGTTTGCAGACAGCCTCAGCTACTTAGTGAGGCCCTCTGCAACTCAGTGAGACCCGGATTCAAACTAAAGAATAAGAAAAAAATAGGGCAGGGGGTGTAGCTTGGAGGTCGATTGCTCCTGGGTTCCATCCCCAGACCTGCCCAAAAAAAAAAAAAAAAAAAAAAGTGTGCCACCACACTCAACTAAGATTATTAAAAATTTACCATCTACAACAGGATTAGAATGAATGTCATGGAAGACCACAAAAGATATTACCGAAACTCAGGAAAACCTAAGGAAAAGGGTGGTATATCATATTTATGAATTGGAAGTCTTCATGTTATGGTTTGGGTGGTCGTGTTGCTCTTGACAACCAACCGTGAGTTCTTCCCCCAGGTGAATTTAATATTTATTGCAAAAGAAAAGGTAACAGAGAAAGAAAGAGAGAGAGAGAGGAGAGGAGGAGGAGAGGAGAGGGGGAAGAGGGAGAGAGAGACAGAGAGAGAGAGTCATTCCCTTGGAAAAATGCAGAGCTTATATATGTTACCCTACCTCTTTCTCCCAGCACAGTTATGTTGCAACATAAAATATAGGCACCTGTCTTAATCCATATGAAAACATAATGTTTCTTCTCAAGTCTGGTTCTCAAGCCCATGACCTAAGTTTTAACATTTTTATTTTTGTTACCAAACGGAACTGTACAAGTGTGGCCACTGATTTGGCTGCTGCTGCGTGCAGTGGGAGAGTGCATGTCCTGGCACAGCTCAATACGTGATGGGAACCGAGGGCCCTGGCCCTGCCCTGCATCACACCCCAGAGGGCGACTGACAGGGACAGCGGGAGGCTCCTCTGGGGTTGGTGTCTTACGGTTGAAGGACTTTTGGAGACAGAGGACTGGAGACAGTACGTTGCAAACTTGGGATGGTGGCCAGAGAATACAATTAGGGAAGGTGCCAGTTCGGTAAAGACCCTGAGAGTGAGTGGAGGGGACCATGCTTCCTGTGTGTTGGGGGATTCATCTGTATTTACCAAGCACTAGCCATGTGGGATAGCAAGAAAACTCTGTCCTTGACAAGCTTATGTGCGTTGGGGTGGGGGTGACAGAAGATGTCCGTGAGGACTGAACCCAGCATATTGTCATTAGGGCATCTGGAAGAAAAGAAGAAACCAGTGTAGGCGACTGAGGAGAGACAGGCCAGAGGGAACCAAGCAGATAAACCCATGTCAGGCACTGCCCAGAGCCCAAGTCCTGTGGGAACAAAGCTCTGCAGTGGCCTCGGGGAGCAGGTCTGGAAGCCTGACCGGCCATGCCGTCCATCCCAGCCTGGCTGGTGGTCAGAGAGGCCACCTGCCCAGCCCAGAGTAAGTGCTGGGTGTGGAGTCCTAGGACGCCTGTCTCCACTTCATTTTGTGTTCACCTTGGGTGCAGCATGATGTGTTCACATCCTTGGTGTATACACAACTATCTTTTACTTACTTATTTTAAACAATTATTAAATACCTCAGGCTCATGCCTCAACAAAGTTGGGTTCTTGCTAGTGGCCTACATCTAACCTCATGATTCCTTCCATCCTCCTCACACTTCCCTGTGTGCATTACTCTACTTAATTTTGTCTTGTTTCCAATTTGTTTTGAAGGACACGAAGTACAAAACTACTTCGGCTTATTGACCTAGATTTTTCATTCACTTTCTCTATCTTGGATCTACCACCAGTAAATGAATATGACATGTATATCAGAAACTTCGGGAAAAAAAATACCAAGCAGGTGAGTGCCAGGTGTCTCACCTGTGACAGAATGCAAGTTAAGTCTGTCAAGTCTGTGGCTGCTGGTGTCTTGTTCCGCAGTGTTGACGTTGGAATGGCCTGTGAAGGAGGAAGGCTCCCTTCATCACATACACTCATTAATCTGGAGACACTATGCAGTGCAGCGCAAAGCCTAAGGATCGTTCAGGAGCCTTCAGGGTCTGGATGGATGATTCACGTGCAAGGGGTTACAGGTGCGGGGCAACAGTTCCAGCCTCTAAGTACACTTTACACGGTGCAGATATTTTATTTAAAGTCAGGCAGGATGTCCGGTCTGGATGTGGTTCTCAGGTTCTGGGTGAGTGTGTCACAGGAGTACTTCTCTGTGTAAACTCTCATAGTTCATGGACCCCGGAGTGCACGATGTTCCAGCACAGTTCCCGGTGTGGACGCACGCTGCTCCCGCCAGCTCTGTTGGATCCCAGCGTCTCACGCTCTGGACTCCGTGCCCGGCTACTCTCCTCTCTTCCCTGTGTGTTTCTTATTCTCTTGCTGCCCAAATTACCTGATGCTCCTCAGTGTGCAGGACCCTTTCTCTTGGCCAAGCCTTTCTGATGACTTACACGGACTTTTCTCTCTTCTTTCAGAGTTGCTGCAGTCTACCCCACACAGTTTTGTATTCCCAACAGTCTTTCAATCATTAACTAATTGAGATAGCCTAACTTCACAAGGCTATGAAGTTTTTAAAAAGAATTTAAGTTTCCTTTTTGAGTTTTCCACATTGCTCTAGTGAGTATTCTTGAATTTACCACATATATTACAACTTCTTAAAACACAACTTCATAATCCCAGCATCTAGAAGGCTGACACCAGAGGATCACAATTCGTGAATAGCCTCAGCAACTTAGTGAGGCCCTTTGCAACTCAGTGAGACCTGGTTTCAAAATAAAAAATAAAAAATAGGGCTGGAGGTGTAGCTCGGAGGTAGGATGCCTCTGGGTTCCATCTCCGGTACACCCCCCCCCCCAAAAAAAAAAAACAGAAAGAAAAAGAAAGAGAGAGAGAAAGAAAGAAAAAGAAAGAAAGACAAGACAACTTCAGTCTCATACTAAGTAAATTCCAGTTAGTTAGAAAAATATTAAGGGCTATAAAGTTTTCTGTTATGTTTTTTCTTTTTGGGGTTTTTTGGTGCTGTATGTTGAATCTAGGGGCATCCTACCTCCAAGCTACATCTACAGCTCTGTTTTATTTTGAAACAGGGTCTCACTAAGTTGCAGAGTGCCTTACCCAGTAGCTGAAGCCGGCCATGAATCTGCCATCGTCCTGACTCCGCCCCCAACTACTGGGATTACAAGCATATACCACCATGCCTGCCCCCACCCTTGTAAAATTTGAAACAAGGTCTCACTGATTTGCTGAGGGTGCTTTGGACCTGCAATCCTGGCTCAGCCTCCCAAATACTGTAATCACAGGCCTGTGTCACCATGCCAGGCACTGCAGAGGTTTGAAGTCAGACGCCTGTCTCCCGTTTTTCTGGTGTTTGGGACAGGTGCCATCAGTTCCGCATTGCCTCCTTGGTGCGCTCAGACGAACGCTGTCAGTGGAGGCAGGCACAGCGTGGAGCTGAAGTCTAGCTGCAGATGGCCTTGAGCAGGGTGCCTCGCCTCTTTGCTTGTTCCTCTCATCTCAAAGTGATTAATGACAAAACTGTCTTTATTGAAGTGTGTACCTTTTTGGAATACAGAAATTGTTTGGTTTTGCAAAGCCAGTTTGTTCTGAGAGAATAGCATGTGTGTAGGGTAGGTGATAGTGTTTACAAACGAAAGCCAAATCCTTTGGTGTTATTTTTTGAAATGCCTTTCAAAATAAGACTATATTTATCAAATGTTTGAGAGGTAAGCAACCTTTGCATGATCATTACTTAGCCCATAATACTTATTTTGGACATAAGCAAAAAAAAAAAAAAAAAAAAAAAGACTTACTAACGTTTTGAAAATTGTTTTATTTTCAGGAATGACAGATTCTGAAGTTGACACCAAATGTTAATGCCAGTGTTCCTTTGTTTTTTAAGGTGTATGTTCAGTATAATGATGATAATGTTGAAAGAGACGTTCAGACTGAAGACATAGAGACCAGGGAAGTGTGGACCCAGCATCCAGGAGAGAGTGCTGTGGTGTCTGGAGGTAGCAACTTTGCTCTTGAGTTTTGGATGTTGACTGTCTTTACAAGACTCTTTTCTTTATTTTTACTTACTTCCCCTCTTTTTATTTTGCCTTGTATCTTTTTCTTTGGCGTGGTTGTTAGGATAAAACTATGGAAAGACCAGTATTTTTAAAAATAAACTGTCTTTTGCTAATGACTGCCATGAGAGCTGTTGATTACAAGAAGGGTAGACCTGCCCTCATGGCCTGTGGGCTCTGACCAGGGCTCATCACACAGTCCAGACAACGACTTCACAGCTGGGTTTGTGAAGCACACTCTGCTCTCTAGTTGGGGATTGGATTGCCTTCATTAGTATAGAATTTTCGCCTGTAGTTTTTAGTGTAGTTTGCAGACATGTTTGTCAATGTAGATTGAAGGTCCCTGGAATACACAGATTCTGCCTGGTTCTCTGAAGCTGTCGACCTGTCACATACTTACTGGTTGATGGTCTTTCTTGAGGAACTGTCTCTTTGTGGCAGGGAAATATATTACTCCCTTTCTCAGGTCAGCCTCTCCTGGAGAAAGTAAAGCAGGCTGAGTTTCCTGCATCTGAAATGTTTGGGACCATAGTATTTCTGATTTTGTTTTTTCTAATTAGGGATGCTCAATGTGTATGCCTAATCTTAACACTTTTGTAATAAATGGATTCCTTTAATTGCTTTTCTTATGATGTTTAAATAAGACCAATCTACAGACATCCTACAGAGCAATATACAGTTTTCGGGGAAAAATTACGACTAGATCTAAAGGATATAAATCAACATTTTCTGACCTTTCCTTCTCTTACGCATGACTCTTCATGTTTATTCGTAATGCCTTTTGACCTCTCGGAGATGCTAGGTTTGGCTGTTCCAGAGTCAACTGTGTTGGCTTTGTTTTATGTGACTTATATTTTTAGGTAGTGAAGAAAGAGATGTCTCTGATGCTATGGTTGTACCAAAGATTGATACTCAAAGGCTATCTAGCTTTCTCCGGGCAGCATGTCAGGTATATTCTACGTTTTATGTTCTATTTTCTGTATATAAGCTGCTTAAAATTTTATTATGTATAGAAACATAGAAGCTACTGAGATATTGGAGCCTTTGTAGCTTAGGTAAATCAGAATCAGCTCTTCACTCTCAGGTATCATTTCCTTAACAAATTATTGGTGGCATATTTATTAAGCCCTTGTATATAAAATAACACTAGGTAGTTATATATCATTAAAAGTGCTGTGTGTGTATTTGGACTCTATTTTAAATGGTTTCTTACATTCTAAAATAACTATAACTAAACCCGAACATATCAAGTCAGCAAAGCAAGTATAAATCTAGGATATTTGAAAATAATATACCCATTTCTTTGTGTGATATTTGGGGATTGGACTCAAGGGCTTTCTACCTCCAAGCTACACCCCGAGCTTGATTTTATTTTTTATTTTGAAACAGGGTCAACCTGAACCTGGTGGTGCACTCTTGTAATCCCAATACTTGAGAGGCTGAGACAGGAGAATTATAGGTTCATGGCCAGCCTCAGCTACTTAATGAGTTCCTCCACAACTTAGTGAGACTCTGTTTAAAAATAAGAATAAAAAGGTGCTGGGGGTGAAGATCAGAGGTAGAATGCTCCTGGGTTCAATCCCTAGTACTGCCCCCCCCAAAAAAAAACCCCACAGAGTCTTGCTAAGTAGTGGAGGCTGGTCTTGAACCTTTGATCTTCCTGTCTCAGCCTCCCAAGTACTGGGATTACAAGTGTGCACCACCATACCCAGCTATACTCATGATTTTTAAAACTGATTATGGAAAATTTCAAAATACATACAAAGATAAAGGGAATCATACTGTTAGGCCTTGGACAACTTTTCTAGTTGTCACCCGATGGACTGTTTGTCCCATGGACACCTCCTTCACTATCCTTAATACCATCATCAGAACTTTCCCTACACAAATATTTCAGTAGAAATTTTAAAAGTAACATTAGTAATAATTTCCTGTATATTAAAATATGAAGTCAAAGTTAAAATTTTCTATTGTCCCATACCCTTTTGTTTTTGTTTTTGGTTTTTTTTTTTTTTTTTTTTGTGGTACTGGGGATGGTATTCTACCTCTGAGCTATACCCCCCAGCCCTATTTTTATTTATTTATTTATTTATTTATTTATTTATTTATATATTTATTTATTTGGTGGTACTGGGGTTCCTGGAAGCCCTTCTACCTCTGGACTACACTCCCAGACCTTTTTTTTTTTTTTTTTAAACAGGGTCTCTTATGCCAGCACGACTGGCTTCGAACCTGCGCAATCCTCCTGTCTCCACCTCCCAAGCGTGGGAATTACAAGCATGCACCACCATGCCCGGCTTATTCTTTATTTTGAAATAGAGTCTCACTGAGTTACAAAGGTCCTAAATAGCTGAGGCTATCCATGAACCATAATCCTCCTGTTTCAGCCTCCCAAATGCTGGGATTACAAGCATGCACCACCACGCCCGGCTGTCCCATACTGTGTTTTGGGTTTTTTTTTTGTTGTTTTTTTTTTGTTTGTTTGTTTTGTTTTGTTTTGGTGGTACTGGGGTTCCTGGAAACCCTTCTACCTCCCGGCTACACTCCCAGACCTATTTTATATTTTTATTTGGAAACAAGGTCTCTTAAACCAGCACGGCTGGCTTCGAACCTGCACGATCCTCCTTTCTCTGCCTCCCAAGCGTGGGGATTACAAGCGTATGCCACCATGCCCAGTTTGTCCCATACCCTTTTTAAGCCCAGAATTTAAATACAGAGTGAAAATAAATACCTAAACACTATAACATTGTTAAGCATTGATATATTGATTTGAGTTAAACCTTTTTTTTTTGTGGAATTGGGGGTAGAACCCAGAGGCTTTCTACCTCTGGGCTATACTCCCAGACCTTTTTTATATTTTATTTGGAAACAGAGTCTCACTAAGTTTCTGAGAGCCTCACTAAGTAGCTGAGGCTGGCTTTGAACACGTGTGATCCTCCTGTCTCCGCCTCCCAAGCGCGGGGATTACAAGCGTGCGCCACCACGCCAGGCTCTGCGTTAAACCTATTTGAGCCTTTTGTAAATACCTTATAGTTAGTTCATCTTATAGTTAGTTAGTTCATCTTATACTTAGTTCATCTTATACTTAGTTCATCTTATAGTTAGTTCATCTAAATGCCAATGTTATATAGGGATTTGTGGTAAAAATATGATTAAGCTTGACATTTTGTTTTTGACATTTGGCACTAGGGATTGAACCTAGAGGTCTTCTACTTCTGAATTACACCTCTTCTCCATTTAATTTTTATTTGGAGTTAGGGTCTCACTAAGTTGCTGAGGGCCTCACGAAATTGCCTATCTCAACCTCCCAACTACTGGGATTACAAGCGTGCACCACTGTATTTAGCTTAATGTAATTTTTCACTATAATGAAATTCTGTTTTAGTGTAGGGCTCTGGGGATCATGTGGGTGTTGTGTAAGGTGAAAGAGAAAGATGGGCTGGATGGGAGAGGGACCAAGATACTAGACGGTAGGCCTGGGGCGTCTCCGATTCCCCAGGCCTCTATACACCCCCTCCCTCAAACATAATACATCCCCTGGTGTCCCCAACCTCTCTACATCCCCTACCGTCCCCAACCTCTCCTGTCTGTTCCGGTGGACATTCCCATCAGCTCTCTCCCCAAATGTCCCTGCCGCCTGTAGCCATGCTGCCAGTCCTCACCAGAGTTCCTTGCCTTTCCCAGCCTTCCTGTCTTCCTTCAGTGGCAGCAGCTTCATGCTGACCCAGGACTCCAGTAAGAAAGTGTGGTGGTTGCTTGCTGTGTCTCTGCAGTACCTTGTTAGTTTAAGAATATTGTATATTCTCTCATTTTTCTATGATATTCAGCATGTAAGGTGAAATAGAGGCCATTCTTTGGCATTTATTTTAATTGTTCTTTTTATTTTAGTTTCTTTTATCAAAAAGTACCATACAGGTTTTTTTGTTGTTGTTGTTTTTATGTTGTAGTGGAGCCAAGTACTTATTCACAGAAACAGATAAGGTGAAAAGGTAATTTTTAAGATGCTAACACCGTGGTAGTATTTTTTTTTTAAAAAGAATACTCATTATCTTTGAAAGGTGATTGCTGTTTTGCTTGAAGAGGACCATTTGGCAGCTGGACCCAGCTGGAATCTCAGGGCTCAAGACAATACCCTCCAAATTAGTGATAGCTCCTCTCATTTGAATACCAGCCTGCCATTCCTGCAAAGTAAGAGGTCCTTTTAAGTTTATTTTTAAATGTAACTACTAAATATTTATGTTGGATTAATGATTTTTAATGTGATGTTGTTTATTGTATCTAAAATAGAGACACGGGTTTTTTTGTGTGTGTGTGGTACTAGGGATGGAACCTAGGGGCATTCTACCTTTGAGCTATAGCCTCAGCCCTATTTGTTTAAACTTTATTTTTTTATGGAAATCTTTGAAAACAAGATGTTCTTTTTTATTTTTTTATTTTTATGTGGATCATATTGCAAATGGCATACTTTCAGATATGCTTGTTCCTCCCCCTGCCCCTGCTTCCCCTTCCCTTCCTTCCAACACTGAGTGTTCAGGTTGACCATGCTACATTCACACTTATCCACATATTTGGATATTAATCAACCCCAGCCTTCTTCCTCTCCTACCCTTCCATTCTAGCTTTGCTGAGGTTTCCCCTCCATTATCTGGAGTCCCTCTGGTATTCCTAATACTCCTTAGTTTGGGCATATTAGAGACTTCACTTCTCTTCTCTTTCTGTGCTTGGCTGATCTCACTTAACATAATGTTCTCCAGGTCTTTCCATCTTCTTGGCGAATGACATGATTTTGTTCTTCTTTATAGCTGAGTAAAATTCCATTGTATGTATTTCCCATAATTTTGCAATCCATTCATCTGTTGATGGACACCTAGGTTGGTTCCATATTTTGACTATTACAAATTGTGCTGCTATGAATATGGGTATGCATATGTTACTATAGTTCTCTGATTTCAACCCCTTTGGAAAGATACCCGGCAGTGGTATAGCTGAATCATATGGTGAATCTATTCCCAGTTTTCTAAGGAATCTCCACACTGATTTGTTTGTTTGTTTGTTTGTTTGTTTGTTTGCGGGTCTGAGAATGGAACCCAGGGGCATTTGACCTCCGAGCTATACCTCCTGCCCCATTTTTTATTCTTTATTTTTTTTGTTTGTTTTTTGGTGGTACTGGGATTCCTGGAAGCCCTTCTACCTCTGGGCTACACTCCCAGACCTATTTTTATATTTTTATTTGGAAACAGGGTCTCTTAAGCCAGAGCAAGCGTCTGGCTTCAAACCTGTGCAATCCTCCTGTCTCTGCCTCCCAATCGCGGGGATTACGAGCGTGCACCACCACGCCCGGCCTTTATTCTTTATTTTGAAACAGGGTCTCACTAAGTTGTGGAGGGCCTTGCTAAGTAGCTGAGGCTGTCTGCGAACCTCGATCCTCCCATCTGAGCTTCCCGAATGCTGGGATTACAAGCGTGCGCCACAACACCCGGCCACACTGATCTTTTGAAACAAGGTCTTACTAAGTTGCAGAGGGCCTCACTAAGTTGCTGAGGCTGGCCATGAACCTGCATTTCTCTTGTCTCTGCCTCCCAGGTACAAGGATTATGGGTGTGTACCACCACGCCTGCCTAAGATTCAGTTTCTATTGAACTGAAAAATGAGTATTTAGAGTTTTTTTCTTAAATGTTTATGTTAAATTTATAGTTAATAATTTTCATATATTGTTTGAAAAGGGCTTACATGTAGAACAGAGCTCAGCTTACCTAACACTAACAGAAGAGATGGCTATTTTAAAGAGAACCGGGATTCCTCAACTAGTTCCTAGCCAAGTATCAGGTTCAGCTCTCTCCAGTGTTTTCCTGTTCTGAGACTCTGAATCCTAAGCACGAGTTCAGGCAATTTGGTTTTGTGTGAATTAGTTGTAGGTAAAGGAAAGTGAGCACAAGCTCACTTTGGTCAGGGTGTTCAGGTACCAGCAGTGGCCATTGTCAAAACCCAGATTTCGCATATGTTCAGTTTTGAAAAAAATATTTTTGTTTCTTAATTCTAAGTTTGAGGATTCTGCAGTGCTAATTTAACATGAATTCTGGAAGACTGCTAAAATGCAAAAATATCTTTATCCTATCCCCAGATCGGAAAGTATTCTACTTGCATGCCTCTGGAGTCCAGAGGCAGACAGTGGTCTCTGTCCACGATTTGCCTGGAAAGGCATTTGCCCAGCCGCTGGACAGCAGATACATCCTCTGTGTGTGGGATATCTGGCAGCCTTCGGGGCCTCAGAAGGTCTTGATGTGTGAATCCAAGGTACACTCATGAGGAGGGTTGTGTGTGTGGAGGGAGAGCGGTGGGTTGACAGTGGAGATAAGAGAGAGGGCACGGAGAATTGAGAGCCAAGGAGGATGCGAACTTGAGGTCACTTCCTGTCTCTCCCAGCTACCCGCAGCTCTGCTGCAGGGGCAGCGAGGCACATGTGAGGGTTGGTTTGGACTCCAGAGATTCTAGTTCAGAGTTTCAGACTGAGAAACCCAAGATTATCAGGGAGCAGCTGCCTGTTGGTCAGTTGTAGTTATAGACATAATAAATATACTGGCCAGCCTGGTGTAGTTCTGGATCCTAGAAGCCACACTTTTTGGCTTGTATTGTCTGGGTCCTGGACATCTCAGAGGTCTCATGATACCCTCACGGCCTCTAGCAGAGGTCTTAGTGCCCTGGTACTTGCTCAGGGTCTCTGGCCCTGGTCAGCAGCAGTCCAGGCTGCCCTTCACGTTTGCCTCCTTTTAACATTGGTTTCCCCAAAGCTACAGAGAAGAGTGACTTGTGTAGGTATCCACTTTAGGGGCTCAGACATTAAAGCATGGCATACAAGTTGTAAATAACATTTACAAAAGGTGGAATTACCATTTTTGAGGTCCAGCTAATTGAGTTGAATGGAAGGCATAGCTGAGCACATTCTATGTACCTAGATGTGTGCTAGAAACTTTATATCTGCGATCATAATAATTCTGCCAGGTTTATTTATTATCTCTACTTTCATTTGAGGAAACTGATGGGCAAGTTAAATTTTATTTACGTGCAAACATCTTATGTTCTACTCACAATACTCCATAGCTCCCCAGAGGGAATGCTGTAGGGACATGATCTGTGTGAAGTGAAAAAGTGTCAGACGTCACCCTCAGCGAATGTGATCCCCTTGGTTTTGGTTGCCCACTTTTTGTGTTTTTATTTTCAGGTCACATGCTGTTGCTTTAACCCTTTTAAGGCATTTTTGCTGTTTGCCGGGACAGTGCATGGCTCAGTGGTCGTGTGGGACTTGAGAGAAGACTCTCGGATACATCAGTACGTGAAGCTAAGCGACTGTTTGTGGACCTTCAGGACGGCAACCTTTTCCACAGGTCAGTGTCTGCCTCTCAGGTCTCAAGAGGCCACCACAGACTCGAGGACTGAAGCTTTAAGTTTGTTGACATTTAGTTGTTCAGATTATCCAGAGCGTAGGGTCTGACCCATGGGAAAAGAGGCATTTGATAAATAGAAAAAAACTTATTCCAGTAATCCTTCCCAGTGGCCAATAATGGTTGGATTTTTTCATATTAAACTTGTGGATTCCCCCAAATCCTCCGCAGAATAAGATTTGTTTTTAAACAAAGGTATGTGGGAGCAGGTGTGCTCCTGTGGCATAGTGAATTTGTGCTTGGAGTAGTAAAGTAAAATTAGTCACCTCTTCAGGGATGGAGGAAGCGGAACAGCAGGCCTCTCGGGACCTGCACTTTTACTCAGGTGAACAGCCCCGCTTTGCCGTACTGCCGCACCATGACAAACAGGAGCACTTCCCTCGGTCGAGGGCCTTCTCCAAGTGCTTTGTACGCAATGCTCATTTAATTCTCATCATGGCACTCTGTCCCAGCTGCTCAGGAAGGTGAAATGTTTGTCCAGTGCAGCCCTGAGTCCACAGCAGGGTCTGTGCTCAGACCGGATGGTCTGCTCTGGGCCTGCTCTGGCCAGTGCCTTCCTATGGGGCTGGAGTCGGCCGGCGAGGGCTCAGCTCCTCGCTGCCCTTGACCGTACTCCTGCTCGAGCATGCCACACCACCTGGGCTCTTGGTTTCTGCCTCTCTCCCTCCTCCAGGGCCAGTGACCTGCTTTCTATCCCTATAGTTTTGCTTTTCCCAGACATCAAAGAAAGGGAATCATATAGTAGCCTCATGCTTTGAGAGTCCCCTGTGTCACTGCACATTGTAGAAATCCCTTCCTTCTTTGCTGAGTAGTGTACCCTTGCATGGGTGTTCCAAGTTCACTCGTCCATTCACCTGTTGATGGACATTTGGTCAATTCCAGCTGTTGGCGATTATGAATATAGTGTGTACATAAGTGCCTATCCAGTACTTGACTCATTTTGCATTCCAGCAAAGTATGAGAGCTTTAGTAACTCTGGGTCCTATTCAGCTTTTGGTTTTATCATGGAATGTTTCTTGGCTTCTCTTAACAGGCATATAGTAGTATCTCATTGTGGTTCTACTTCTCCTTCTCTAATTACTAACGATGTTGAGTGTATTTTCACATGCTATTTGCCATTCATATATCTTTGTTGGTGACATCTGTTGCCCATTTTTAATTGGATATTTTCGTGTGTGTGTGTGTGTGTGTGTGTGTGTGTGTGTGTGTGTTACTGTGCATTAAACCTGGGTGCATTCTGTCTCTGAGCTGCACCTCCAGCCCTATTTATTTTTAAACACCATGCCCGGGATTAACTAAGTGTCAGTAAGTTTTGGAGGGCCTCACTAAGTTGCTGAGGCTGGCCGCGAACCTGTGACCCACAGTACTAGGGACTGAACCTGGTGCCTTGCACATGCTAGTCAAACACTCCGCTACTGAGCTATATCATCAGTCTTACTAAGTTTTGAGAATCTTTTTGTATTCTAAGTATATCTTTTTTGTATTCTAAGTATATATTTTTTCCTACTTACACGTGGGGTTTTAACCTCCAGACGGAATCCTATCTTCAGTAAACCACCGAAGCCCACTCCAAGCCATAGAGCCTGTGTCGACATCCGTCCACAGAAAGCAGAGCTTTGTGCTTTCGCCCTTCTCTGCTCAAGAAGGTACAGAGCCCTCCTCCCTCCTCACAGGGGCTGCCCTCCTCCTCACACGGGCCGCCCTCCTCCTCACACGGGCCGCCCTCCTCCCTCCTCACATGGGCTGCCCTCCTCCTCACACGGGCCGCCCTCCTCCTCACACGGGCCGCCCTCCTCCTCACACGGGCTGCCCTCCTTCCTCACATGGGCCGTCCTCCTCCCTAACACAGGCCGCCCTCCAACCTCACAGGGGCCGCCCTCCCTCCTCACAGGGGCCGCCCTCCCTCCCTCACACGGGCCGCCCTCCTCCCTCACAAGGGCTGCCCTCCCTCCTCACACGGGCCGCCCTCCTCCCTCACACGGGCTGCCCTCCCTCCTCACACGGGCCACCCTCCTCCCTTCCTCACACGGGCCGCCCTCCTCCTCACACGGGCCGCCCTCCTCCCTTCCTCACACGGGCCGCCCTCCTCCTCACACGGGCCGCCCTCCTTCCTCACACGGGCCGCCCTCCTCCCTAACACGGGCCGCCCTCCAACCTCACAGGGGCTGCCCTCCCTCCTCACAGGGGCCGCCCTCCTCCTCACACGGGCTGCCCTCCTTCCTCACACGGGCCGCCCTCCTCCCTAACACGGGCCGCCCTCCAACCTCACAGGGGCTGCCCTCCCTCCTCACAGGGGCCGCCCTCCTCCTCACACGGGCTGCCCTCCTTCCTCACACGGGCCGCCCTCCTCCCTAACACGGGCCGCCCTCCAACCTCACAGGGGCTGCCCTCCCTCCTCACAGGGGCCGCCCTCCTCCTCACACGGGCTGCCCTCCTTCCTCACACGGGCCGCCCTCCTCCCTAACACGGGCCGCCCTCCAACCTCACAGGGGCCGCCCTCCCTCCTCACAGGGGCCTCCCTCCTCCCTCACACGGGCTGCCCTCCTCCCTCACACGGGCTGCCCTCCCTCCTCACACGGGCTGCCCTCCCTCCTCACACGGGCCGCCATCCTCCCTTCCTCACACGGGCCGCCCTCCTCCCTCACACGGGCCGCCCTCCTCCTCACACGGGCCGCCCTCCTTCCTCACATGGGCCGTCCTCCTCCCTAACACGGGCCGCCCTCCAACCTCACAGGGGCCGCCCTCCCTCCTCACAGGGGCCGCCCTCCCTCCCTCACACGGGCCGCCCTCCTCCCTCACAAGGGCTGCCCTCCCTCCTCACACGGGCCGCCCTCCTCCCTCACACGGGCTGCCCTCCCTCCTCACACGGGCCACCCTCCTCCCTTCCTCACACGGGCCGCCCTCCTCCTCACACGGGCCGCCCTCCTCCCTTCCTCACACGGGCCGCCCTCCTCCTCACACGGGCCGCCCTCCTTCCTCACACGGGCCGCCCTCCTCCCTAACACGGGCCGCCCTCCAACCTCACAGGGGCTGCCCTCCCTCCTCACAGGGGCCGCCCTCCTCCTCACACGGGCTGCCCTCCTTCCTCACACGGGCCGCCCTCCTCCCTAACACGGGCCGCCCTCCAACCTCACAGGGGCTGCCCTCCCTCCTCACAGGGGCCGCCCTCCTCCTCACACGGGCTGCCCTCCTTCCTCACACGGGCCGCCCTCCTCCCTAACACGGGCCGCCCTCCAACCTCACAGGGGCCGCCCTCCCTCCTCACAGGGGCCGCCCTCCTCCCTCACACGGGCTGCCCTCCTCCCTCACACGGGCTGCCCTCCCTCCTCACACGGGCTGCCCTCCCTCCTCACACAGGCCGCCATCCTCCCTTCCTCACACGGGCCGCCCTCCTCCCTCACACGGGCCGCCCTCCTCCTCACACGGGCCGCCCTCCTTCCTTACACGGGCTGCCCTCCTCCCTCACACGGGCCGCCCTTCAACCTCACAGGGGCCGCCCTCCTCCCTCACGGGGCCCCCCTCCTCCCTCACACGGGCCGCCCTCCTCCCTCACGGGGGCCGCCCTCCTCCCTCACACGGGCCGCCCTCCTCCTCACACGGGCCACCCTCCTCCCTCACACGGGCCGCCCTCCTCCCTCCTCCCTCCCTCACACGGGCCGCCCTCCTCCTCACACGGGCCGCCCTCCTCCCTTCCTCACACGGGCCGCCCTCCTCCCTCACGGGGGCCGCCCTCCTCCCTCACACGGGCCGCCCTCCTCCTCACACGGGCCGCCCTCCTCCCTCACACGGGCCGCCCTCCTCCCTCCCTCACACGGGCCGCCCTCCCTCCCTCACACGGGCCGTCCTCCTCCCCTCGCTCACGCGGCTGTCCGTTGCGTGCTCTGAAATGAGCCTTCCTTGTTTGAAGCCACTCTTTCTTGTGTTTCTGGTTCCATTAGAAGTGTCTGGCTTGTCCTTCCATGTGGCCTCCTTGGATGAGAGCGGGGTTCTCAACATGTGGGTGAGTAGGTGGCCCAGGGCCCCATACATGAGCTGGAGTGAAGGGTTGTGGTGGAGGAAGGCCCCTGAATTGGGGCAGGGGCTCAGGGAAAGAGCAGGACTGATGGGGAAACCAGGAGAAAACCTGGGCTGACCAGTTTTGTGGAGAGGAGATACCGATTTTTTTTTTTTATATTGGCAGTTTGGGGGCCAACCGATAGCTCAGGCTTTCCCTGTATGCCTGCAGTAGAGTGTGAGGCATTGGAAGACAGTGTTGGGGCCTGGGCTCATCCTACAGGTCAGGAGACTCTGGCTGGTTTCACTTCTTGTGGTACTAAGGATGGAGCCCAGGGGCATTCTACCTCCTAGCTATACCCCCAGCTCTATTTTTCTTTTTTTTTTCTTTTTTTTCTTTTTTTTTTTTTTGGTAGTACTGGGGTTCCTGGAAGCCCTTCTTCCTCCGGGCTACACTCCCAGACCTATTTTATATTTTTGAAACAGGGTCTCTTACGCCAGCACGGCTGGCTTCGAACCTGCGCGATCCTCCTGTCTCCGCCTCCCAAGCGCGGGGATTACAAGCGTGCGCCACCACGCCCGGCTCATTTTTTTATTTTTAAACAGGGTGTCTGAGTTGCAAAGAGCTTCACTAAGTAGTTGAGGCTGTGCGCAAACCTGGATCCTCCTCTCTCAGCCTCCCAAATGCTGGGATTACAAGCATACACCACCACGCCAGGCTTTATGTTTTATTTTGAAACAGGGTCTTGCCACATTGCTGAGGGTTTTGCTAAGCTGCTAAGGCTGGTCTTGAACCTGCTAGGATTATAGGTGTGCACCACTACACCTGGCTAGACTCTGGCTATTGAAGTCACTGAGTAAAGAGTGTATTACAGAAAGGAATTGCTAGGGTTTAGGAGTTAAGTCCTGACGTCAGTGGTCAGCCATCTTTCTGGAGCAGTGGTACTCTTAGGACCTAATAGCATGCTATCTTAATTACAGCCATGCTTTGTTTAGATTACTACATAATTACAATTATTAATAATCATTTTTCAATATTCTGTTTCCAGGTGGTTGTTGAATTACCAAAGGCGGATATTGCAGGTTCAATAAGTGATTTAGGTAACTATTAAATTACAAAATTAATTTTAGTCAACATTTGAAAAAATAGAGATTAAAGACACTAGTACCTACAAAAAAACATGTGATTGGCTACTTGAAAAATGAACCTTAAGTGTATCCCATATCTTATCAACTATGGATGAGGCCCTCCTCCTTTCTAGAGTGGTCAAATGACGTGGTGACTGATTCCTCCTTTCTGTCACTTCCCAAGCTCTGCTTACAGTGGGGTGGGATAAGTCAAGCATGCCTGGATTCTGCATTTGGGTGCAGCAGGGCAGACACACAGGGTGCAGGTGTCCTTGACCGGCCCTGGAGGAATGCAAGAGCAGTTTTCCGTCGAGTCTGTGAATCCTTGCTTAGTCTGGACTTTCTTCCTTGGGGCTCATTCCTCAGGGCATGCCAGTGTGCCCGCGTGCCCCTTCTGAGGTCCCTTGGCATGTGAGAGTTCTGTGAGGCAGAGCAGAAGTGGCCAGGAGCAGAATGCTCAAGTCCCAGGGACACTTGGGCTTTGACACCATGCAATACGGTTCTGGCTCCAAAGAGGAACTGGAAATCATGGTGCGGTTGGTCCGGTTGTAACTAGGTTCTAGTCAGTTCAGTTTCAAACTCTACTTCCTTATCACCATGTCAGCCTCTAGGTACTCATGTTGTAAGAACCAATCTCTCTTTCTCCTTGTTTGTGTCAGGGGTGAGCTCCCGTGGAGATCGGGAAGACAGGTGGTGGGCGTAAGACTGACCCTGCTCCCAGCTCCCCAGAGTTGGGCGGAGGCCTGTGCCTCTGTGGAGCAAATGCTGCCTGCTTCCTGTTGGAAACGCACGTAGCATCACTTCAGCTTACTGTACACTCGTCAGCCTGGGACAGAGTGACTTCCCGTACGTGCTGCTGAGGAGGGATGACCACTCCGGGGTTCCTTGCCTGGTACCCTCTCTGCTTGCTGTGAAGCCCATCTGCCTCGTGCTGGTCCATCTAGGCTCACCATTAGGTTGCTCAATGACTCTCAGAATCTCAGGAGGTGGCCCCAGCTCCATCTAGGCCGTAGCGTACTGGCCCTGGCAGAATGAAGTCACATCTCTGTTCATTTCTTTGTAAAGTGTTCTCTGCACCAGTTAAGTCCAGTCCCAGGTACCGGGGCATAGGGTAAGAAGACACTGGCTGCAGGTGAGGCCTGGTGACGTAGTTGCTCGGCAGAGAGGCCTGGGAGGACGAGGGGGCTGAGCAGCGTGGAGGTGCAGAGTGGTCCCCGTGGAGAGCAACTGGAGCGTCCTCTTGAGGCAGCTGTAACTGGCAGGTGATGATGGCCCTTGCCAAGTGCCAGCTGGCTTCATTTCTATAGACTTTCAGCTGCTCCCAAAGTTCTAGGAAGCATCTTGCCTAGAATTTGGGTTTAGTATATGTAAAACTCAAGCTCCTCCCCTTGCTGTAATTTAAGGAGGGAGCTGGCCTTGGGAACAGGCAGGGGCAAGGCCAGTGGTTGCGTGGGCTCTGCCTGGTGGCCATGTGCACTGGGGGAACGGGGGGTGGGGGTGGAAGAACATGTGTGGCTCGGAAGTCATGGCTTTGTGTTGCTCGAGGGAAGGAGGTTAGGGGCTGATGGAGCAGGAATGCTGGAGAGGCGAAGAGGCCCCATCCACTTGGCAGGGCCTGCTGGGTTCATGTTAGATGTCTGCACTGATCTGAAGATGTGCGGCTGTGGGTCTTAATCCCGTAGCCTTCCTCGGGAGGCGCTGAGCTGCAGGTTCCCATCGCTCCTCCTCCCGGGCACACACACCTCACTGGGGCCCAGGATCACTGCCCGGCCTCGTGTTTGGTGTCGTTTCTGAACTCAGATACTGAAGCAAAGAGCAGTTCCAGGCAGCTGCTCTGCATGTCGATTCAGCTCGTGTTCAGAGGCACATCTCTTCTGGCTCATCTGTTTCCAGGTCTGATCCCTGGAGGGAGGATAAAGCTGGTCCACAGTGCTGCGCTGCACTTGGGCGACAGGTGAGACCACCGTGACCGACTGACGCACTCCTCCCCTCACATGACCATTTCCTGCAGAAAGACGTAACAGCAGGTGGTTGCATGCACAATGAATGTATGCACAAAGACATACTTTTTATATTCTATTTTACACTTAACTTATTTATTGGTAATGAGTCAGTATAACAAATACAACTGTCAAGTGTAGAACTGTTTTTTTTTTTTTTTTTCCAGTACTAGGGATGGAAACCAGGGGCATTCTACCTCTGAGCGACACCCCCAACCCTATTTTTATTCTTTATTTTGAGACAGGTTCTCACTGAGTTGCAAAGGGCATAAGTAGCTGAGGCTGGCTTCGAACCTGTGCACTCCTAATAAAAAAATGCTTCCTAGTCAGGTGTGGCAGTGCACGCCTGTAATCCCAGTACTTGGGAGGCTGAGACAGGAGGATCGCAGGTTCAAGGCCATGGTAAGTTAGTGACACCTTGTTTCAAAATAAAAAGTACTGGGGGTGTAGCTCACAGGTAGACTGCCCCTGGGTTCAGTGCCCCCAGATTCATACTTTTGTACTATTTTTCATTCCATTTTAGCATAACCTTGAAGTTAAACTTAGATAAGGTTTTAGGAACCAGAAACATTAATAGCAAGTCATATTCAGAAATTTGCATTTCTACCTTTATGCATATAACTTATTGTGATATAAATATTCTTTTGTGTGTGTGGTACTAGGGATGGAACTCAGGGGCATTATACTTCCAAGATATAGCCCCAGCCCCATTTTTTAGTCTTTTTATTTTTGAAACAAGGTCTCACTGAGTTGTGAAGGGCCTCACTAAGTAGCTGAGGCTTTCCCCGAACTGCGATCCTCCGGTGTCAGCCTCCCGAATGCTGGGATTACAAGTATGCGCCACCACACCTGGCAAATATTATTAAAATATTATTTTTATTGTTAAAATCCTCCGCCTCCCAGATTGCTGGGACTTATCACCCCTGGCAGAGAGTGGGACACTTTCACATGCTCAGCCTCAGGAGATTCCCACAGTCTGCAAATTGACTCCACAACCCCAAATCACAAAAACTGCAGGCATAAGGAAACACTCTGCCACAGCATAGCAAGTCGGATCAGCCTGCACACTGAGAGCCTGAGACTGCCGTATAAAACCTCTAGAAACAAAATAGGGTTGGGGTGTGGCTCAAGGCGGGCCACTTGCCGAACATGTGCAAGGCCCCGGGTCTGACCAAGGGCAGCCCTCCCCCAAAAATTATAAAACAAAGTCAGCCAGGTGTGATGACAACGCACGCTTGTAACCCCAGTATGCGCAGTGTTGTCAAAATGTCAGTCAGAGACTGTCTGCGAACCCGATCCTCTGGTCTCCACTTCATCCCTGGTACCACATACAAAAAAAGTCAGTTCAGTTCTGCCAGGCACAGTGGCACAGAAATCCCATACTTAGGAGGCTGAGAGAGGGGCATCTCAGGTTCATGGTCAGCCTCAGCAACTTAGTGAGAACTGTTTCAAAAATAGAAAGGGCTGGGGATATAGCTCTGAGGTAGAATGCCCCTGGGTTAAACTTTGAGTACCAGAGAGAGAGAGAGGGTGGGAGTGCACACCACACTGCAGGAAGTGCGTGGCAGGGAGCGCGGTGGTACCAGTCACGTAGGCAGGCGTGCCTCCAGACGAGGGGCAGGTATGGTCATCATCTCGAGGGCCCCTATGCGCCATCTCTTAATCTTTTCTTTTTATTTTTCCAGGCTTTCCCACACAGGTAGTGAATTTTGGGGACCCATGCAGACACTGAGTGTCAGATTTCTGCCTTCAGATCCTAATCACTTTGTTGTTGGCACAGACATGGTGTGTAGTGTTTTGTATTAATTCTGTTACCTGGCACATATCTTTATTTAGGAATATCTTATTGTTTGCTTTTATTATGGTGGTATATAAATTTTTTCAAGAATAAAACTTTACACATACACACACACATAATCAAAAAGTGGGTAATTGAGCTGGGCATGGTGGCATACACCTGTAATCCTAGTACTAGGTGGTTGAGACAGGAGGATCATAGAATTGTGGCCAGCCTCAGCAGCTAAGCAAGGCCCTTCACAACTTAGCGAGAGACCTTGTTTCAAAATAAAGAATAAAATAGGGCTGGGGGTGTATGTAGCTCAGAGGTGGAATGCCCTTGGGCTCCATCCCCTCCCCAGTACCACACACACACACACACACACACACACACACACACACACACACACGGGTAGAGACAATTAAACTAATAGATACATCTTGAAGAAATACAAAAGGCCAATAAATATAGGAAAAAATGTTCAATATCATCAGCAATCATGGAATGCAAATAAAACTACACTGAGATTCTATTTAATTCCAATTAGAATGGTAGTCATCTAGAATAAAAGCAATAATAAATGCTGGCAAGGATGTGGGGAAATAGGAACTTTTATACCCCGTTGATGGGAGTGCAAATTAGTATAACCTCTGTGGAGAGCAGTGTGGAGGCTCCTCAGAAGGCGGGCGGAGGCACCGTGTGACCTACTCACACCACACCACTCCTGTTATCTCTCCAGTACTAGCGATGCACGCATATCCACGGGGGCTAGGGATTGAGCCCAGTGCATTCTACTTCTGAGCTGTACCCCCAGCCCTATTTTATTTTTTATTTTGAAACAAGGCCTGGCTAAGTTGCTGAGGCTGGCCACACCCTGTCTCAGCCTCCCAGGTACTGGGATGACAGGTGTGTGCCACTCTGCCCATCTCATATCCATGTTTATAGCAGAGCAGTTCCCAGGAGTCAAATTATGGAACCAACCCAGGTGTCCATCAGTCTATGAATGAAGAAAATGGAGATACACACAAGAGAGCTGTACTCAGTCATAGAGAAGAACCAAATTATGCCCTTGGTAGGAGAATGGTTGGAACCCGAGAACACCGTGCTGAGGTTGGCAGCCTCAGGAAGCCAGTGCCATGTGTGTGGACGCTAGGGAGAAAATAGGGAGCAAGAGGGACTTTTGTCAAATGATGGGAATGAGTGGAATAGGAAGGGCTGGGGAAGGAGGAGGGTTGAGGGAGGAAGCTGTCCAAGCAGTGCTGTGTGCGGACAGGAAGGCACTGCCAGTCTCGCTAACACACGGGGTTGGATGTGGAGGGTACACCAGGCGCTCTGCACACGTGTGTTTGTGTGACTTGGAAACCTCACTATAATGTACATTACCATGCACCACCAATAAAGGTATGTACATATGAGCAATGGCTTTGCCCAACCTGACATCTGATATTTCTCTTTGGTTGCTCTGGTATTATTACTAGGGTTTCATAAGCCATGGCACGAGACAGGATTTGAGAGTGTCTCCAAAATTGTTCAAACCTCAGCAACGTGGCGTAAGACCAGTAAGGGTTAATGTGATTGATTTTTCACCATTTGGAGAACCAGTATTCTTGGTAAGAAAGTGGGTTGTTTTTTTTTTATAGCACTAATTCTTTTTAATAGTTTTAGTTGGTCTGTTTGGGGAGTGTAATACTGTGATTCACTGGAAAATTTTGAAAGTTGACTATTTACTGGGCTACAAATTAATCATATATTAGGCCTCAAAGGTTTAAAAAGGAGAAATATGACTTTAATAACAAAATAAAATAAATCAGAAATTTGACTCTCTCAAGAAATACTTTGGTGAATTGCAGACTATCTAAAATTTAACAGAATCTCAAATACCAACCATCTCTCATGGTAACTAGTCCAGTCCTGGAGAGCCATTTTATCTGTGAGAGGAGACGGTGTCCTCCCTAGGCACCCCCGGCCCAGTCCCCTCTTGTAGGCCACCCTCGTGAAGGTCCCCCCGCTCAGGACCCGTACGCTGAGGACCGAGCCCCCATCCGGCCTTCAGGGGACAGACTGTCACCTGCAGAATCACTAGTTCGTGTGCCCAGCCCCAGTGATCACAGCCTTCCCCGCTGCTGAGCGAGCCAGGGTGTGTGCCCTTACATGTTAAGTCAGAGCTGATGTTCAGATACTGTGCTCAGAAGTTATTCAGCTTAATTCTTATCCCTCCTCTCTCTGGGCTGATGTTATTGATTTGGAATGTAGGGTTTTTCATTTGTTTCTGTTTGTAGTTCATTTTAGAATTTTATTCCCGTTCTTCTTATTTTTTTTAGTATATGAAGGATTGAGTAAGAAGGAATTTATCTTTTTTTAAGCTAGAATTTTAGTTTATTAAACTAGCTAAGTTTAGTTTCATGGAAATTTCAATTCAAGAGGAATACATAGCCATATATTGATGCTATTATATGTAATTTTTAAAAAAGTGAGTTACCTACTTCCATGGATCCAACCCCAACAGCCTGTGTTTGAGTCAGCAATATTCCACTCTGTGATAAATAGGCATATATCTAGGTATGTGCTGAATGTGGGACCATCAGGCTGTGGGTGCAGTGGGTTCAGCCACTGCAGTCCCCTGGTGAGTGTTCACCCTCCTCATTTGTGAGGAGAGGTTTAATGTTACATTTTTATGTTTAGAAAACATATGTATTGTAAGACTAAGGAGAGCTAACTTGGGAGACTCCCCTGGGTGCTGAGATTTCATTAAGGAGGAGCACCCGCTAATGGCTGTCCCCTGACACAGGCCGGCTGCTCGGACGGCAGCATCAGGCTGCACCAGCTCTCCTCCGCGCAGCCTCTGATGCAGTGGGACCTCAGCACCAATGGCCGCGCCGTCACCAGCCTGCAGTGGTCTCCCACAAGGCCCGCCGTGTTCCTGGTTCAGGATGACGCATCCAGAGTTCACATTTGGGACCTCCTGCAGAGTGATCTGGGCCCCGTGGCCACACAGCCCATCTCCCCAGACAGGTGAGCACAAAGCCTGGCCGCTTCCCCAGCAGCCATTCTGCTTAATCAATACTGGGCGGCTGCATGGTAAGATGTGACTCGTGTTTAATAAGTTATTCACATTTTAAAGTGTATTCATATATTGTTTTTATTTTTATTTTTATTTTTTGCGGTACTGGGCGTGGAACCCAGGGGCTTCTACCTCCGAGCTACACCCCCAGCCCTATCTTTTATTCTTTATTTTTGAAACTGGGTCTCACTGAGTTGCAAGGGGCCTCACTAAGTAGCTAAGGCTGTCTGCGAACTGTGATCCTCCTGTCTCAGCCTCTCAAATGCTGGGATTACAAGTATGCACCACCACGCCTGACTGTATTTATATATTTTTAGAATACTTAATTTTTAGAGCAGTTTTGGTTCACAGCAGGATTGAGGGGAAGATAGGTGAGCTCCTGTTACCCATGTGCAAGCTGCCCAGGGCCAGCACGCCTCTGCATGTGCATACCCTGTCGTCTCTGAACCACCTGACCATCATGATGGCCTGCAGCCATTCACCCGAGGTTCACTCTTGGGGTTGTTTATTTAAGTAGCATTTTAAAAACAACTTTAGTTGGGCATGGGGGTCTATCCTTGTAGTCCCAGTACTTGAGAAGCCGAGACAGAAAGATCACAGGTTGGCAAGCTCAGCAACTTAGTGAGGTCCTCTGCAATTTAGACCCTGTTTCAAAATAAAAAATAAAATAGGGCTGGGGATGTAGCTCAGAGGTAGAATGCCCCTGGGTTCAATTGTCAGTATCGCAAAAACAAATAAGAAGACTTTAACACATTGTTATATTTAGCCTCAAACCATTTTCTGGGTACAGTGTTTTCACATCAGTATCATTCTAGAAGTAAAAGAAGAAACTTCCATGGGCTTCTTAGTTTCAAAGCTCAGCATGTGTGAGTGAGTTACCTAATATTCCTGCTGGTTGTGAAAAGGAAGGGTGCTGGGGCTCGCCAACTTGCTCAGCCTCGTTCCTGTGGTTCCTCTGCTCTGACCTGACGCTCCCTCCCGGATTCAGTCTCGGGGCCACACCAGCCCTTGTGTTGGCCTTTCGTCTGTGAGCTTAGGAGATGTGGATCATCACTGATGCAGCTTTAACATAATTCCTTGCCTTTGTTGTTCTGTGTTTCAAAGTAGAAACGTTTGCAAGAGCTTCCATTACAAAAGCTTTTCTTGACTTCAATTTGTCAGTTCACCTTTATTTTTTCTAGAGATTGTATATTTCTCGTCAATAATTTCTACTGTGAACATTTTTGGTAACTGGGGGAGAAATCACAGCTCTTCTGTAAAAAAAAAAAAGAAGCTAAAAATGGCCAAAATCAGATAACAGTTTAGGGGAAAAGTTAGAGATACACTAATAAGATTTGAGGAAAAGCAAGAATTGTATTTATTTAGTTAAATTGCTAGGTATACTGACAGTTATAAAGAAGTACATTGGGAACCAGGCATAGAAGTGCCCCTGCAGTCCCAGCTACTTGGGAAGCCGGGGCAGGAGGATCCTGTGAGCCCAGCAGTTAAGACCAGCCTGGCAACATAGCAAGACCCCATCTCAAAGAAAACAACGAGGCCCTCAAAACTTTAGACTGCGAGTCACATGTGAACACACAGTGCTCCCGTAGTGTCACTCCAGGAAGTCTTTCAGGCTGCTGTTTAATAAGCAAATCAGTATCTGATGAGCACTGGCTGTGCCTGGGACTGCAGCACAGTGAAGGAGTTGGGAGTGTCCTTACTCTGGTGTGCAGGGTGGTGACAGCTGAGGACATGCTGGTATGCAGGGCAGCGGGCAGGGATGGGCCCAAATGTGAGAACACACGCTGTGGTGGGTGGGCAGGGCAGCAAGGACCGGAGCTCAGGACTAGCTGTGGTGGCAACAGGAGGCAACAGGGAAGAGATGGACAGCTGAAGACCTGGACCTTGCCCTGTGTACCACAGTGGGCAAGACGGTGACCCAATCAGGAAACTAGTGGGTGGAGTGGAGTGGGGAGGTGTGCAGCAAGAGCAGGGTTCAGGACGGCCCCAGGTTTTTGGCTTGGATACCTGAGGGTGATGGGGTGCGTTCACCCGAGGATGAGCCTGAATAGGGAGTCCTTGAGCAGTCTAGGCTGGAAGCATGGATTTGTGACCTTTGATATTTTTAACTGGTTGAGATTAGAGTTGGGAGAGACTGAGGTTCTGGGGACCCCCAAACTAGACCCCCACATCTACGCAAGAAGCATGTGCAGAGCAGTACAGATGTGACCTGTAGGATTTGCCCATCCGCTATCCCCCGGGCTGGCCAGGACTCACCTGCTGCTGGAGCCTTGGCAGGGAGGCCTCTGCAGAGAGGCCCTGCGGAGGGGAGCACCCTAAATGGGAGCACCGCCTCTCAGGCCATCAGTGTGAGGTTCCCAGGCTGTCTGCAGGGAACCTCAGCTGTCCCTTTCAACTCCAAATGCACTCCTCTGGGGCACATTTTCAAAATGTCTCCTATAGAATTTTGTACATTTGTTTCTGGTCTAACTTTTTGTTTTGACTTTTGACAGTTTTAGAATTTTGCTCCCTTTTAGCCGGGCATGGTGGCGCACGCTTGTAATCCCCGCATTTGGGAGGCAGAGACAGGAGGATCGCGCAGGTTCGAAGCCAGCCGCGCGCGCTGGCTTAGGAGACCCTGTTTCCAAATAAAAATGTAAAAGTAGGTCTGGGAGTGCAGCCCAGAGGTAGAAGGGCTTCCAGGAACCCCAGTACCACCAAAAAAAAAAAAAGGAAAAAAAAAAAAAAAAGAATTTTGCTCCCTTTTCATGCTTCCTTGAAAGGTAGATGTTTTGGAAGACAGTGATTTCTGGGGTCCCATGCAGATATGCCAGTTCCTCTGCTCATGTCCCCTCTTGCCTGCAGGCTGGCAGCCATGACCATCATGGGGGAACCAGAGAAGACCAGTGGCAGCTTCCTGGCCCTAGTGCTGGCCAGGGCCTCAGGCTCCATTGACATCCAGTTCCTGAAGAGGCGGTGGGCAGGCCCGGAGCCAGATGAGCAGAGCCGGCTGCGTCTGCTCCTACAGGGAGCCCCGTGCAAAAATGGAAGCCTGCTGACGTAGTCAGGTCCTCAGAGGCATCCCTTTGCAGAGGCCCGAGTTTTAAAGTCATAATTATAAGGTAGATGATTGCATATCTGTGTTCCTGTGTATTTATGTATATAGAATATGTATATTCTGTACAGAATTTATTTTGGAAGAATGTTGCTTTGGTGTTCCCAATGCATAAATCACTATTTTTGAATGAAGACAAACATTTCAGTGTATACTAAACTTCAAAGGAAATATCAAGTCATATCCACAATGCTTTTTCTGAGAGTGTTTCTATTTTTAGAACAGTTATATTATTTGTCATGTTTATTACTGGATTTTAAACAGTTCACAATGAAAATGTATTTTAATGGATTATTTTCTTAGTCATGCATAAAATGATATAAACACATCTAAATTAAAAGGAGATACTCCACTGAAATGATCTCTGGCAGCCGTATTTTCTTAAAACTTTTCTAAGGCGTCGGCTTTTTGACATTATTTGGATGTTATTCACAGAGCTGAGCCAGACAATTCTTTAACTATTGTTTTGGGGATTATTTTGGAACTGGGTATACTCTCAGCCCTTTTTATTGTTTACTTTGAAACAAGATTTCAAGTTGCTGAGGGTTCCCTTAAGTGCTAAGAACTGGGATTACAGGTGTCTATTACCATGCCTGGCAGGTCAGACACATTTTGCATTATACGTTAGTATTAAAAATGCTATTTGTATTCTGGGTGTGGTGGCGCACACTTGTAATCCCCGCGCTTGGGAGGCAGAGACAGGAGGTTCGAAGCCAGCCACACTGGGTTAAGAGACCCTGTTTCCAAATAAAAAAGTATAAAAATAGGGAGTGTCGCCCGGAGGTAGAAGGGTTTCCGGGAATCCCAGTACCACTAAATAAATAAATAAATAAATAAATAAATAAATAAATAAATAAATAAATAAAATAAAAAATTTATTTGTATAGAGTAATACAAGTAAATACTCTTGAATTTTTTTTTCTTTTTTCTTTCTTTTTTTCTTTTCTTTTTGCAGGTCTGGGGATGGAACCCAGGGGCATTCAACCTCTGAGCTATACCCCCTGACCTATTTTTTTATTCTTTATTTTGTAAAAGCATCTCACTAAGTTGCAGAAGGCCTCACTAAGTAGCTGAGGCTGTCCGCAAACTGTGATCCTCCACTCTTGGCCTCCTGAATGCTGGGATTACAAGCGTGCGCCACCACACTTGGCCTCAAGACACTGTTTTAAAAAATACAATACAATACAATAGGTTGGGGATGTAGCTCAGAGGCAAAATGTCCCTGGGTTCATTTCCTACTACCAAAAAAAAAAAAAAAAAAGAAAGAATATAAGGTGCCTTGGCCCATTTACAAACATGAGACATGGGCATCTCCCAGTTCTGGAGGCCGGGAGGGAGGTCTGAGGCCAGCCTCTGGTGAGGGATGCTCTCCGCCTCCAAGATGGTGCTGTGTTTTACACCCTTGCAGCACAGCAGGTGCCAGGTGCTGCCTTCTACCTCTCTAGAAGCGCAGCTGAAGTCACAATGATTCCGCCTCCAAAGGGCCCGTGGCTCTGTACCATCACCTTTGGGGTTAGGTCCCAAACTGTGAATTTTGTAGGGATATAGAGGCTCAAACCAGCACAGCGGGAGAGGAGGAGGACTGGGGGAGGGTGTGATCAGGGAAAACCGTAACAGGCCAGGGCTCTCCATGCCCTGCTGACCGGTCTGCACACTCAGATCTGCTCACTGCTCACAAGCATCTCCATCTACTCAGCTAGGACTGGAGTGTTTGAGGTTGGGAGACCCCTGGAGCCTGCCACCCGCGCTCACCCAGAGCCATGCAGACACATCCTGGTCAAGCTCTGCTTCCCTGTCCTGCTGCCCTGGCAGGTATCAACCTTGGCTCCTTTTCATTATGTTGATTTAAAACCATCAAAACACCTATGTTCACTATGAAAACAAAGAATGCTGTAGACAGTGGTCTTCCTGGTTCACCTGTCATCGGCCCAGGCCTGTGAAGGCATGCTCATGTGATTAGGCATGCACGTGTGCATGCACACATGTGCTCATGCCCACACACAGCTGCTTGGGCCCCCAGGAAGACGGCGGGCTCCTGCTGTGCTTGGCTTCTACACCAGGTGCTTCTGTCTTAGCTTCAGTCTCGTTGGTCACCGAATCCTCATCTGGGAAGCCCCTGAGATGGACGGGCATCGTGTCTACACCTGCCAGAGTCCCATGCACAGAGGAACCTGCCACCATGTTGAGCAATGTGGGGAGGGAAGTGTTCATGCAGTGGCCAGCACCACTTGTTGAGCCTGGTGCTTAGCAGGCTGTGGCCAGGATCAAGGCAGAAGACTGGGATTCACTCCTTCCCTGTGCCTCTGCTCCATCCTCGGCTCTCAGCAGTGCAGAGCGGCCTGTCTCAGGCAGCAGGTGACCATCTTCCTGCTGTCATGGGCTGGGTGGGCTCCTCAGGGTGGCCTCTGGTTCTGGCCCCTTTCCTAGAGCCCATTCCTCCCTGGAACCCTGGCTTTTCATTTTCCCCTCCTCCCACCCCACGGGTTTCACCAGTGAAGATCCCAGTGGAGCCCCTCATACACAGCTCCTATCCTCCCAGCTGTTTGCAGGACCACTGTGGGTGCCAGGGCCTGGAGGAGACCCTGTGGGGGCACCGGGCATACTGCCTCCTGGCACCAGGGCCATCACTCCATCTCTCTGCAGGTGCAGACTGCAGAGACAGGGCCAATCCCAGGAGTCCATGCCCCAAGGGCCTCACTTCTGACAGCCCCTCACCCAGCAGCTCTTCCCCATGAGTGGCTCTCCTGGAGTGGAACTCCATTTCTCTCTCATTCTCTATGCCTCCAAGAAGGAAACCAACCCAAGAGCAAATGTTAATGCAAAATGCCTTTGTAAAAGCAGTATAAAGTGGAAGGAGCCAGCCACACGGGGGCAGCAGAGGCCGGCCCTGAGCCCAGCCACAGCCTCAGGTCCCAGAGCCACAGAGACGCCAAGCCAATCAGCCAGCCAGTGGTCCCCAGCCACATGCCTTCGTGGGCCACTCTCTCCAGCCCTCGGCCACACCCTTACCATTCACTTTCCAGCCCTGTGGCCACAGCCTCAGAGCCCCACTCAGCCACACCCTCACTGCCCACACATTCGGGATTGCCCTCTGGTTCCCCCAGCTGTTCTTCAGTAATGCCTGAACTAATTCATACTCTGCCATCCGCATGCCAGGGTGCCCTATGTCCACATCATCACCAAGAGTTGTTCTCTCACTCTTTGATAATGGCCATTTTCACTGGACTGAGGGCCATTTCATCCTGGATTTGATTTGTATTTCCTTGGTGTTATAGTTAGATTTAAATGTCCCCGTAAGAGCTCATTTATTAATGTTTGGGGCTGATGTAATTGAGTCGTAAGTGTTATAAGCCCGGCAGTGGGTGAAGGCCTGGGCTAGCAGAGTGTGGCTGGAGGGAAGGGTCCCTGGAGTCTTGGGGATTATATGCGGTTCCTCTCCCTCCCCTCTCCCTGGCTTCTGGCCTCTGTGATGTAGGAGCACAGCCCACGTTCTCTTCATCCCTCCATCTCTGGCCACCACACCCTGAGATCCTTGGTCCCCACCTCACATGGACTGAATCTGAAACCATGAGAAAATGAATCTTCTTTCCTCTAAGTTAGTGTTCAGTCTTTTAGATTATAGCTGTAAGAATGCCGATAGATACACCTGGTAGTATGTGAAGTTGAGCTTTTAATACCCACTGGCAATTTGCAGATAGCCTTTGATGTATATCCTTGTTCCCACTGTCCCTCGATGTCATCCCTGCTCAGTTCCCTCTTGTCTGTGGGAGTGGGGGGGGGCAAGGGCTCTGGCCTAGTGGCATTCTTGACCCCATGGCCACACTGACCCTCAGCACCAGCTGCTGAATTTGCAGGAATCGCTTCCTTGAATTGAAGCCACAAGAGCTGGCCCAGGTTCGGAGATCCTCTGTTATAGCAGTCATGGTGGTTAGAGTAACATGGGTTTCTTGACACACTGCTTACCCAAGGGCCACAAACTGGGTCTTAGAACAAAGTCCTTGCTCACATTCTTACTTAGATAAAAACAAAAGCTCTCGTACTTATACAAGTACAAGCATTTGGTACTTACTAAGAGAAACGCACTTGTTCTTTTAAATTGTGCTTATTTTTTTAATTACAAAGTGATATATTCACAATAAAGATAATTGGAATTATGTTAAAAATATAAATATGAAAAAAATTGTACCTACCCAGGGAGAAATACTGTGTGGTTGTGTGTGTGTGTGTGTGTGTGTGTGTGTGTGTGAGAGAGAGAGAGAGAGAGAGAGAGAGAGAGAGAGAGAGGAGAGAGAGAGATACTGAGGACTGAGCTCAGAGGCATTCTACCTTTTAGCTATTTTATTTTTATTTTGAAACAGGCTCTTGCTAGACTGATGAGTGTCTCACTAACTACTTGCTGAGGCTATCTTCAAACCTGTGCTCCTCCTGTCTCAGCCTCCCAAGTACTGGGATTCCAGGTGTGTGCCACCATGCCCAGCTAGAAAATACTTTTAATGCTATTACATTTCTAAGATATTTTTCTTTTCTTTTTTTGTACTGGGGATGGAACCCTCCAAGCTATACCCCCCCCCAGCCTTATTTTTTTATTTTTTTTTCAAGCAGCAACTTTAGTATTTAATTTACTGGTATAAATTATACCTCAATAAAGGATAATCAAGCTGGGTGTGGTGGAGCAGATTTGTAATCACAGTACTTAGGAGGTTGAGATGGGAGGATCACATGTTTATGCCCAGACTCAACTGATAGTGAGACCTTGTTAAAACAAAGAATAAAAAATAGGGCTGGGGGTGTAGCTCAAGAGGAGGAATGACCCTGGGTTTAATGCCCAGTACCAGAAAGAAAGAAAGAAAGAAAGAAAGAAAGAAAGAAAGAAAGAAAGAAAGAAAAGGAAAAGCGAAACAGAGATAGTGTATTGTTACAGTGAAATATGTTACAGTGTGGGAATGTTATGGTTTTGGGAAAACTGTCCCTGAGGACCCCATTAGGGTCTTGGACACAGTTTCCCTCAAACCACAACAAAACCCAAAACAACCAAAAACAGAAAAACACAGAAAAACCGTGGGTTCTTGCCCTGAGCTAAGGATAAGTATACATAGCTCAGAAGTTAAATCTAAAGAGAAAGGCCTAGTTCTCCTCTCCTAAAAGTAATTAGCAACTCCTATGGACTTGCTAATTACTTTTAGCTAAGTTAATATAAGTTTCAGTAGCTGTTTGCTTCCTGACCAAAGCCAAGCCTTTCTCTCTCCAGGATTGTCATTTTGACACAATTATTTCTGAAATATATCTATTAATAATCAGAGGTTTCTCAAATCTTCCTAAGCCATTTCCAATACTGGTACATTCCCCCCTCTGTCTAGTAACTTCCTGACACCTGTCAGGCCAAAGGTAGATACAGAAAATACATTTTGACTTTTACAAGTTTACAAACATTTAACATGGATTCAATTTCCTTTAATTTTTCCTTTATTTCTATCACATGAATGTACCCCTTAGCAAAGGAATAAGGCCTGACAGGTGTTTTTGTATCTTTTACCCATATTACCAGTCCTATGGGAGAACTGTGATTTGCCCAGCACTGTAATATTAAGGAATTTTCTATTGCCACTGTGTCATTGCTGTTGCTAGAGGCTGTAAGATCCGTTAGCAATTGAACATGTAACAATTTGAAAAAGACCAAAATGAACTGCCTCATTGTTTAATTGCTCTAGAAAAATGAGTATAAGTAGAAAAGTAAAAAGACACAGATTTGAGTGCCTGCATAATCCTGGAACTTAATGGTTTTAACTTCATTGAAAACAAACTTAACCACATACTTTGGAAACTATGGGCCAAACATAAGTTTAAATAAATGGCCTCCAGAGGTCTAAAGAGAGGTAGACTTACTAGAAACCTATTTCTTTTTAACTATTAAAACCATCTTCACATATGCAAACAAATGTACCACAAACACTTTACAGTTTACCACAAACACTCTGCAACTTTCTTTAACCCTCTGATTTTTCTATCCTGATCCTTTCTTTCCCATTTGGGACAATCTTAGGATAAGCCTTACAATGTGCTTTTTTTAATCTCACAAAACTTCCTTTCTCTGTATTTACCAAAATATAAAGAAATACATCTATAGACTCTCTATATCTGTCTTTTGTTGTTACATACAAGCAAAAAAAAAAAAAAAAAAAAAACCATACCATTTAATAATGTTGTTTAGATACCAGTAATTTTTAAAAACCATTTAAAATACTTAGGTGTTATTTTAAACCTTATGAAGAGCATTTTAAAGCATTGCATTCTGCATTTCCCCAATTTAATAGTTGAAGACATTAGATAAATATCACTAGCACCTTAAAACCTTAGTTTTGCAAAAGGAATAAAATGAACAACAATGCATCACTGCCGTAAACCAACTCAGTCGGGGATTGGGGCGCGAGTCCACTCGCGATCGATCTCAGAAAAGATGGGGAAGGATAGGGTGATGTACTGCAGATTCTTATCTGCAGCGATTCTTTCCCTTCTAGGAAATAATCCTATTAGTGGCGCTTCTGAAAAGAACCTGACATGGATCAATGCTTCTTGTGCAATTGAACACTTTATTCTGGACACAAGATTTTTTATATTTTCCCATCCCCCAGTGATCCCCTAGTAGAAAAGTGCAAATCACCCAAAGTACAATAGAGAGATACACGTGCAAATCACCAACCCTGAACAAGACAAAAGTGAGGCCTGTGACATCACAGGTCTTTGTGATTGAAATCAGTCCCATGACCCCAGGTGGGTCTTGTGCTCCGATTCAGCCCCTTCTGGCCTTGCAGCTGCAGAGGCTTTTAGTGGGCAAGTTCCAGAAGAACAAAAGTCACACCCAAAATCACTTGAAGAATCCAGTTTTTAAGAGTTTTCTTTAACCCTTTCGGAAGTTTTATTCCTAGGGCTTAGTCCAATGTCCTTCTCTATCTAGCAACCTTCTTTGAGCTGAATGGGGGACAAAATCTGAGATTCCAGCTTTATTTTGATGAATGTCTGCTGGATTTTTTCTGCAATACAATCTTCTGTCTGAAAGCTTAAGCAAACTCATAACACAGTTTAGCAGGTAAATACCAAGAAATAACATGAAGTTTTTAGATTTAGTTGTCAAATATACTTCTCTAGCAGCTGAGCACTTTTCCTCAAACGATATGCTTATTAACCAGGTGGTGTCGCTCTTTCTCCAGGCAGCGCTATTACTAGGTGCAAAGGTCAAGTTTCCCTTCAGCCCTTGGCTAATGAAGGTCAAAGATAGGTAGGAGTTCTGCATTTGTAATTACTAACTGGAATGCTGCCACTGCATCTGAATTCTAACTAAATTTTTATTACCATTTGAACAAAGCCAAGGACGTTTACCAGAAAGTTTATTTTCCACAGACTCAGTTTCTCTCACAGTCCTGATCTTACACCACCAGAGCAATTCGTGTGGAGAGTTAAAAGAATCATTACCAACAGAATAATAGTTATGAAAGAATATCTAAGAATGGGAAGAACTTTAGCCAGAGACCACACCTTCTCTTGGGGCTATATGCCGATTTGACTACGTGGGCGTGGGGGCCCACGCAGATGTCGAGAGTAAGTGGGCGGTCTCGGCACATCACATTTGATCATATAACTTAAGAACTGTGTAATAGATTACCACAGAAATACACAACAGCATAAGCATCACGAGTGTCTTAAAACATTAATTTTGTCAAAGAAGAAAATAACTTTATTTAATCACACCTCACAGGAGTCTAATTGGACAATTTTTCTGAAGTTACCAGTTCAGCTAAGACTGATTGAGATAAAAAACTATATATACATCTTTGAGCAATAACTTTAGTGCAGACAGCAAAAGGAAAAAAAAACTTTTGATTTCCTGACATTGTATCTCCTTGTTAGCAGAGGAGCTGACATCTCTGGAATGGCTAGGAATGGGAGAATGGAAGGTCACCCTGGATGCAGCAGGCTGAATCTTGAGTAAAGAGATGGCTCAGGGCTGGCCTGATAAGCCCCCTGACCCTGGCTAAGCTTTTGGACCTTGGGCCGGGAAAGAAGGGCAATGCCTTAGATCTGGCCTCCGAGATCTCACTGCGATCACCTAAGGCTCTTTTAGTCCTAACTCACGTGGTGGGAGTTGGGAGAAATCACTGGGAACCTAGGTCTGGGGACCCCAGTCCCCTCTGGAACTGGGGGCACTCAGCCGCTTAGTGGTCTCCCTTTGCACCATGAGCCAGGCCTCAGAGGGCCTCTTTGGCCTCCTGGTTGAGAGCATTTACTCCAGAGATGCCCTTGCTCTCCACTCTTAAACAGACTTGAGCCTAGGCTTCTGTGCTTGGCCAGAGTCCTTTTATAGCTTTTGTCTGTCTGTCTTTCCCTTTTCAAGTCCCTGTTAAACTGAATTGGCAGCCTGCAGTATTAGATTTTGTCTGAGGATGGCCTCCTGTTCTACTGGGTAAAGATTTAAGAATGCCAACACCTATTGTTTGAGTTGGTGATGTAGCCTTACACTCAGCCCTTAAGAAAGAACAGCATATGGACAGATCGAACTCTAAACTCTCCTCTCCAGGTGGTATAAGGAGGCCTATAGGCAGAACCAATTGGAGACTAATCTGGTGGCACTAAGACCCTGTGGATCCCAGGCCGCTGAAGCTGTGCCTGGGGTGATCCGGCTTTACTGTGGCCAGGCTCAAGTGCCGAAGAACCTTTGCATTTTGGGAATTGTCTCAACCCTGCAATCATTAAAGAAGTCTGGGTGGTCTCTGAAGTTAAAGAACAGCTGAAGATAAGCTATTGCCATCTATCTTTCCTTCTTTTTACAAAATAGATCTAGTTGCCGAATAGTGTTATAATTTAAACCTCCCTGACAGGGCCACGTGTCTGCATCCCCCAGCGCATACTGTGGCCATACTCGGGTACAGAAAAAAAATGAGAGCTTTCTTTAGCATTTTGGGATCAAATTTTCCCCAGTTTTGGAAAACACATGTGAGTGGAGATCCGGCACCCACTTTGGATTGCTGGGATCCCCCTTGAGAGAGAAAGGGTGTGGTTTTAGTGGCCTGTCTGGGCTAGGTCGCCTCCCCCTCCCCAGAGCTTTCCACTCAAAAACCAATTAATTACCCTAGCATTTAGGATATTTCTGGAATTCTCTGTCTGGATGAAGTTCCCTACGCCCCTAGAGCTAGTGGCCCAGCCGGGGGCGTCCAGCTGGGACCGCATGGAGCAGTGAAGTGGCATCACTGTCCACCAGAAAGCCAGTGCAAGCTTGGAGTTGTAGCTACCCCCCTTCTGCCTTGCAACAGAACTTTCACTGTGCCTGTCCTTTCTCTCAATGAGGTTTTCTAGCTGAAAATATTGCCATGTTCAACAAAATCTTATTAATTTGCTTCCCTGAAAATCTGAGGGGCCTAAGAATCCCGGCCAGCAGTTGGGCGTGTCCTCCTCCTGAGCTTCCTTCCCTGAGGGCTTCCTTATGCAAATGGAGCTGTAACTGCCTGTTGAATGCCAGACAATGCCTCCTGGGAGCGGACACACTTGAACCTGCTTGTGTCCCCGACACCCAGTCCTCTTGTGAGGAGGACTCAGCCTTCTCCATGGCTCACCTTTTTTTTTCTCCAGAATTAAAATTTACTTCACATTGATAGAAACCATGAAAAATGTTATTTTTCCACATTATAGCATAATCATTTATGTTCTTCAAGATAAAGAAAAATGACTTAGTAAATGATTGTTTAAAATGTTCAAATCCACACATAAACATGTGGCTTCATTATTAACATCCTATATAGTCCATTACTAAAGTATTTCCATTATCAATTAGTACCTATTTATAAAGATGCTTTCTTAACATTGTTTTTGTCAGTTGGAATACAGCAGAAAAATTAACATAGCTAACAGAAGTATTAAGGACATATTTTGGCTACACATTGAACTGTGTGGAAAATATGCTTTATATGCAGGGTTCTGGTGAGCCTTTATTATCTATAAATTTATTTTGAAATAACTTTTACCAGTAACCTAGAAATTCTGATGAATGAAAATAAAATGATTGCTATTTTATGTCTGCATAAAAGACTAATTTAAAAAATTGACTCTGGGCCCCAGGCCGGACCACGTGAAGCACGCCAGACCCCTGGAGAAACCGGGGCCTGGTTGCAAGGCCCTGGGCCCCGGGCGGGGGTCAGGTGCGGCATGCTGGACCCCTGGAAGAGCCTGGACCCAGGTCACAGGACTCTGGGCCCCAGGTGGAGTAGTGCGGAGCACGCTGGACCCATGGGGAAACCGGGCCGGGTCACAGTGCTACTGAGTGCCTGATCCCACTACCTCCTCAAGCCACACATACTGTCTTCTCTTATTTGAAAAAAAAAAGGAAAAGAAAAAGAAAAAAGAAAAATATCGGAGAGGTGTCAAGAAGGCCATGGTGGATGCCAGGATACTGGAGATACAGACAAAACTTATCCAAATGAACTGAAACTTTTGGAATATTCCAAATGAACTGGAACTTGGAATATCCAAATGAACTGGAACTTTTGGAAATTCCCCGTGAAGGAGGACTGCTTCTTCTCTACATTGGTAAGAATCTTGGACATCACCTGTAAGGAGAGAGTTTAGCGGAGACCAAGGAGAAAGGTGGTGTTGAAAGCAGTCTCCGCGATGGCGGTGGAGACTTGTATTCAGGAGAAGCAGAAATCGGATCCTACCAACCTTATATTTTTGGAGAAATTACACCAAATGCCGAATGCTAATGTCACGCATGCTTAGGAACACTGGACAACATTCAGAGTGGAAAAAGAGCTTGGGAAAGATTTGAAATGGCGGAGGCAGTGGCAATGGAAGTGGCCATTACTTAGGAAAGGCCGAGATCTGATGCATTACACCTGGAACCTTTGAAGTAATAACCCAAGAGGCAGAATGCTACCACTACGCACCCTCGAGAACGTGGGACAAAAGGTTGGGCGAAGAGGGTGCTCGGATTGGAGCCTGCCGAGGGGTGAGGCCTGCAACGGACACAGCAAAGCTGGGATTGGAGCCTGCCATGAGGCAAGGCCAGTGTTGGAGCCTCCGAGGCCAGGATATGAGCCTGCCGAGGGGTTAGGCCGGTGCTGGGTCCAGCAAGGCCAGGATCGGAGCCTGCCATGAGGCAAGGCCGGTGCTGGGGCCTTCGAGGCTGGGATCTGAGCCTGCCGAGAGGTTAGGCCAGTGCCGGGGCCAAAAAAGCCGGGATTGGAGCTTACTGTGAGGCAAGGCTGGTGCTGGGGCCTCCGAAGCCAGGATCAGAGCCTGCCGAGGGGTAAGGCCGGTGCCGGGGCCAGCGAGGCCGGCATTGGAGCCTGCCATGAGGCAAGGCCGGTGCTGGAGCCTCCGAGGCCAGGATTGGAGCCTGCTGAGGGGTTAGGCCAGTGCCGGGGTCAATGACCAGCATTGGAGCCTGCCGTGAGGCAAGGCCGGTGCTGGGGCCTCCAAGGCCAGGATCGGAGCCTGCCGAGGGGTTAGGCCGGTACCAGGGCTAGCAAGGCCGGGATGGGAGCCTGCTGTGAGGCAAGGCCGGTTCTGGGTCCTCTGAGGCTGGGATCAGAGCCTGCCGAGGGGTTAGGCCGATGCTGGGGCCAGTGGCCAGCATCGGAGCCTTCCGTGAGGCAAGGCCGGTGCTGGGGCCTCCGAGGCTGGGATTGGAGCCTGCCAAGGGGTTTGGCTGGTGCCGGGGCCAATGACCGGCATCGGAGCCTGCCGTGAGTCAAGGCCACTACTGGGGCCTCCAAGGCCGGGATCAGAGTCTGCTGAGGGGTTAGGCCAATGCTGGGGCCGGTGGCCAGCATTGGAGCCTTCTGTGAGGCAAGGCCGGTGCTGGGGCCTCCAAGGCCAGGATTGGAGCCTGCTGAGGAGTTAGGCCGGTGCCAGGGCTAGCAAGGCCGGGATGGAGCCTGCCGTGAGGCAAGGCCGGTGCTGGGGCCTCCGAGGCTGGGATCGGAGACTGCTGAGGGGTTAGGCCGGTGGCGGGGCCAGCGAGGACGAGATTGGAGCCTGCCATGAGGCAAGGGCGGTGCTGAGACCTCCGAATCCGGGATAAGAGCCTGCTGAGGGGTTAGGCTGGTGCTGGGGCCAATGGCTGGCATCAGAGCCTGCCGTGAGGCAAGGCCACTACTGGGGCCTCCGAGGCCGGGATTGGAGCCTGCCAAGGGGTTAGGCTGATGCCGGGGCCAGTGGCCAGCATCGGAACCTGTGTGAGGCAAGGCCAGTGCTGGGGCCTCCGAGGCCGGGATTGTAGCCTGCTGAGGGGTTAGGCCGGTTCCGGGGTCAGCGGCCGACATCAGAACCTTCCGTGAGGCAAGGCTGCTACTGAGGCCTCTGAGGCCGGGATCAGAGCCCACCGAGGGGTTAGGCCGGTGCCGGGGCCAGCAAGACCGAGATCAGAGTCTGCCGTGAGGCAAGGCCAGTGCTGGGGCCTCCGAGGCCGGGATCAGAGCCTGCCGAGGGGTTTGGCCGGTGCCGGGGACAGTGGCCAGCATTGGAGCCTTCCGTGAGGCAAGGCTGCTACTGAGGCCTCCAAGGCCAGGATCAGAACCTGCTGAGAGGTTAGGCTGGTGCCGGTGCCGGGGCCAGCAAGGCCGGGATCGAAGGCTGCCGTGAGGGAAGGCCTGAGCTGGGGCCTCCGAGGCTGGGTTCAGAGCCTGCCGAGGGGTTAGGCCGGTGTTGGGGCCAGTGAGACCAGAATCGGGGCCTCCCATGAGGCAAGGCCGCTGTTTGAGCCAGCGAGGTCTGGATCAGTCCACCGGGTAGCCAGGCCACTACTGGAGCCGTCAAGAGTGGGATCGGTACTTGCAATGCAGCATGCACAGAGAAATATCGCAGAAAATAAAAACCAGATGCTTCCCCTAATCAGCAATAACTAGGAGGAAAGGGCCAACAGGAAGAGGTCGAGCTACAGAAAGGGCCCTATAGTGAAGCAGCTAAGGTGACCAATCAGAGGGTATGGAATAGGGGAGGATGGAGCCTCTTTAAAAAGCAGGAGGTACATAAACAAATGTATCAAAGTTAATCACCAAACAAGCATGGGATCGAGGGAGGGGTAGGGAATGGGATGGGGGCTGGATGAGGGCTAATTGGATGATGTGTGCTTGTATATCCTCTCAAGTCTTGTATTCCAATGTTCTTGTATTCCAATGTGATGTATGATTACAATGCACCTATAAAAAAAATCATTTGACTTAAGTGAAAATTTCAAATAAGTCCATTGGCAGATAAAAGTAAATCAGTTTTTCCTAATGGATTGCTCAGGTGCTGCTGTAGTTTGTTTCAAACATATGTATATAAAGAATAAAACTAAATTGTATGCTACAAGGAGACCGAATCATTTTATTTACTTATTAAATAAATAAATAAATAAATTGTGGGAGGATGGTACTGGAGATTTAACTCAGGGATGTTCTAACTCCAAGCTATACCCTTAGCCTTTTTTTTATTTTTTATTTTTTATTTTGAAACAGGGTCTCATTAGGTTGCTGAGAACCTTGCTAAGTTGATAAATTGGTCTCAAACCTGCAATCCTCTGGTATCAGTCTCCCAAATACTGGGATTATAGGCATGTGCCACCAGGCCTGGATCATTTATTTCTTAAAATATGTTTTGGAGCCTGGCATGGTGGCACACACTTGTGATCCCAGCATTCAGGAGGCTGAGACAGGAGGATCGCGGTTCGCATACAACCTCAGTTACTTAGTGAGGCCCTCTGCAACTTAGTGAGACCCTATTTCAAAATAAAGAATAAAAAATAGGGCAGGGGGTGTAACTTGGAGGTCAAATGCCCCTGGGTTTCATCCCCAGACCCGCAAAAAAAAAAATTTATTATAGACCCAACTACTTTAGAAACTACGTTTTAAAATCAAATATTTTAGAACATAACATAATATGATCTAATTATTCTTTCAGTTACCTACAAAAAAATAAAACCACAGAATTACTCTGATTACCTGGATTGACTACGTAGATCTAAATTTGGATTAAGGTGTTATTATTTGAAATGCACAGTGAAAGAAGTTTAAGTAATGGTTGTTTTTGTTTGTTTGTTTTGTTTTTTGGTGGTACTGGGGTTCCTGGAAACCCTTCTACCTCTGGGCCACACTCTCAGACCTATTTTATATTTTTTATTTGGAAACAGGGTCTCTTAAGCCAGAGAGGCTGGCTTTGAACCTGTGCCACCCTCCTGTCTCTTCCTCCTCCTCCCAAGCGTGGGGATTACAAGCCTGGCTTGTAATGGTTGTTTTTTTTTTTTTAAAGTATACATAGATTTTAAGTACCATATGTCTGTGATTCAGAATGTTAAATTTCAGCGTGTACTGAAATTTAGATGTCTATAAGAAGGAAGGCAATACTTGGTCTGCTATGAAGGATAATCTAAAAAGAAAGAACTTTAGCTGGGCGTGGTGGCACACGCTTGTAATATATATATATATATATATATATATATATATATTTTTTTTTTTTTTTTTTTTTTTTTTTAATTTGGAATCAGGGTCTCACTAAGTTGCTGAAAGCCTCACTCAGTAGCTGAGGCTGGCTTCGAATCCGTGCGATCCTCCTGTCTCAGCCTCCCAAGTGCAGGGATTACAAGCATGCGCCACCACGCCCGGCCTAAATGGAAATGTTATCAGGAAAAAGAACAGTCTGATCCCCAAATCAAAGGGCCGTTATTTGAAGAGAGCGGTGGTGTCCTTTATTGCCACCTAAGAGCACTATTTCTATGACCAGGAATGCTGTGATGCCATCTGATCCTCATTTATTATGGTCTTGCGGAGATGAATACAGACATAAAAACACAGTGACTGAGAAATCCACAGACCAGTCACAGCACATTTAACTGTTTATGCCTTAGCTGCTTATTTACACCTGAACACATTTTCATTAAATATACTACTAACTTTAAAATGATGTAATAAGAAGATGGCGACCGAGAAAAGCGGGGCTTAAGAGCCCCGCTAACAACAAATCTCCATTACCACAAAATCAGCGCCTTTCAAAGCCAGAAAACAACATCACCAGAGAAACAAAAAAAATCACCAGGCTCCAGAGAGAAAGCGGACTGAGAACAGAGCCACAGAGGAGATCCTCACGCCCGAGGACGCGGCTTCCCGCCCGAGGACGCGGCAGCAGCGCCATACTGCCGGCGGCAGCGGCGAACTCACGGGATGGCCACAGCAAGCCGAGGGGAGCCGCTGCGGAACAGCCAGGCGGGATTTCTTGGCGCAGAGGGCATCTAAAGCTTCCAGTGGCTGAGCTCAGCACACGCTGCAGGGATTCAGAGTGGAAATAAAAACCAAGAAAAAAAAAAACGCCAGCCCCATAGCCGAGGGCATAGCAGCGGCGCCATATTGCCACCGGCAGCAACAGCCCCGAATTCACCGAATTCAGTAGAGCTACATCTGCGTACTCAAGAACAGTGAGTCAAATTGTGGGCCACAGCGGAGAAATCCCAGTACTGTACTCACTGGGACCTGACCCAGTGGGAGAGGGGCGGTGGCAGTGATATCACACCATAGGAGAACGTGCAACCTGGCACCCCCCACGGTCTAAAGCAGCCTCTATCGACTCTCTGGGTTGGAGACTCTGTGATAAAACCCAGTAAAGGAGTAGTGGGGTCTGAGATACTACTGACTCGAGATCCAGAGCACCTTAAGTGAAGTCATAGTGACCCAAGGGAAGAACCCAGAGAAGGCACAAACTTCCGAAATCATGGGAAAGAGGAATAATACTGGAGCAATGAATGCTCACAACCCCACAACATCAGAACCCGATAAAACAGAAAATCAGAGATTTCTAGAAGATCAAATCAGGAAAATAACTGTAGAAATAATAGAGGTGCTTCGAAAAGAACTCAGAGAGAGCCAAAAAGAGATAAAGGATGCAATTAATGAAGTAAAGGCCTCAATTCAAAGCACAAACAACCGATTAGAACACATGGAGAACAGAATCTCGCTCTTAGAAGATGATCATTCCAAAAATGAATGCATAGTTTCTAATCTAGAAAAAAATATCTGACAGCAGGAATCTGATATTGAAGAAATATGGGCCCATTTTAAGAGAGCTAACCTAAGAATAATTGGAATAGAGGAGGGAAAAGAAAGTGAAACCAAAGGGATCAACAATCTCTTCAAGGAAGTAATAGCAGAAAATTTTCCAGACATAGAGCAAGAGGTCGATTCACAGGTCCAGGAAACATATAGAACTCCCTTTAGACAGGATCGGAGAAGAGGATCCCCACGCCACATAATTGTCAAAATGACCAATGTGGAAGCCAAGCAGAGAATCTTAAAGGCAACAAAAGCAAAGGGCCAAGTGACATTCAGAGGCAAACCAATTAGAATCACTCCAGACTTCCCAAACCAAGTCATGAGAGCCAGAAGGCCTTGGAGTAACATATTCCAAACTCTGAAAGAAAAAAACTTCCAGCCAAAAATTTCCTACCCAGCAAAACTTTCTATCAAATTAGATGGAGAAATAAGAAGCTTCCATGACAAACAGAAATTGAAGGAATTTATGTCTTCAAAACCAGCACTAGAGAAAATACTCAAAGAGATTAACTACAAAGAAGAAATAGGTAACACACATCAGAACTAGAGAAACATGACTTTCCATCCAACAGACAACTAAGATTGGTTATCTGTGGAGATTCATTATTTATGTTAGTCTTTTACCTATCTCTAAAGGGTATTGTTTGCCTTTATTGTTGCTAATTTTTAGGATTTCTAGTTGGAATATTAATATACCTTCAGATATAGCATTTGGGAATATTTTATCCCATTCTATTAGTAACTGTTAACTCTGTTTACATTGTCTTTGGATATACAATTTTTTTTTTTATTTTTTAGGGAGTCTGTATACTCTTCTGTTGCCTGTGCCATTGAAATCATATCCAAGAAATCACTGCCAATTTCAATGTTGTGAGGTTTTATGACCCAGATTTTCTACTAAAAGTTTATAGTCTTAAGATTTATATTTAGGTCTTTTATCTATTTTGAGTTAATATTTGTATATGGGATTAGGTAAGGGTCCAACTTTATTCTTTTCCATGTAATTATTATTTTTCAACAATATTTAGTTAAAAGATTATTATTTCCACCACCAAATGTTCGTGGAAACCTTGTCAAAAATAACTTGACAATATAGGGAAGAATTTAGCTCTAGGCTTTTATTTTACTCCAATGGCTTATATATCTGCCTTTAGAATAGTACTACACTGTTTCAATTATTGTAGCTTTATATGGTTTGAAATCAGAAAATATATATCTTCTAGCTTTGTTCTTTTTCAAGATCGTTTTGGGTATCTAGAATCCATATTCCATATTAGGATAGATTTTTTCTGAAAAATAAATATATAAATATATGATAGTTTCACCTAAAAAAAAAGAAAAGAAAAAAAATATTCTCTGGTAAGAAAGAAAGCAAAAAGAAATATTGAAATGTTATCTTTAAGTCATCAAAAGCTTGGTATCAGACAAATGAAACTGTTATGTGAGATTATCATTTTTAATTTTTGATAAATTGCTATAATACTAGATGTCAATCACTAAGCCAAGCATGGGAGGGAGGGATGGGGAGGGAATGGGGTGGGGATCGGGTGGGGGCTGACTGGGCGATGTGTGCATGTATGTCTACAAAAGTATGTATCCCACTATGATGTATGAATACAGTGCACCAATTAAAAATTAAAAAAAATAAAATGATGTAATAAAAAATCTGGTTGCAGGTTTTTTTTATTATTTTGCTGAATTCCATTTGAGAAAAAGGAGCTAGCTGCTCCACCCATCTTAATACTGGAATATTCTGGATCATATTATACAAATGCATGTATCGAAACTTAGATCATAGTTTCCCATGAGGGACCGTTTAATCTGATCTGTATCATTGGTATGTTTGTGAAACACTAACACTCCAACCCGGGCAGTTTGAGCTGGGCATGGGGAGGCCGGCCTCCACGACGGGCACTGGGTGCTCCCACACGGGCCCGAGGGCATCAGTCAGCCAGAGGGCGGGGTTCGCTGCTGAGTTGCTCGGCTTCCATCACCTGCTTTTGGCATGCCTTCGTAGATTCTGCAGGCTACAATGGATGGATTTACCAATGTTTTAAGTTTTTTAACAGTAAGGGAACCAAACTTAGGGGAACTAACAGGTCACAATCTCTGTGGCACTGGAGCATAGAGATTTCTCTATTAATAGCACTGATAGGACCCTGTTGCAAGGAATCCAACAAGTTGAATTCCTTGAAGTTGAAGCTGCGATTGAGTGCTGTAACACCCACGAGTATAAGGACAAGGCTCCTTCCAACTAATTGTTAGAAGGAATACCATTCTTCACCTCTTGATCTATTAAAGCTTTTACATTTTCAGCTGCCTGTTTGATGCTAGGTTCATCTTCCTGAGAATCTGATGAAAGTCCAATAATATCAAACCAGGAAGGCATGGCCATGTTCATATTTAATGTAACAGACGTACCTGGAGCCTGTGGGCAGATATATTTGATCTGTGAACTTCTGATACCTGCAAAAACTTCTGCTAATCCAGGAAGGAAAAGAACCGCAGTGGTGGCCTTCTGGGTGGAAGGAATGACCGACCACCGGCAGCAACATGGACTCATTCCTGTACCTCGCCCGCTTCGGTAGCTGGGGAGGTGCAGCCCCCGCCCTTTGAGTTGCTCCCAGAGGTGCAGATGGGTTTGTGCAGCTGGCTTGTGTGCAGCTGGCTGGACACAAGTGTCCAGGGTGTTCTGAGGTAGCAACCGAGCCAGTCAGCTCTAGACTCGGAGCTGCTCTCTCAGTCCTCCTGCGGTGAGCACTCTGTTTTATAGCTGTGGGTTGACGTCCATCACTCATGTCCACTTCAACAAACATTTCTCACACCTGCTTATGAGCAGGTACCAGCTAAGAGTTGGGGAATCAGACACCTAGGAAATGGTCCTGGCCTCATCGTGGGGTGGGCAGGCAAACCACACCCCAACATAAATCAGAGGTCCTGCCTGCTGCAGAAGTATTTGTTTGACCTTTGTAATGTTGTGTAAATGTTTGGATAGTTTCCACAAGATAGGACCTTCAATGCCCCCCTACCCCCAACCCACCCCCATCTCCGCACCCTGCTTGTTCTGTAAGCACTTGAGCTGGTGACCTCTGAAATCTGCCGCAGTCTCTCAGTCTAAACACAGTCCCCGGGGCGCCGCAGGGAGGTTGGAGGTAGAGATGGGAGGTAAACATACTGCTCCTGGGGACTGGAAGCCACAGCTGGCATAGCGGGCGTCACCCTAGACTTTCCCTAAACTGGAATAGACCGTGCTCACCGTGGGCTCCTCGAGTTTGGCCTGCGTCACAGGGTTGGGCAGCAATCTTTGATTTTCAACAACAGAATATTACGAGCCATGCAACCATCTAGAGCAGGGGCCCGCAGCGACAGCCCAGGGCCAGATGGCCACAGCCTCTTTGCAAACACTTTCTCGTTCCTTTGTCTTGTCTGCGGCTGTGGGGACATTCATGCTGTAATGCAGAGGTGATGGACAGAGGCCCATGTGCCTCAGGGCTGAGGTGGGTTGCTGTTATCTGGAACCTGGATCAGGACACCAGCCTGGCAGGCTGCTGTTGGTGGGGCCAGGCCTTTTACAGCGTGCGATCCCTAGAGGGGGACCACATGGGAGTTGCATCGCCAGGACCACACTGGAAGCAGCAGTCTAGAGGAGGACACGGAGCAGGATGATGTCAGCCCTTCAGGGCTGGGCTGCAGGGTCTCCAGAGCAGCCCGTCAAGCGAGCAGGGGTCCACTGAGGAGGGGTCCATGTGGGCGCTTCAGGAAAGCCAGGCTGGGTCCCTCACCACGGAACTGCACAGTCCTTTTTTCTGCTCAGCCTGTTGGGAAACAAAGCAAAGGGCAAGGCAGGAGGTTAGGGGTCGGAGGTTAGGGGTTGGAGGCGGGCCTCACCCTATAAGTTGGTGTTTGTGCTCTTCCGGGTGGGGCCTTGGCCAGGACCCGGTTCCTCGTTCACCTCCTCCCCCGCCACGGACCCTGGCCGGGCTCTGGAGGCCTGCGTTTGCTTCATCACCAACTCCATGCTTCCAGCTGGCTGCGGCCTGCTCTGTGCAGGCTCCGGGACACCTGCCTCCCTGGACGTGGGTCTTTGCCCTACACTTGGTACCCACTGTCCGTATCAAGCTCACTCAGTGGCTCCTTTTGCTTCCTTAAGAAATCTCTGCTTAAGACGCTGGGTTCTGGGCAGGGGTCGCGCGCGGCGCACAAAAGCCGGGGCCTGGGTCGTGGGACCCTGAGCCCCGGGCCGAACTGCGCGTAGCACGCCAGACCCCTGGAGAAACCAGGCCCAGTAAGACGCTGGGTTCTGGGCGGGGGTCGCGGGCGGGGCACGCCTAATGGGGCCCGGGTCGTGGGACTCTGGGCCCCGGCCGAACTGCGCATAGCACGCCAGGCCCCTGGAGAAACCGGACCCAGTAAGACGCTGGGTTCTGGGCGGGGGTCGCGGGCTGGGCACGCCAGATGGGGCCCGGGTCGCGGGACTCTGGGCCCCTGCCGAACTGCGCGTAGCATGCCAGACCCCTGGAGAAACCGGACCCAGTAAGACGCTGGGTTCTGGGCGGGGGTCGTGGGCTGGGCACGCCAGATGGGGCCCGGGTCGCGGGACTCTGGGCCCCAGGCCGAACTGTGCATAGCACGCCAGACCCCTGGAGAAACCAGGCCAAGTAAGACGCTGGGTTCTGGGCTGGGGTCGCGGGCTGGGCACGCCAGATGGGGCCCGGGTCGCGGGACTCTGGGCCCCAGGCCGAACTGCGAGTAGCACGCCAGACCCCTGGAGAAACCAGGCCCAGTAAGACGCTGGGTTCTGGGCAGGGGTCGCGCGCGGCGCACAAAAGCCGGGGCCTGGGTCGCGGGACCCTGAGCCCCGGGCCGAACTGCGCGTAGCACGCCAGACCCCTGGAGAAACCAGGCCCAGTAAGACGCTGGGTTCTGGGCGGGGGTCGAGCACAGGGCACGCCAGCTGGGGCCCGGATCGCGGGACTCTGGGTCCCGACCGAACTGCGAGTAGCACGCCAGACCCCTGGAGAAACCGGGCCCAGAACAGAAAAAGATAAAGAAAAATATCGGAGAGGTGGTAAGAAAGCCGTTATGGATGCCAGGACACTGGAGATGCAGACAAAACTTATCTAAATGCACTGGAACTTATGGAAAAATTCTCCGTGAAAGAGGACTGCTATTTCTCTATATTGTTAAGAATCTCAGACATCACATATAAGGAGAGAGTTTAGCGGAGACCAAGGAGAAATGCGGTGTTGAAAGAGTTCTTCGCGATGGTGGTGGAGACTTGTATTCAGGAGAAGCAGAAACCGGATCTTACCAACTTTATATTTTTTTGGAGAAATTACACCAAATGTCGAATGCTACCATCACGCATGCTTAGGAACACTGGACAACATTCAGAGTGGAAAAAGAGCCTGGGAAGGATTTGAAACGGTGGAGGCAGTGGCAATGCCAGTGGCCAATATTCGGGGGAGGCAGAGATCTGATAAACTACAACTGGAACCTTTGAAATAATAACCACAGAGACAGTGATCGGAACCTGCTGAGGTGTTAGGCGGGCGCCGGGGCCAGTGGCCGACATCGGAGCTTGCTGTGAGGCAAGGCCACTACTGAGGCCTCCGTGGCCGGGATTGGAACCTGCAGAGGGGTTAGACCGATGCTGGGGCCAGCGAGGCCGGCATCGGAGCCTGCCGTGAGGCAAGGCCGGTACTGGGGCCTCTGAGGCCGGGATCGGAGCCTGCCGAGGGGTTAGGCCACTGCTGGGGCCAGTGAGGCCGGCATCGGAGCCTGCCGTGAGGCAAGGCCGGTACTGGGGCCTCCGAGGCCAGGATAAGAGCCTGCTGAGGGGTTAGGCCAGTGCTGGGGCCAGCGAGGCCGGCATCGGAGCCTGCCTTGAGGCAAGGCCGGTACTGGGGCCTCGAGGCCAGGATAAGAGCCTGCCGAGGGGTTAGGCCGGTGCTGGGGCCAGCGAGGCCGGCATCGGAGCCTGCCGTGAGGCAAGGCCGGTACTGGGGCCTCTGAGGCCGGGATCGGAGCCTGCCGAGGGGTTAGGCCACTGCTGGGGCCAGTGAGGCCGGCATCGGAGCCTGCCGTGAGGCAAGGCCGGTACTGGGGCCTCCGAGGCCAGGATAAGAGCCTGCTGAGGGGTTAGGCCAGTGCTGGGGCCAGCGAGGCCGGCATCGGAGCCTGCCTTGAGGCAAGGCCGGTACTGGGGCCTCGAGGCCAGGATAAGAGCCTGCCGAGGGGTTAGGCCGGTGCTGGGGCCAGCGAGGCCGGCATCGGAGCCTGCCGTGAGGCAAGGCCGGTACTGGGGCCTCCGAGGCCAGGATAAGAGCTTGCCGAGGGGTTAGGCCGGTGCTGGGGCCAACAAGGCCGGCAGCGGAGCCTGCTGTGAGGCATGACCAGTGCTGGGACCTCCGAGGCCAGGATCGGAGCCTGCCGAGGGGTTAGGCCGCTCCTGGGGCCAGCGAGGCCAGCATCGGAGCCTGCCTTGAGGCAAGGCCGGTACTGGGGCCTCCGAGGCCAGGACAAGAGCCTGCCGAGGGGTTAGGCCGGTGCTGGGGCCAGCGAGGCCGGCATCGGAGCCTGCCTTGAGGCAAGGCCGGTACTGGGGCCTCTGAGGCCGGGATCGGAGCCTGCCGAGGGGTTAGGCCGCTGCTGGGGCCAGTGAGGCCGGCATCGGAGCCTACCGTGAGGCAAGGCCGGTACTGGGGCCTCCGAGGCCAGGATAAGAGCCTGCTGAGGGGTTAGGCCAGTGCTGGGGCCAGCGAGACCGGCATCGGAGCCTGCCTTGAGGCAAGGCCGGTACTGGGGCCTCGAGGCCAGGATAAGAGCCTGCCGAGGGGTTAGGCCGGTGCTGGGGCCAGCGAGGCCGGCATCGGAGCCTGCCGTGAGGCATGACCAGTGCTGGGGCCTCCGAGGCCGGGATCGGAGCATGCCGAGGGGTTTGGCCGGTGCTGGGGCCAGCGAGGCCGGCATCGGAGCCTGCCGTGAGGCAAGGCCGATACTGGGGCCTCTGAGGCCGGGATCGGAGCCTGCCGAGGGGTTAGGCCGCTGCTGGGGCCAGTGAGGCCGGCATCGGAGCCTGCCGTGAGGCAAGGCCGGTACTGGGGCCTCTGAGGCCAGGATAAGAGCCTGCCGAGGGGTTAGGCCAGTGCTGGGCCAGCGAGGCCGGCATCGGAGCCTGCCGTGAGGCAAGGCCGGTACTGGGGCCTCCGAGGCCAGGATAAGAGCTTGCCGAGGGGTTAGGCCGGTGCTGGGGCCAACGAGGCCGGCAGCGGAGCCTGCCGTGAGACAAGGCCGGTGCTGGGGCCTCCGAGGCCGGGATCGGAGCATGCCGAGGGGTTAGGCTGGTGCTGGGGCCAGCGAGGCCGGCATCGGAGCCTGCCGTGAGGCAAGGCCGGTACTGGGGCCTCTAGGCCAGGATATGAGCTTGCCGAGGGGTTAGGCCGGTGCTGGGGCCAATGAGGCCGGCAGCGGAGCCTGCCGTGAGGCATGACCAGTGCTGGGGCCTCCGAGGCCGGGATCGGAGCATGCCGAGGGATTAGGCCGGTGCTGGGGCCAGCGAGGCCGGCATCGGAGCCTGCCGTGAGGCAAGGCCGGTACTGGGGCCTCTGAGGCCGGGATCGGAGCCTGTCGAGGGGTTAGGCCGCTGCTGGGCCAGTGAGGCCGGCATCGGAGCCTGCCATGAGGCAAGGCCGGTACTGGGGCCTCCGAGGCCAGGATAAGAGCCTGCTGAGGGGTTAGGCCGGTGCTGGGGCCAGCGAGGCCGGCATCGGAGCCTGCCTTGAGGCAAGGCCGGTACTGGGGCCTCGAGGCCAGGATAAGAGCCTGCCGAGGGGTTCGGCCGGTGTTGGGGCCAGCGAGGCCGGCATCGGAGCCTGCCGTGAGGCAAGGCCGGTACTGGGGCCTCCGAGGCCAGGATAAGAGCTTGCCAAGGGGTTAGGCCGGTGCTGGGGCCAACGAGGCCGGCAGCGGAGCCTGCCGTGAGGCATGACCAGTGCTGGGGCCTCCGAGGCCGGGATCGGAGCATGCCGAGGGGTTAGGCCGGTGCTGGGGCCAGCGAGGCCGGCATCGGAGCCTGCCGTGAGGCAAAGCCGGTACTGGGGCCTCCGAGGCCAGGATAAAAGCCTGCCGAGGGGTTAGGCCGGTGCTGGGGCCAGCGAGGCCGGCATCGGAGCCTGCCTTGAGGCATGACCAGTGCTGGGGCCTCCGAGGCCGGGATCGGAGCCTGCCAAGGGGTTAGGCCGGTGCTGGGGCCAGCGAGGCCGGCATCGGAGCCTGCCTTGAGGCATGACCAGTGTTGGGGCCTCCAAGGCCGGGATCGGAGCCTGTCAAGGGGTTAGGCCGGTGCTGGGGCCAGTGAGGCCGGCATCGGAGCCTGCCATGAGGCATTACCAGTGTTGGGGCCTCCGAGGACGGAATTGGAATCCTGCCAAGGGGTTAGACCGGTGCAGGGGCCAATGGCCAGCATCGGAGCCTGGCGTGAGGCAAGTTCACTCCTGCGGCCTCTAAGGTCGGGACCAAAGCCAGCTTAGGGGTTTGACCGGTTCAGGGGCCAGCGAGACCAGAACTGGGTCCTCCCATGAGGCAAGGCCGCTGCGTGAGCCAGCGAGGTCTGGATCAGTCCACTGAGTAGCCAGGCCACTACTGGGACCATCAAGAGTGAGATTGGTACTTGCAACGCAGCATGCACAGAGAAATATCGCAGAAAATATAAATCAGACGCTTCTCTTAATCAGCAATAACTAGGAGGAAAAGGGCAACAGGAAGAGGTTGAGCTATAGAAAGGGCCCTATAGTGAAGCAACTAATGTGACCAATCAGAGGGTATGTAATACTGGAGGACGGAGCCTCTTTAAAATGCAGGAGGTACATAAACAAATGTATCAAAGTAAATCACCAAAGAAGTGTGGGATGGAGGGAGGGGGAGGGAATGGGACGGGGGCTGGAGGAGGGCTAATTGGATGATGTGTGCTTGTATATCCTCTCAAGTCTTGTACTCCAATGTGATTGATATATGACTACAATGCACCAATTTAAAAAAATAAATTAATTAAAAAAATAAAATAAAATAAGAGCTAAAAAAAAAAAAAAGAAATCTCTGCTTTTGTAAACAGGAAATTCAAATTCCATTCCATCCTTCTCTCTCTCATAGCGTCCAACTTTCTTACACACATACTTTGGGAGAATAGATGTATTTTAGGATTCGGTGTCTGCACTGCTGTCCAAGGCCCAAGCTCTTGGTGGCCAGAGGGTCCTGTATTGATCATCACCTATATCTTGGGATAACTATTGTGGGTGGATAAGTTCATTTTTTCTTTGTTTTGTTCTTATATGTTAGGAATACAGAACTTTCACTCACTGAAAATTAATTGAACAACCTTCCAGGTAAGTCCTGAGTGGTATGAAAGCAGGTCAGCAGCTGGGGAAGGCCTTGCTGTTGCTGGTCTGCAGGATTCCTCCCACATGCTCTTGGCAGTCCTGCCTGGGAAGTGTGTCCAGATCAGGCACCCTGGACAATCTGAGACTCAGCCCCAAGATGACAGGCACGGCCTCTGCAGACATGGTTATGCAGCTGGGTGTGAATCCTGGGAACCCCAAGGTCACCTGGGGTATCGGCCTAGCGTCACTGGCCACCCAAAACCCTGGACCAAGGACACATTTGCTCTGCTTGTCACTAATTTCACAAGAGCTCTCACAGGGAGAGAAAGAAATGCCACAGATGGGCTTTCCTGACCACCATCACCTGCACACGGGCTGCAGTGCCTAGGTGTGGCACCGCCTGGCTCAGGGCCCTTGTGGCTGCACACGCATCCTGCTCCTGTCTTGACCTCCCTCCATCTGGCATTCAGCGATTCTGGCGGCATGTGGAGCCCGCAGGGTCGTGGCGGGGCACACAGCTTCCTCCAGCCGCCCCCGTGGCCCCCTCCACCCTGTCCTGCTCTGGTTCCCACCTTGAGAACCCTTGAGGTTCAGACGCTCAGGCCTTGGCAGCCTTCTAGAACACTCCGGTGCTTGCTCTCCAGGGGGAGCTCTTCCAGGCTCCTCCACCGCCATCCTCTTGGAGTCTCCTGACAACTCACACATGGTCCTTTCCTCCAGGGTTTTTCCTGGAACCCTAACCTCTTCGGCCTCCTTGGGTGGGAGTGCTGCCTTGAGAGCATCCGCCCGCCCTCCTGCACTCCAGCTTCTGCGTTTCCCAGTGCACTGTGTCCGTGGCGGAGTTGCTGGAGTCGCTCTTGAGAATTTTGTGATGAAGTTTTAGATATTTGGAAGTGTCCACTCTGTATAACTGTGTGTGTGTGTGTGTGTGTGTGTGTGTGTGTGTGTGTGTGTGTTTCTCACTGGGGATTAAACCCAGGGTTATTGTACCTCTGAGCCACACCCCAGCTCTTTTTATTTTTTATTTTGAAACAGAGTCTCACTAGTTGCTGAGGCTAGCCTCCAATCTATGATTCTCCTGTCTCAGCCTCCCATGTACGACAGGTGTAAATCGGCTACCAGAACTGCACCTGGCTATCTCTATAAGTTTGTTGTATGGCCCGCGACTGCCAGCCCTTTGCATCAGCCGTAACTTTTTATTCTAATGCATCGCACTGAAGACGCTTAGAAACCATGTAAAGTCCTGATAGGGCTGCGGCTGAGATGGCATCAGACTGCCTGGCACCACCAGTGCAAGAACGTGGGGAGTGGGCTCTCCGCCTGGCTGACCCCAGCCACTGCTGCTCACAGTGAGATGCCCAAGCCCGGAGACATGGGGACAGACGCCGGGCTGCGGGGCGAGGTTGGGCAGTTCATTTTCAGCAGACCATCCTACCTGCATCTCGCGCTCTCGCTCGCTGACTGGAGCTCTCCGCGCTTATTCTGTCCTTCTCACCTCGACCGCTTTTTGGCTCTGAGACTCCTGGCCGGAGTCTTGGTCCGTGGGCCCTCTGGGAGTCTCCTGTCTCCCTCACGCTGGACTCGTTGCCCTCAGACGTCTCTCCCACTGTGCCAAGTTGTTTCTCCTCAGGTCACATCGGCGGAAGCAAACTGAAAAACCCAGCCGGGCGTGGTGGCGCACGCTTGTAATCCCAGCATTCGGGAGGCTGAGACAGGAGGATCGCGGTTCACAGACAGCCTCAGCTACATAGTGAGGCCTCTGTAACTTAGTGAGACCCTGTTTCAAAATAAAGAATACAAAACAGGGCAGGGGGTATAGCTCGGAGGTCGAATGCCCCTGGGTTCGTCCCCAGACCCCCCCGCACACACACACAAAAATAAACCCTGAAAAACCCGAGAAGGGAGCCTCCCAGATTCTAGTGATGGCCCTGGACTCTGGAACATTCCTCTGGACCCTTCTTGGACTTCCTTATCCTGGGAGTTGAGGATCCCTGACTAATACTGTTGTTGCCATGATGCCATGGGTTCTTGGGGTCCTAATAAAGTCTCAAGTTATGTCGAGAAGCAAGGTGAACAAGAGGGCCTGTGGGAGGCTGGCCACCTCACGAGTACTTGCACATGCATGAAGTGTGTGCTGACAGGGTGACGACAGACCTTCTCGTGAGCACTGGCTCAGCCATCACGGAGAGGTCAGAGCCCACTGTGGCTCACTGAGGTACCTGGCTCAGTGTGCCACACTGTTGAACCTGTCACAGGGACCTGGGGCCATGGCCAATCGAGCCTCGTTCCCAATCTGCCCAGAATAATTCCATCTCTAGGATGAGTGGCTGGGTTGTAAAAGGGCGTCGAGCCTCACGAGAGTTGATGTGCACTTGTTGAAGTTGGTGTGCGTCTACTGTGTGTGTGTGCTTACTGCACAGAGTACACGTGTGTGTGTACACATGTCCTCTCCAGGCTTTTCAGAGGTCTCTGTCCTCAGCCAGTGGCCAGAGCTGGACTCTTCATGTGCTCAGAGTGCTGACCACTGAGTCCCTGTTAGTTTCTGTGTGTGAGAATTTCCTTGGCTTTCCCAGCCCTTCCAGATCCTCCATCTGGGCAGCACTGGTGGCGAGGAGCCGCCTAGAGCAGGCCCAGTGGCTGTCCTCAGCTAAACCTGCTCGATCCCAGGTTCTCATGACATCTCCTTTGCTCTGACTTGTGTGTGCACACGCGTGTGGCTTATCTAAGGCTCAGAGTCTGAGGTCCTCATGACAAGCCTGCCTGTCTGGAGCTTGCAGCCCCAGGGATGTCAACAAGCCCCCTGCTTTCTCTCTCTCTGATGTCGCTTGACAGATACACCATTCCTCTGGTTCTCCTTCCTAAAATAGACAGCACTAGCTCAAGGGATTTGTTAGGAGGGCCCACTCACTGGGCGTGGTGGCACAGGCTTGTGACCCCAGCACTTGGGAGGCTGAGACAGGAGGATCGCACAGGTTCGAAGCCAGACTCAGCTCCTCAGTGAGGCTCTCAGCAACTTAGTGAGACCCTGTTTCCAAATAAAATATAAAAAAGGTCTGGGAGTGTAGCCTGGATGAAGGAAGCCCCTGGATTCCACCCCAGTACCACACACACACACACACACACACACACACACACACACACACACGGGCCCACTCATGCCTGTTTCTAAAAATGACAAGGTAAGGGCTATTTAGAGGATAAGGGTTAGGGTCTAGGGTCAGGAGTTCTGATCTCAGTCCTAACTTGGTCGGGCTGTGCACCTCTGGGCAAGATACTCACCTTCTCTGCATCCCTCCACCGAGTCCCAAGTTGTGCTGCTCCCCTGCTTCCATGTAGGCTAAATGTGAAAGCACACATAAATGTTAGCACAATCCCCAGCCCTGATAGGAACTGGACACAGGTGAGCTTTGGTATTTGTGAATTCTCAAGAACAGTTAAGCACACGGTTAAATGTGGTCATTTGACTTGAGAAAATAGGAGACCAAATCCGTTAGCACGTTTGGCTCAGGGCCATGCATAAGAAATCCATTCTTTAGTCACAGGAACCAGGATTTTGGTGTTTCCATGACAATAGAACAACAAACGCTGACCCAGAATTAGAGAAACAGCCTAAAATAAGATTGTCCTTTAAAGGTTTCTTGGGTTGCCTTCCTGGCCCACAGTAGGTGCTCAGTTTGGCCCTGACCAAGGTCCAGAGAACCTGAGGGCTTGCCTGAGGCTCCAGGCAGGGTGGCAGATGAGCTGTGAGGGGCAGGGCTTCCCTCCACCTGCCCCTGTGCCCTGGCACCCTCAGTGGGAGGTCCCTCAGCCCCATGGTCCCCACAGCACAGGTGGGCCTGGTGGGGGACTTCAGTCACCAGGTTGATGGCACAAGCTGGGAGGTGAGTCAGGCACCTGGGTTCCCACAGTGATGGGGACCTGATGTGGGCATGGGCCTGTGAATGTGGTGAGCCCTGATTCCTGTCATGGTCTCCAAAGCACCAGGGACCACAGCACCTGCTCCCCAACCTCCTTCTCACAAAGCTTGTGAAAGTGACTTGCATTCACCAGGCAAGTGGGCGTGGGAATGCTGACAGGCCTTCTCCTGCTTCCCCATCTTATTTTCCTTAAGACATGCTGTGAGCCTTTGCTGCTGGATCCTGGGTACTCTCCAGGTGGGATGGATGGCAACTGTGGGCTGACCTAGAGAACACACTCGTGTTCTGATGTAGCTCTGTGCTTCGGACTCTCAAAGGTCTCCCGTGGGCACCTGGTGCTATCTTCACCCCTGAAATGTGATTCTGCAGAGTTTTAAAATGACAAGGGCACCAGCCCTGGGATGGTCTAACACAGTGCTCAGAGGCACCACTCCCAGCCCAGATGATTGGCGGCCAGGGGGCCAGGGTCAGCAGCAGCTGGACCCTTCCCTTTTGCCCCACCCATGCTGGGTCGTGCAGCCCTGCACTTGGAATGCCTGAGTTCCTGCTCCTGATGCTTCACTGGGGACAGGGATAGACACCGTGTCTGCAGTGAGTTGCCTATGCCTTTGGCAGAGATTCCTCTAGGTCTTTAGTTCTGGTTGGATGGTTTTATTTCCCTCAGCTCTTTATTTAAGTGTAGCTCAGAGACCTGTCTCTACTGCCTTTGATAGAAGCTATTTGCCCCTCTTGCCTAGTTTCTTCTGAGTCATGTGTTATTTTTGTGTTCTGTGATCATTTTTATAAATATATTTTTCTCTGTGTTTTAATTGTTAAAATTTCCATTGACCTGTTTTTAAGCTCACAAATATTGTTTTGATGCATTTAATCTAATGTTGATCCTCTTGATCTAGACAAACGAGCAAGTTGGAAAGTTCTCCAAAGAACACTGGGATTTATTTGAGAGTGGCTGTTAGGGTTAGGTGTAGAATGTTCCCTGGTAAGCTCATGTATTAGTGTTCAGAGCCGATGCGATTGAATCATGAGGCTTGTACACTGAATTTCAGGAGCTGAAAGCAAAGCAGAGAGACTATAGATTTGCAGTCGGCCAGAAAGGCCTGTGCGAAGCTGGGGCCCAGGGAGAGGGTGGATGTGAAAGAAAGTATGATGGCTGAGAGGAGGTCGAATGTCTGCGTAGAAACAAAGCCAGGAGAGTGTCTGGGCAGCTCAAGCCCAGTGCAGAGCCACGGGAACAAGGCCCGCTGTGGGGCAATGACAGAAAAGGCCCTGATGGCAGTGGCCAGGCCTGAGACAGGCCCAGTGGTGCCATGGTTGGGCAGGCACAGTTGGCGGTCAGGACTGAGGCAGGCCCAGTGGTGGCCAGAACTGAGACAGGCCCAGTGGTGGCCAGGAATGAGACAGGCCCAGTGGTGGCCAGGACTGAGACAGGCCCAGTGGTAGCCAGACCTGAGACAGGCCCAGTGGTGGCCAGGAATGAGACAGGCCCAGTGGTGGCCAGGAATGAGACAGGCCCAGTGGTGGCCAGGAATGAGACTGGCCCAGTGGTGGCCAGGAATGAGACAGGCCCAGTGGTGGCCAGGAATGAGACTGGCCCAGTGGTGGCCATGCCTGAGACAGGCCCAGTGGTGGCCAGGAATGAGACAGGCCCAGTGGTGGCCATGCCTGAGACAGGCCCAGTGGTGGCCAGGACTGAGACAGGCCCAGTGGTAGCCAGGCCTGAGACTGACCCAGTGGTGGCCAGGCCTGAGACAGACCCAGTGGTGGCCAGGCCTGAGACAGACCCAGTGGTAGCTGAGACAGGCCCAGTGGTGGCCAGGAATGAGACAGGCCCAGTGGTGGCCATGCCTGAGACAGGCCCAGCAGTGGCCAGGACTGAGACAGGCCCAGTGGTGGCCAGGCCTGAGACAGGCCCAGTGGTGGCCAGGAATGAGACAGGCCCAGTGGTGGCCAGGACTGAGACAGGCCCAGTGGTGGCCAGGACTGAGACAGGCCCAGTGGTGGCCAGGCATGAGACAGGCCCAGTGGTGGCCAGGATAGCCAGGCATGAGACAGGCCCAGTGGTGGCCAGGCATGAGACAGGCCCAGCGGTGGCCAGGAATGAGACAGGCCCAGTGGTGGCCATGCATGAGACAGGCCCAGCGGTGGCCAGGATAGCCAGGCATGAGACAGGCCCAGTGGTGGCCAGGCATGAGACAGGCCCAGCGGTGGCCAGGAATGAGACAGGCCCAGTGGTAGCCAGGCATGAGACAGGCCCAGTGGTGGCCAGACCTGAGACAGGCCCAGTGGTGGCCAGAACTGAGACAGGCCCAGTGGTGGCCAGGACTGAGACAGGCCCAGTGGTGGCCAGGCCTGAGACAGGCCCAGTGGTGGCCATGGCTGGGCAGGCACAGTTGGTGGCCAGGAATGAGGCAGGCCCAGTGGTGGCCAGGAATGAGACAGGCCCAGTGGTGGCCATGCCTGAGACAGGCCCAGCGGTGGCCATGCCTGAGACAGGCCCACCAGTGGCCAGGACTGAGACAGGCCCAGTGGTGGCCAGGCCTGAGACAGGCCCAGTGGTGGCCAGGAATGAGACAGGCCCAGTGGTGGCCATGCCTGAGACAGGCCCAGTGGTGGCCAGGACTGAGACAGGCCCAGTGGTGGCCAGGCATGAGACAGGCCCAGTGGTGGCCAGGATAGCCAGGCATGAGACAGGCCCAGTGGTGGCCAGGCATGAGACAGGCCCAGCGGTGGCCAGGAATGAGACAGGCCCAGTGGTGGCCATGCATGAGACAGGCCCAGCGGTGGCCAGGATAGCCAGGCATGAGACAGGCCCAGTGGTGGCCAGGCATGAGACAGGCCCAGTGGTGGCCAGGCATGAGACAGGCCCAGCGGTGGCCAGGAATGAGACAGGCCCAGTGGTGGCCATGCATGAGACAGGCCCAGCGGTGGCCAGGATAGCCAGGCATGAGACAGGCCCAGTGGTGGCCAGGCATGAGACAGGCCCAGCGGTGGCCAGGAATGAGACAGGCCCAGTGGTAGCCAGGCATGAGACAGGCCCAGTGGTGGCCAGACCTGAGACAGGCCCAGTGGTGGCCAGAACTGAGACAGGCCCAGTGGTGGCCAGGACTGAGACAGGCCCAGTGGTGGCCAGGCCTGAGACAGGCCCAGTGGTGGCCATGGCTGGGCAGGCACAGTTGGTGGCCAGGAATGAGGCAGGCCCAGTGGTGGCCAGGAATGAAACAGGTCCAGTGGTGGCCATGCCTGAGACAGGCCCAGCGGTGGCCAGGACTGAGACAGGCCCAGCGGTGGCCAGACCTGAGACAGGCCCAGTGGTAGCCAGGCATGAGACAGGCCCAGTGGTGGCCAGACCTGAGACAGGCCAGGTGGTGGCCAGGACTGAGACAGGCCCAGTGGTGCCATGTCTGGGCAGGCACAGTTGGTGGCCCTTTGATTCTTTGTTACATGTTTGTATTTTTATTGTATTTTTTATATCTAGTATATCTTTGTGTGTGTGTGTGTGTGTGTGTGTGTGTGTGTGTGTGTGTGCGTGTGTGTAGCTGAGGAATCATATTTTATTTTGAAACAGGGTCTTACTAAATTGCCAAGGGCCTTGCTAAGTTGCTGAGGCTGGCCTCGAAGCTGTGATCCTCCTATTTCATCCTCTCAAGTGCTGGGAGAATGGGTGTGTACTACCATGTCCAGATCCAGTATGTCCTTTTAAGAGTGTGTCTAAATATCTTCTAACGTTTCCTAGCCATCATAGCCACCTTTCTCTGCAGAACCTTCAGCATATTTTTCATAGTTGCTTTAAAGTCCCTTTCTACTAGTTCATTGGTGGGTCTCCTCCTGCTGGCTGTCTTCTCTTAGTAAGTCACGTTTTCCTGTTTCTCCAGGACACTTGGACTGTGTGCTGGAGACTGTGAGGCTGTCACAGAGACTTCCTCTGAAGAGTGTGGAGTGTGTTCTGGGAGGCAGTCACCTTGCCGGAGGTTCACCTTGAACTTGTGAAGGCTTGGTTTTATTTTTCTAGTCAAATTGATTATAGTTGCCCTCGTTCTGGTTTGCAGGCTTGACTCAGGCCTGGCTCCTGGGCTTTGTCAGGTTCTCAGACGCGGTGAGCCTGAGATCTGCAATCTTGCTGAATGCCTCTTGCAGCCCTGCCTGTCTCCCTGCCCCTGGCCGTTGCATGTAGTTTGGGGGTCAGCTTGGTCTGAGGTGCTCACACTCGGACTTTGGGCTCCTCGTGGTTCTTTGCCTCCAGAATTCCCACGGAGGCACGTTCAGCTCGTGGCGCTGAGGCAGTGGCCCCTCGAGCCGGCCCTGCCTGGAAGCCTTCTAATCTAGCAGCTCTACGCCGTCCTCAGCACCCCAGCCTCGAATCTGGGACCCCTGTGACTCCCAACCCCTCTCCTTCTCTGGTCTACCTTGCTATTCTAATCTGGTTTCTTCACTACCCACTGGGCATCAGAACCCTTTCTGTCTATGACTTGGCCCAGCATTTATGAAGACATCTTCATGCAGCCATGTTTCTGAGGCTTGGTCTCATTTTGAGCCTCTGGCTTTTAAGCCTCGCCTGCCCTGCCCAGAGGCCCAGGGTGTGACACCTGGCCACAGCTTACAGAGTCGTATGTATGGTTTTAAGCAAAACATTTGTAGATTGTGTTTAGGCTGTCTCAGTGTATCAAAATATCAAGTACTCATTAGCAGAAGTTTTCTCTTGATTCTAGTCACCAGGATAACTTAAACAAAAAGGCATTTGTAATGAGGAATGGTAGATTGCTGTGTCAAGGGAGCGCTGGGGGCCAGAGAGCTCCTGCAGATGCAGCAGGAGCCGTGAGAGCTGGCGACAGGGCAGCTTGACCAGGCCGGGCAGCCAGCAGCACTTTCTAGACATTCTTTCCACCGCTGGACACTGGGCACTGCAGGACTCTGGACTCTGGAACCAACAGTGTGCGTGGAAACTGACTACCCCTCTCCCTGGTGAACCATGCCCAAAGAAGCATCCAGTGGACTGAGCCCAAGTCACCTGACCATCCGTGGCCCGAAGGATGCAGGCAGTTGTACCAGTATTGGGAATGGCCTAGGAAGATTTGGAATGTACCAGTATTGGGAATGGCCTGGGAAGATCTGAGTAAGTTCTGATTATTAATAAATACATTTTAAAAATTGGGTAAGGGGCAGATCTGTGAAAGGACTTGGTTTCTGTCTAGAAGCAGGCAACTATTCCATTGTAAATTAACCTAGCTAAAGGTAATTAGCAAGTCTATAGGAGAGGGGAATTAGAACTATCTCATCCTCATTCTAAAGACAGGTTTACATAATTGGATAATCTAGCTAGGATGGGAGGAAGGGGTCGACCTTTGACCTCTGTGAAAGGGGGCACCTTAGTGGGAAAGTAAGGGGAGGGGCTTTACACGGACTTTTACTACATCAGAATTACGTGAAACAAGATGGAGGATGTCAAAAAGTCTGTTCCATATTGGAATGTACCAGTATTGGGAAGAGGTTTCAAATGTATTAATGTACCGGTATTGCTAAAGATTTCAATTTTTTTTGTGTGTGTGGCACTGGGGTTCCTGGAAGCCCTTCTACCTCCGGGCTACACTCCCAGACTTATTTGCCAAGACATCCTGCTGCCTCGGCATCTATGTGTTGAGACCCCACTCCACATAGTTAATTCGGCAAAAAGCCCCGAGAAGAAGGTGTCGTCTCTGGCCAAAGTACCCCCCACTTTTACTATTATTCTTTTAACTCTCTACACGAATTGCTCCAATTATGTGAAATCAGGACTATGATGAAATTGAGTCCGTGGAAATAAAATCTCTAATAATTTGCCTAAACGTCCTTGGCTCTGCTCAATAATAATAAAAACTGGCCAGAATTCAGATGCTGTGATAAGCATTCCAGCTGCAGCAATCACAAAGGGTCTCCGACCCCCACTATCACTAACTTAGGTTAAGCTATTAACTCCGGTAAGGTAGCTCAGTTTAAGGTAACTCTGTTTACCCTTGAGATCCTGCCTAGAGACAGAGAAGATAAAAACCTTGTGTGTGACCTTAAAGCAATGTAGTTGATAAACAACTTAGTTGCCCAAATACAATAGACTCAAGGAGAAAGATTGTTGACTTTTACTTCAGTATGAGCATTCATGGAGACAGAGACTGACCACAGGGTTAGAAATAAATATGACAAAATAAAGGACAGACGTTTTAAGTATATATGTATGAAGGAAAGGAAATACCGTAAGAGTAAGAAAAGCATTTTTGCATGAAGAAGAGCTTATCATAAGAAAGTCCCAACTGGGAAAGAAAGGAATTAGAAAGTTAGAAGCAGGTTGCAGAGGGTTTGTGACAGAGAAATGGATTATTAAAGATGGTTAGACTTTTAATAGGCTTATTGTCTAAAGAAGAGTGTTCAGCAGTTAAGGAAATACATCTGACAATTAAAACCAAGAACTTTGTGGTGTTGTTTGTGGTATTTTGTCTGCAAAACTGTGTTGTGAGTTTGCTTAAGCTTTCAGATTTAGAAGATAAGATGCCAACACCTGAAGAAACTCCATCACATCCACCTGAATCACCACATCTCCCCACACTTGCTATATGAACTGAGCCCAAAAGATGGAAAGTTCCAAGAAAGCCAAAGAAGATTCCCCGAGAAACCCCCAAGACTTGGCCATGCTTGTTTATTTTGGGAAGTGGCCCCCTGGGACTGCTTATCTGCAAAGACCTTGGAAAAGAATCCGGAGTCAATCTCTCGAAGGCCAACAGCCAGCTGAAGGACTAGTTTTATTACCTTTGTTTACATGTCACTCATTATTATTTCACAATGATTACACCCACCTCCCTTTTCTCTTATTATTAACTTTACTGGTGAAGGGTATAAATTTTGGGGTTTTTTGTAATAAAGTGTCATTGGCTCAAGAAGCCTTTGTCCACCTCAGATTCTTTCCCAAACGTCGTACCTAAAAACTTAGGGAATTCATAGAGGGGAAAGAATCGCTGCAGATAAGTTTCTGCAGGACATCACCTGCCTTTTGCCCCATCTTTCTGAGGCTCCCAGCCGCGAGTGGACTTGCCCCCCCACAAGGACTGAGCTCGTCGGTAACACTTATTTTATATTTTTATTTGGAAACAGGGTTTCTTAAGCCAGCAAGGCTGGCTTCGAACCTGCGCCATCCTCCTGTCTCCGCCTCCAAAGTGCGGGGATTACAAGCATGCGCCATCACGCCTGGCTCTATTTTTATCTTTTTAATAAACTTTTTTTTGTGGTACTGGGGGTGGAACCCAGAGGCTTTCTACCTCCGGGCTATACTCCCAGACCTATTTTATATTTTATTTGGAAACAGGGTCTCACTAAGTTGCTGAAAGCCTCACTCAGTAGCTGAGGCTGGCTTCGAACCTGCGTGATCCTCCTGTCTCAGCCTCCCAAGTGCAGGGATTACAAGCATGCGCCACCATGCCCGGCTTAATAAACTTCTTTAAATCTTCAGCAAGAGTCTGGGCTATTGCATATCTATCCTTAACTCAGGACAAGAACCCACAGTTTTTGTTTTTTTTGGGGGGATTATTCCCAGGGGTCTAACAAAGGTCCCTGGGGACAGTTTCCCAAACCATAATATCTTCTTCCAAACTGTAACAACAGTGACTGGCCCTCAGCCCACCCTTGCCCTGTGGGGGCTGACGACAACCTCCTGGATGAGGCTGCTGTGTGGTGGGTACACCCAGCACCCGAGACTCTGGCTGTGTTGGCTGGGAGGGAGCAACCCTGGCATGGCTAATGTCTCCCCTGGGTAGGGAAGAGGCCCACTTCTGCCCTGTGGGGCAGTGGGAGCCCAAGCTCTTTGTCTCTTGGGCAGGGTGGTACCTTCTGTCCAGGGGCCTGGGGAGCCTCTGTCCTAGGGCTTGGGCTGGGGTGACAGGTCATTGTGGTGTTCAGGCTCCTTGCCACAGGAGACAAAGCCTTCCGTCTCTGACCCAGGAGCCTGCAGACACAGCAACAGGTTGAGTGGAGCTTGTGAGGGAGTGAGAGGAAGGCCCAGTAGCCGTGAGAGGATTATAGGTGTCAGCCGCATCTCAGAGGCTACTCCTCTGCTGTGAGAGGATTACAGGTGTCAGCCGCATCTCAGAGGCTACTCCTCTGCGTCCTTGGAGCTGTGGGCTCGTCACCCAGGGATGTTCCTAAATCAGACTTAAGAGGTGACTTGTGAGAGGCAGAGGCTCCTGTGTCTAAGGAGCCCCTCTTCACCCTTGGGTCTGGCGTGGCTGGGCAGTGTGCTTCAGCTGATGTGACTTTAGCAGAGACGACCTGGGCGCGGTGGAGCTGGGCACGTGCCGGCTCACTGCACTGACTTCTTTAGCCAAGTTCTGAGCCCCAAGGCTGGGACGGGAGGGGCAGCAAGGAGCCGGGAGCTGGCCCGGGAGGCTCACCTGCTGGGCAGGCACCCCGGGACCCTTCGCTTCACTTACAATCCATCTTTTCTCAGCTCCTCTTTCCCACACATTTAATTCCCTCCCTCTCTCCTACTACAGGGAGATTTTGAAATCTTTGCTCCGGCAGAGCGACAAGGCTGTGTGGACAATTTTCCGGCGGCACTCCTGGGCTTCTTATTAGCCTTTGCAGTGATACGCAGCTGCCCAGGAGCCCAGAGGCAGATGCTCCGCCAGCTGCGCCACATCGCCGTCCCTGAGCAGGCTCAGAGGCTGGTGGCCTGGTTCCTGCTTGGTAGGGTGGTGGGACCCTGTGGAGTGGATGAACCTGTGTAGGCCGGGTGCTGGAGGGAGGGGCTCTGAGAGCCCCTGAGGGCTCCACACCAAGGCCAGGGCTGAAGCAGCATTTCCTTTTCCCTCCCCCTGCTTAAGTCCAGCTATAGACGTCCACCTACTTAACCCTAAGTGTTCTGCGAGAGAAACCCATCATGCCCTGGGAACGGCTGTGGCCTGGGCACCATTACCAATACTCCATCTGTCATTGAAGACCAGGAGTTGGGGCTGTGCATCTGTCCCTGGGTCACGCTGGCCATAGCTGGCTGAGGTAACCAGCCGCTTCACAGCCGCTTGGCCAGGTGCCTAGCAAGCGGTGGTCAGAGGCCATGCCAGAGGACAGGCCCCTGGCCTGCTTCTGAGAGCAGGCTGTCCTAACAGGCAGGCTTGAGGTGGCCTGAGGTGGCTTGGTGTCCCACTGTGGCTTTGACTTGATTTTTTTAATGCTGGGTAGTGAGCATCTTTTCATGTGTTTATTGGCCTTTTGTATTTCAAACTCTTTGGAGTTGAAATGTCTACCCCAGTCCTTCATCCCCTTTGATCTGGGCTGCCTGGTCTTTCTGTTGTGAGCTGTAGTTTTTTGTGTATGGCAATGGGGAATGAGCCCTGGGGCAGTCTACCTCTGAGCTACACCCCAGGCCTTTTTATTTTGTGTCTAGAAACGGGGTCTCCCTAAATTGCTAGGGCTGGCTTCAGACTTGATGTCCTCCAGTCTCAGCCTCCTTGGGATTACAGGCATGGGCCACCGTGCCTGGCTGAGCTTGTTCTCCATCTGCAGCCTTATTTTAAGCCTGGTGCTTCTTTACAGCATGGGCAAGGACAGGCCAGAGGCGACGATCCCTCAGGGTCCTGTCCCCGAGGTAAAGTATGCTACATGGTTTAATCAACATGTCCAGGCCCGTTCACTTGAATTTGTCTTTTAAAATGACAAGATATTTATCTTGCTCTTTAGAACAGAAGGTTAAAAAAAACTTCGGTCAAATCTCTGGCTTTAGTATTTGTAGAACCAAGTATTATTTGGAGTAAAAATTAAAGCCCAGGGAAAAATCCCTGGCTAGGCCGAGGTCACCTTTCAAAGACTGCAATGTTCTGCAATGGCAGAACAATAGTGTTAGAAGTGGCAGCGTGGGATTATATAGCTGTTAACACCAGTAAATATTTGCTAGGAGCCAGGGCAGTCCACAGCAAGGAGGATAGTCGGTGCTCATCAAAATGTCAGGTGTTTATGCAAGCCTCCGGCGGCTTAGTGAATGGCTGGGCCAGTGGCCGGCTTGCAGGGTGATGGGCTGGGGAAGCAGCCAGGGGGCGGAGGTGAATGGAGAGGCCGAGCTGCAGGGAGGCCAAGGGCCCTAAACCCAAGACAGGGGGCTCTGCATGGGAGGTTGGGAAGGACGTCAGAGATCTCCACAGGGGCCAGACCTGCTCCTTTCTGATGCTTAAGAGCCAACACAACAGGTTTCTATGGGATTCCCCAGGAGGTCAGCATGGGGAAGTGCACCCGAGGGGCCCACTCATGCAGGGTGCTCTGTTCAGGGTGAAGAGCAGTGTGTCTGACCCTTATTATTATTACTGCTTCGGTATTGGGGATTGAACCCAGAGGCATTCTGCCCCCAGCCCGATTTTATTTTTTATTTTGAAACAGGTTCTCAATAGATTGCTGAGAGTCTTACTAAATTACAGGGGCTGTTTTTGAAACTGTGACCTTCCTGTCTCAGCTCCCAAGTACTGGGAGTACAATGTGTGCCACTGTGCCCAACTCACCCTTATGTCTGAACTCTTTTCACAGCCTTGGCTCTCTGGAGATCTCAGGGAGGCCCAGCAGCCTCAGGTGGGCTCAGAAGTGCCCTCGTGGAGGTTGAAAGGATGGATTATAGACCCAAGAAGCTGTTGCGACTCTTCCCTGGCTGTGTCGACTGTCAGGGTGTACTCGAGTGCTCGGTTGCTGACTCTCCTCTATCAAAGCAGAACAAGCCAGAAGCCCAGGCAGGCTCCTTAACCCCCAGGAGGCTGCTCCCTAACCCTCAGGAGGCCCTCACCCCTCAAGAGGCCCCCAGCCCTCAGGAGTCCCCCAACCCAGCCCTCAGGAGTCCCCCAACCCTCAGGAGATCCCCCAACCCTCAGGAGTCCCCCAACCCTCAGGAATCCCCCAACCCTCAAGAGATCCCCCAACCCTCAGGAGACCCCCAACCCTCAAGAGGCCCCCAGCCCTCAGGAGTCCCCCAACCCAGCCCTCAGGAGTCCCCCAACCCTCAGGAATCCCCCAACCCTCAGGAATCCCCCAACCCTTAGGAGATCCCCCAACCCTCAGGAGTCCCCCAACCCTCAGGAATCCCCCAACCCTCAAGAGATCCCCCAATCCTCAGGAGACCCCCAACCCTCGAGGTCCCCCAGACCCCAGGAGGCCCCCACAGCCCTCAGGAGGCCCCTAGCCCTCAGGAGGCTACCAACACTCAGGAGGCCCCCAACCCTCAGGAAGGCCTGCTGCCCAGCTGTCCACCTGATTAGAAGCAGCAATTCAGCCAGGGCCTCTGCCTGTATGTGTCCTGCTTATGAACTTTGTGGTTCTCTTAGGCCAAAATTGACATTATTTTCCCCAAAAGGCTGCTTAGATGCCAAAACAAGAGAAGGAACATTTTTTTTGTGTGTGTGGTACTGGGGTTCCTGGAAGCCCTTCTACCTCCGGGCTACACTCCCAGACCTATTTTTATATTTTTATTTGGAAACAGGGTCTCTTAAGCCAGAGCAAGCGGCTGGCTTCAAACCTGCGCGATCCTCCTATCTCCGCCTCCCAAGCACGGGGATTACAAGCGTGCGCCACCACGCCCGGCTTAGAAGGAACATTTTTAATCAGTCCAATGATCTTAATGTTTTTATTCAAAAATTGCACTGGGGTGGCTCACTTAGGTTCAAATGAAAACCATACATGGGTGTCCTGCCAAGTCCCTTCTTCAGAACTGTGCCAGTATGGGGAATGACCTAGGAAAATTTGGGAAAACTCTGATTATTAATATATTTCAAAAGAAACTAACTGGTATATTTTAAAATAGTTGTGTCAAAATGGAGGAAGACATGGATAAAGAAAGGACTTGGTTTCGGCCTAACAACAGGCAGCTATTCCAGTGTAAATCAACCTAGCTCAAAGTACTTAACAAGTCAATAGAGGAGAGCGAGGGCTTCCTCTTTCTAAAGACAGATCTACATGATCTAGGGGGGATGGGGCAGGGTTTGACCTTGCCCTCCATGAAAGGAGACACCTTGCTAGGGGAGGTACCTTACAGGGACGTTCACGTCAGAGTCATGCAAACAAGATGGAGGTCATGGGTATAAAAAGGCCAAGTCCACGTGTAAACCCTTTGGTGTACTCATTCGAGTCATCCCCTCATGCCATCTTGGCATGGGGCTGTATTTCTATTTTCTGTATTTCTGTCTTTCTAATAAACTTCTTTAAATCTTCAGCAGCTGTCCAAGCGATGAATACTTATTCTTAGCTTAGGACAAGAATCCACGGTTTTTCTGTTTGTCTGTCTGTGTGGTGGGGGGGATTACTTCTCCCCACGTGCACACCACGCACATACCCCCCCCAACCTACCCCCCCCCCCCGCGCCAACATCTCCCGCAACAAGAACCCTCATCCCAGCTCCAGGGGAAGTGTGAACTCCAGGGTGAAGGCATCAGAGTGGGAGAACAGAGGCGCCCAAAGAGAATGCTCTGGCTGTGCCCAGGGCCAGCCTCCGGGGCCTTGCAGGTTCAGGCGTGGGCAGGCCACGGGGAGCCTGTTCCGGCTCTGAGCAGGCTGGGGACCCACGATGCACCCCAAGAGTCTCCAGCTGCAAGTGGTCTCCCAGCCACTCAGCATCGCAGGCCAGGCTGGAGCTGTTGGTGCTGACGTCTCGTCTCATCAGATGTGGCTGTTCCATGCGTTGTGCGTCAGTTATCCACAGAGGGCTGACGGCCTGCAGGATGTGCCAGGTGCCGCCGCCTGGGGGCTAGGAGGGTTACCTGCCACTCTTTCTGGGTCCCGGCTCTTGGATACTGAGTGCCGTTTCCTGCAGGGAACCAGACCTCCCAGTAGGTACGGATCCTCAACTGCAGGACAAGCCCGGCGCAGCGGTGGAGCCCCACTGTGCACTCTGGGCAAGGGCCCTGAGGCCCGGCTGTGCCCATCTTGCTCTCTGCTCCTTTACATAACACCTGCCCCTGTCTTATAGGCCATGGGATTCCGCATCCCACACATCTTGACAGGCTCTCCCAGGGGCCATCGTCATGAAGGAGATGGCAGAGGGGATTGTGGTAAAGCGGGTGTGGGGAGGGCCTGGGAGGCACAGTGGGTTCCTTGGAGTGGGCGGTGCTGCCGAGGGGCGGAGACCCTTTAGTGGGTGCAGGGTAATGGCGAGACCCTCCAGCAAAGAGGAGTGGGGCGCACAGCACAGGACGGGAGTGCCTGGTGGGGACAGGACAGGGACACCATCCCTGCCCCCTCCCCTCCCCTTCCTTGGGGCGCACAGCACAGGACGGGAGTGCCTGGGGTCCGCGAGGTGCCGAGAGGCAGTGGGGACAGGACAGGGACACCATCCCTGCCACCCTCCCCTCCCCTTCCTTGGGGCGCACAGCACAGGACGGGAGTGCCTGGGGTCCGCGAGGTGCCGAGAGGCAGTGGGGACAGGACAGGGACACCATCCCTGCCACCCTCCCCTCCCCTTCCTTGGGGCGCACAGCACAGGACGGGAGTGCCTGGGGTCCGCGAGGTGCCGAGAGGCAGTGGGGACAGGACAGGGACACCATCCCTGCCACCCTCCCCTCCCCTTCCTTGGGGCGCACAGCACAGGACGGGAGTGCCTGGGGTCCGCGAGGTGCCGAGAGGCAGTGGGGACAGGACAGGGACACCATCCCTGCCACCTCCCCTCCCCTTCCTTGGGGATGGACGCAGCGGTGCTGTTGATGGTCTGTGCTGCAGTGTGGGTCCACCGGGCCCTGGAGTAAGTACCCTTCTGGGTACTCCAGAGCCTGGGGTCCAGGGAGAGAGGGCTGGGTGCCGGGAGCTCCGGGAGGAGGCTGTCTCAACACGGACACTGGTGTGCCTTCTGATGGTACCTTTCTTTGCTGGCCATTGACCTGAGGGACAACGACTTGAGACCCAGCTCAGGTTACACAGGTGAGCCCCTTCTCAGAGTCCACAGGAACATCAGCACTCTGGTTTGTGTAGACAGGTCTCTTCTTTTTTTCTAAGTGTTTTATCTTCTTTTATTTTTCTTAATTTTATTTTAATTTTTATTCTATGTGGATCATATTGAAAATGGCATACATTCAGACTGTTCTTGGTGCCCTCTACCCCCCTCTCCTTCCCCTAATTTTGATGTAATTGGTGACTTCTCAAGGAGGGGCAAAGGCCAGCAGGGATGCTATGGAGCACGTCCCAGGGAGGCTGAATCACTTTCGGGCCTGCTGCACTCTGTCCAGGTTCAGGAACACCCGTCCAGACAGGGAGCAGCTCAGATAGCTGTGTGTTCTCTCAAGTCCCAGATTCTCCTGAGACTTGTCCAGTGTGCTCCCTTTCCCTGCTCCCAAGCAACACCCTGTCTGTGAGGCATGTAGGTGCCTTCTTCCTCAGGGACACTGGCTTCCCCAGCACTCATTGCTCTGAGGCCCTCTCACTGGGCGTTAAGAATCTCGTGTGTACAGCAGCCAGCATTCCCTTGACCAACAGAAGGTATTTGTTTCCCCACATTTTCCTAAAGTTCTCATGAAAAATTTAAATCTTAAAACTGCTTTCTGCTAGCAACCAAAAGAACAAGTCCCCGAGGTAGTTCAAGACAGCCGAGACTGCTCACTTGTGAGCCTGAAACACTTTCAAAACATACACATGAGAGGAAAATTCTCCTTTGACCTAGAATCTCAGTGCAGTTAAGCCAGCTGACGTTTTGGGTGGCCAGTCAAGCGTGGGGCGTCTGCCTCTGTCGGCTGTCTCTGTGCCCTCTCACAATTGCAGTATTCATGGGCTCTCCCAGGGTGTGTCCCACGGCCCTCTGTGCCACGGGGCCCTGAACCTGCACGCTGTCTGCCTGGGCAGATCTGTGATTGACTCAAGCAAAGGAAGACACAGGTGCTGGCGTCTCACCGCCAGGCAGGTACGCGCCCCAGTGCAGGCCTCCTGTTTCCACCCCGCAGCAGCCCCGGTAGTGATGGCGTGTGTGTGTGTGTGTGTGTGTGTGTGTGTGTGTGTGTGTGTGTGTATCCGGTGGGGTGGGGAGCTATCCTGAAGACTCCATGAGTTCTGAACAGGTGTGTGGACGACTGAATTCCCTTCCCCCAGCCCCACCATGACTCTTCAACAGTCACCACCCTTGCAGTTTGGATTCCATCGCCACACTCCTCGCTGCAGGTTACCAGGCGGTATTTCAGAGACCTCCTTTCCCTGCCTGACAATCTCACAAACGAATTTTCAGTAGACTCTCGGTGGACATAAATCCGGGACGCTTTCTTCCTGGCCTCACCTGAATCCCTTGGATTCTTGTTAGCGCTGACGCGTAGTTTTGCAGGTAGCACCTTCTGATGTCCCCTTCATAAGATACATTCCTTCACTTGACAGTACTTATGGAGTGCTTGCTCTGGGACTGACCTGAGGACGACACTGTCGAGAAACAGAGTCACAAGGTGGAATCCCAGACGCCCAGGGTGGACGAGTGGGTGCAAATCTGGAGCTTGGTGTGAGAAAGGGAGAGGAAGCTGGTGGTCTGAGCACTGGAGAGCGCTGTGCAGAGGTGACAGCCACGCCCTCAGCCTCTGGGTGGGGCCTCTCTCAGACACGGCTGAAGTGAGTATCCACGCAGGTGCTGGCCAGAGTCCCTGGGTCCGTCGCTAAGTCGCAGGGGTTTTCTTTGCTTGTCTTTCTCCTGTCGATAAACTGAAGCTACACTTGTTTCTTGGTGTGACCCTGCTGGTGGGTGCCAGGAAGCTTTCTTCTGGTCTTTTGTGTCAATATAGGACTGAACTCAGAATGATGCAGCAGGGAGTAAAGCATATTTATCTGTCCTCTGAGAGGTTCCCAGGTGACTAGGAACTCGTGGAGAGCGGTGGCCAGCTGATCAGGCCACGTGTCTCCCCAGACCTGCTCAGAGTGATGCAGAAGACAGGAGCTTCTCAGTGGCTGCTCAAAAGCAGCCCATGAAGTCTCCAAGTTAGCCTCCATGTAAAGAAAGGCCTCACCCTATAGCCGCCCCTCCTGAGGGCAGCCGGCGTGACCCTGGGCCTGGGCCTGGCTCCACAGCCTCCGCTGCCCATTGCCCCTGGGCCTGTAGCGAGTCCGCAGACTTGCAGGTTGTCTCCCGACCCGCACACGTGGTGTTGGTGTGGGTCTGTTCTGAGGAGGCAGCAAGGTGCCTTCATGCAACTCTGGCCATGCTCACAAATACAGTGCCCTCCTTGTCTTGCTGGAAGGGATTGTATGCCTTATCATGTCCAAAAAAGATATGTTCTCCTTCTCTCCATATACCTGTTTCACTTCTGAGAAAGACTATTTTTCTGTTCTGGAATAGATATATTTTTGGGTAAAATTTTTATGATCTGGTCTGGGGTCAGTCTAGTCTGATCTGAGGGATCAGATGTGAAGCTACATGTCTTCACCAGCTGGGGGCTCTGCAAATGCCAGGCCCCTTATTGTGAGTCTTATTGACACAGTGGAGAGAATGACGGTCACACTTAATGTCTTTCACAAATACTCGGTTTATTTGACAATGCTCATAACACTCCCATCTTTTCTAACTAAGCCACTGGCCAGATAGCATTTGGTTACCTGAAGCAAATGGGTCTCCACGGGTAACCCTAGGTTCAGGATCGCTGTCACAGCCATCGTCGATGGTCGAGGTGTAGATGCTCGAGGTCCGGGGAGTCAGATGGGGTGAGCCCGACTGTCATTTAGAGGAATCGTCCAGCAGTTACCAGGTGAGTGTCCCCCCACAGCCAGGCTAACTATCAGCCTCAGAGACAGTCAGGTCAGAGCCGCCGATCTGGCCATTTGCTAGGTCAAATATACCCTAAATTGATGTCACTGATTACGTAGGCTCATTGCTTCGACTGCCATCTTGCTTTCTCAGCTGTTCCATCCTATGGACGTATGTCCGGGATGTGTGTCCGTTACTTCGTCCTTATCTTCTCTCCCAGTTGTCTCATCCTGCAGATGTGTGCCCGGGGTATGTGTCCATAAATCTGTCTTGGGCCTGTCAGTTACATCCTTCTTCTGCTCCATCTTCTTTGTATATCTGGCCAGTCCATCTGTCCCTACACTATACCTATATCCTGACATATATTTCATATACTCACAATATTTTTACATATATTTTGTATGCTCACAACACCTCTTTTTACTCACTTTTTGTGTTGGCCCAAGGCACCTGGACAAGCTTGCTAGCTTTAAGGTGGAAAGCTGCCAGAATGGCTGTCTCCAGCTAGGATTCGCCCTCAGCAAATGCCTTTGGGGTCTACTTATGAAGTGACGGTCGATAGCCTGTGCCTTTTGCAGGGACTTGGATCCCAGTGCCTGCGAGTTCCCCAGGAACCTCTCATCCCTCTATCTACTCCCACATGGGTAGTATTGGCCTGGATCTGGCCGAGTGTCCACCCTCAGTCATTTTCCTCACTGCACAGGACGGTGTGTGTTTACATCCTGAGTCCTTCGGTCTACACTGTGTCTCCTGATCCTGAGGGCCCCTGTGACACATCGTCATTTCAGGTGGATGAGACCCTATGCAGACCAGCAGTGGTGGCCCAGAAGTCGAGGCTTGGGAACCGAATGTACAGATTATAGATGCACAAACCAGGACGGATGATCAGTGAAAACAGGTACTTTGGGTAATTTAATGCTATGTGATGATAAGATATTGAATCATCATTGGACGGATGCCTACTTTGCATATCTAAATAACTTTCATAGAGTCGGGTGTGGCAGTCCACGCTTGTAATCCCAGCATTTGGGAGGCTGAGACAGGAGGATCGCGGTTCACAGACAGCCTCAGCTACTTCGTGAGGCCCTTTGCAACTCAGTGAGACCCTGTTTCAAAATGAAGAATAAAAATAGGGCTAGGGATATAGCTCAGAGGTAGAATGCCCCTGGGTTCCACCCCCAGTACAGCAATAAATAAATAAATAAACAAATAAATAAATAAATAACTTTCATATATGAAAATGGTTAGGTCAAACCAGGGCTCACAGGACAAGTCCAGGCAGGTACCTTGGGAGCTTCTTCGGAGTTAGCTCAACCTCAGGGAGCCAGCCTTGCTGGCCAGGGAGCATGAGGGTCACAGATGTCATGTGCCCTGAGTGTTGGGGTGATGTTCTAGCTTCTCCTCCCTCTCTGATGGTGTATGCTGGCTGCCTGGTTACCTTAGTTTAATGCACACCCCTGCGGGCATGCTGCTTGCAGGTGACCTGACGTCTTCACTACTGGGAACCCGGAGGAGGTGGTGCTATTCATTGTACCTTCTTGGTGTTGGGTGGGATCTGGGCAGGGTAGAGGGGCCCACCACGGCCCAACAGGGGCAAAGTCCTACTCAGACCTCCAGCGGAGTGGGTTTCTAGGGATGGAAACTTTCCCAGAGGGAGGCTCTCAGGAAGGCAGGGCCCAGCACCCTCCTGCTTGGGGCACTTTCTACAAAGCCTCTGTGTGCTGGTAGTAGCTTTCTCAGTTCTTGCAGGCTGCTGTGCTCCTCCAGCAGCCAGGAGGCGGCACGTGCCATCCCCATCTGCTGGAGTCCACAGTATAGGGAGGTGCAGCCCTGCCCACCGGGAGCCAGGAGACAGCCTGTCTGGTCTCAGCCCCTGCACTCTGGCTGCTCTTTTGCATCCCTTCCTTGCTGAGATTCCAGTGGCCTCTGGCAGGACACCAGCTCCCTGTGGGGGGAGGAGTCATGAAGAGCTGTGCTCCTGACCTGCAAGGACATGGAGAATCCCCCAGAACCCTCAGCCTTCGGCAGCTGGACCTGGGTGGACACCTCTGCCTCCAGCTGGGAGCGGCTCTTCAGACCAGTCTCTGCATGCGGTGCTGCTGTTCCAGTGCCATGCAGGTGTAGAAACGGAGCCCTCTTCCAGCAGCACAAATGTACCCTCACCCTCGACAGGGTGTGTGCACAAATACACTGTTGCCTGGTGATAGTCTCTCCTTGGCCCCTGCTTCTCTGAGTGGGGAGAACTCACGTGGAAAGCATGAACGGGGGTTCTAGGAGGCCCATGTAGGGAGGTGAAGGTGCAGTGTGGAGAAGTCGTGATGACCAAAGGTGCTGGTTATGTCTGGAATGGGCCGCTTTCTGGAGCTGGAAAATGGCTGGAACAAAGGAGATACACTCCTTCCGGGGAGAGGGTCCAGTGTGGCCTGTTCCCGGAGCGTGGCAGGCCTGATGTCCCTTTGGACACCTCTTCCCCAGGCGTGTGTGTTTTGGAGGAGTCACTTGTCTTTCTGCCCCACACCTTGGCGAGCCTTCGAGGCTCTGTCCTTCCCACCTGAGGGCTCTCGGTGGCTCTGCAGGGTTAGCCTTCAGACATCCCCGCGGCTTTCTCAAGGTAGCTCTTGTATGTGAAAGGCCAGGTGCTCTAGGTCTTGTTCAGTCACACCCATCCACTCACCTCTGTTTAACTACCCCAGCGGGCACGTCTTGGAATTGTCTCTCTTTGAAGGTTTGCAAGAAGTCCTGGAAGTCCCAGTCTCACGCGCCCTTTCCTTCCCCCACAGCCCATGGCCTCCCCTGGAATAGGGGGACAGTGTCACTGAGGTTGGGCCAGACGAGAAAGCTGTGAGACCCCTCAGTCCTAAACATAAGTATGTCATCCTAAAAAACAGCAGAGATGGTTGTCCAGCAGAGTGAGTGTTTGGGAAAGAACTGGGTCATAACCCAGGGTGTGTGTGTGTGTGTGTGTGTGTGTGTGTGTGTGTGTGTTGGCAGCTCTTAGGCAGATCGGAGGCTGAGGCAAGGGACCCGTGCAGGCAAAGCCAGGGCCCCCACCTTGTCCTGAGATGGTTGTCCTCAGCCAGAGGGTTGGCAGTGTGGAGGCTGTGGTCCAAGGTGGGGCAGGCAGCACTGGACAGATGTCCTCGTGGAAGTATCGTTTGAGCATGTGGCTCTGCGAGTCCCCTGAGCAGCTTTCATTGCAGGCATGAGTACGTGAGTGCACCTCCTACGCAGCACGAGTGCGTGAGTGCACCTCCTACACAGCAAGAGTGCGTGAGTGCACCTCCTACGCAGGCACGAGTGCGTGAGTGCACCTCCTATGCAGCACGAGTGCGTGAACGCACCTCCTACGCAGGCACGAGTGCGTGAACGCACCTCCTACGCAGGCACGAGTGCGTGAACGCACCTCCTACGCAGGCACGAGTGCGTGAGTGCACCTCCTACGCAGCACGAGTGCGTGAGTGCACCTCCTACGCAGCACGAGTGCGTGAGTGCACCTCCTACGCAGCACGAGTGCGTGAGTGCACCTCCTACGCAGGCACGAGTGCGTGAGCGCACCTCCTACGCAGCACGAGTGTGTGAGTGCACCTTCTATGCAGGCACGAGTGTGTGAGTGCACCTCCTATGCAGGCACGAGTGCGTGAGTGCACCTCCTACGCAGGCACGAGTGCGTGAGCGCACCTCCTATGCAGGCACAAGTGTGTGATCACACCTCTTAGCACCCCTTTGCTTTGGGTTTGGCCCAAGTAACCCGATTTTGATTTTGACAACTTTCATGAGGATTAGGTTCCGTTCTGTTTCCAGAGAAGAAAGGAGGGGTGCTGGCTGGTGCCTCTGGAGTGGCTCCCACACCGGGGAGCCACTGGCCTTCCTGCCTGCGCATAGCAGAGGGGAGCCCACTCCTCTCCCTGAGGCACAGAGGACCCCGGAGTCTCCAGCAGCTTTCTGCCTGGTTTCTGAGTGGACAGAGGTGGTTGAGAGTTATTGTTGAATACTTGTTGGCTTATTATGTATTTCAGTTGTTGCTCTGTATTTGCCTGGAGGCTCTTTCCCAGTAAAGAGCACAATTTAGAAATCAGAAGTAAAATCAAGGGTGGGGAAGAGTGTGGGGTGGACACACAGGGAGCTGGTGAGGAGGGAGGCTTCCTTCCACCCAGGAGGAAGATTGTGGCAATTATTTTTGTCCTAGTTCTACACCAGAAAATGGGAAAACTGGGTTGTATCCAACTGTGGGAAGCGCTGTTGGCTTGCAGGGCTGGGCGGGAGAGAGGCTCAAAGCCGCAGGGCCTGCTCTGCTCCTGCAGCCTGCCCAGAGCTCTGAAGGGGCCCTGGAGGAGCCCGAGGGAGGGATATCGCTTGCCTCCACAATGACCCCAACCACAGGCGGATAAACATGGCTCACATTAACTAAGCAACAGCATGCAGATGCTTTTGAGAGGAAAAGAATTGCTATTTTCGTTTAACAATGAAAGCAGTGAAAGATTGATCTAGTAAACAGAACAAGAATAAAACATGCCTAGCTGGGTGTGCTGGCACGCCTGCAATCCTAGTACCTGGGAGGCTGTGACAGACACTCGGCAACTCAGCAAGACCCTGTTTCAAAATAAAACATAAAGAGGGCTGGGTACAGCTCAGAGGTAGAAAGCTCCGTGTGAACTGGAATCCTGAGATCAATCTCCTGTGCCAAAAAGCCTCAGCTTCCCTAGTAAAGAGAGAATATAGGAATGACAAGAAAGTGGAAAGGAGGAATTGAGAAGAGGGGCGAGTCCAAGACAGTCGGGAGGGGTGAGAGGAGTGAGACAGCGTCACCCTTTATCACCCAGCCCTCTGCGGTGTCTGTCCTCCACTCCCCACCCACCGACTGCATCTGCTGCTCCACAGGCACCAGCCCCTGGCGTGCCTGCAGCACATCTCACCCTCAAGGAACCCCAAGCACAGTCAGTGGCCGCCTCATCACCACAGCCTTGACCAGTGAAACACAGCTCAACAAAACAGGGGTGGGTTCCAGTGGGCTGGAGGTGGGCTGTGGCCCCTTCTCTCACTGAAGACGCTATTTCAAAATAAAAGGCCTGGGTCGTGTAGCTTAGGCGCAGAACATGCCTGAGTTCAATCCCTAGTGACCTTCCCCCAGTTCAGCGTAAAGTTGGGAGATGGCATGAGAAAACTCTCCAGAAAGTAGAACTCAGTGACCAGAAACTTAGAAGAACAAAAAGAATGAAAAAATGGGCATAGAAGGGAGTTATGAAGAAATCTAGGAGCATTTCTAGAGGTGAAGGACACAAATTTCCAGATTAAACAGGCCAGCAAGTGACCAGACAAATGAATGGAAGGCACCCAGACAAGGAGTCCAGAGGGGAGAGGGCAGGAGCTGGGAGTGGGGCGATGCAGACACTGCCCAGCTGACTTCACTGAAGTCCGTGGATGACTCCTGACAGCTTCACAGAGGGGATCCTCAACCCAGAACAAAGAAAACTGTCCAAAGACGCAGCCGCCTCTCCAGTCATGTACCCACCCACCCATCATCTCAGATGGTGTTTTCTGTGATGTGTGCTCTTTTTTGAAAACTATTTGAGGAGGTGTCAGGAACAAATAGACAAACAAACAAGGTGGGAAGAGGAGACAAGAGAAGCCATGGGGCCAGTAAGTGAGTGCGCCTAGAACAGCCTGGGAGGAGGAGAGAGCTCCACAGGGGCCCGAATGCTGGTTGAGGTGGTGGGATGTGGGTGATGTGTTAGCAGGATGAAAGCTGGACATGGTTTTCCAGAAGGGCGAAGGACACAGATGGCTGGAGGAGCGGGAGAAGGCAAGAAAGGTGTTTGGAAACTGGGTGGAGGAGCATGAGCTGCCCAGCAGTGGAAATGCAGTCATCATACTCCTGGGCTGGTAATGGACTGGTCACTGTGGTAACAAGGCCAGGCTGATTGTGTCTTAGCTAACACCACAAGTTAGTCATTTCGTAGAGAAGGACGTGGAAAGAGTGTGGAACAACAGCTTCCTGCTGAGACGGGAAGGCAGCTGAACTATGCATGGTTGGTATTTTCAGGGCTGGGGCTGGAAGGTTGAGGACAGGCTATGTCTGTGGGGCTGGAACTCAGGTGGACAGAGAGGATCTCCACTGTGCTTGGCTCCCAGCACACTGGTGCCAGACGGGGGCACATTTCACATCTATCATCACTCTAGAAAATGAATTCTGCTGTCAAATTGGTCTTGATGGCAACGTTACTGTTTGGGGCTCTCTGTGAGCCTTTTAAAAAGGAGGAGGCTCAGGGCTCACAGGACAGGGCCCGCCCCGGCAGCCCCTGAGGCCTTGCAGCTGCTCTCTGACTGGCAGCCTGGATGTTCAAGAAACTAAAGCCTGCCGTGACACTGACTGTGGTGGGAAGATGTGCTGGCTCTCAGCCACAGCTCTGCAGAGATGCTCAGGCTTGTCTGCCTGTGAGCCGAAGTCCTAGACAGGTGAAGTAGGGCTCCTGCATCCTTGTGGGGCACCTGGGGTGGGTTGAGGGGAGATGAGAGATCCGGTTACTGCAGGGTGGAGGGTTCTGGGCTCAAAGCAAAGCTGTCTGACTTATTCTCAGCAGAAAAGCTTAGACCTGCAGGCAGCAACCTCAACCTCTAGAGTCTACTCTTACAGGGCGAGGGCAGAGACCTGATGTGGGCTGGGTGGTGCTGGGTAAGTTTCCTGCCTCTCAGAGCCCTGGCTTCTACTGATCAATGGGCTGCAATGGCACAGCACAGGACACTGGGTGACCACAGCAGAGAACACAGCAGCGTGCCTTGGCAGGGTCCCCGTGTGCAGGGGCCCTCAGTGAACACTGCTTGTCCATCACTGTCAGCACAGTTAGGAATGCTACCCATCATGCCTAGCATCATTACTAAGACTCCATCAAATGCCTCTATCTGTTCAACACTGTGCGCCATGGAGTGTGTATGGCCGTGGAGTGCCCAGACCCTCTGGGGACAGCTGGGAACCATCATATGGCCACGGGGCCTAGAATCTGTTCATTTTTCTTTGAATGCCTCAGTGGAGACTCTGTTTGCTAGGCTCTGTAAGAGGCACGAGGAGTATGAGCCAGGTAAGCTGGGTGTTACATGGGTCTGGCCCCAAGAGAGTCGGGGGTGGGACCCTGAGGCCAAGGGAGAGCAGTGCTGGCCCCTTACAGCAGGCCAGTCCTCATCAGACAGAAGAGCTGTGTCTGCAAAGCAGCTCATTCCAACTCTGAGCTGGGGAGGATACATGATCCTGGGCTGTGTGCCCACTCAGGCCATTTGCCGCTCCTCGCCAGAGAACGTGCCAGGTGTTGCTCCCAGGGCCGCTCTGCTCTCTGTGGGATCTCAGCAGAGGACAGCTCTTCTTGAGTTTACATTTTTCTCTTAAATATTTGAGGCAGAGCTTATAGTCTGGGCCCACACACAACAAAATAAGCTTCTACTTTAACTTTATAAGCTCTCTGGCTCTGTGTATGTATAATACCAGTCAGAAAACACAGTGCCCATCAGCACCTACAACAGAGGACTTGAAGCTCAGCCCAGCAGAGATGAAGGCCAAGGCCAGAGGAGGCCGAGCCCTGCTCCTCCTCAGCTGTGCTCTTGGGAGGCCCATCCATCTCACCAGCAAAGGCCAGGTGGATTGTCCTTCATCATAAGAGCAAAGGTTGGCTCTCAAGAGCGACCTGAGTTTGGTCTCTATGTTTCTATTTGCTACTGTGATTGGTGGGTGAGGGTTTTTCTTTTTGGTGGTGAAAGTTTTATAAAACACATAAAATGTTTTACTGCCACAAACAGTTGTGCATATGTATAGTGTTAAGCCCGGGGAGCCTGGGGGAGGAGGTCTGGGTGGAGGTGTCCATATTCGGAGGAGTCCAGTGGTCCTGGTCACTGGTGTTATGACCCCTGTGTGTGTTGAACAGACGTTGCCCTCCCCGCAGTCCAGTGGTCCTGGTCACTGGTGTTATGACCCCTGTGTGTGTTGAACGGACGTTGCCCTCCCCGCAGTCCAGTGGTCCTGGTCACTGGTGTTATGACCCCTGTGTGTGTTGAACAGACGTTGCCCTCCCCGCAGTCCAGTGGTCCTGGTCACTGGTGTTATGACCCCTGTGTGTGTTGAACGGACGTTGCCCTCCCCGCAGTTCACCTGATCAAAAGCAGCTCTTCTAAATTTCACAACATACAATTCGTGCTGGTGAGTAACTGTAATTTGTGCTGCGTTATGAATGACCTGCTGGGCGGTGAATTGCTGCAAGGACTGCAACGAGGGTTTCAGGTCTCCTGCTCACACAATGATTCCCAGGCGGGCTCTCAGCTTGCCTGGGCGGTTCCTGGGGCTTCTGCTCCCGGTGCTCTCCCCAGGTCTCACCTCATGCCAGGTGCAGTCTGTACTCTGCTGATGTAACATGCATGTGGGTGGTGTAACATGCATTCCCTGCCACTTGGCTCCCACACCAGAGTCTTTATCCCATTAGGTTCTAAATGACAATTTACTTAATCACTTCTTAATGATGGAACACTTAGACTATCACTAATGATTTCAAATTGATATAAAAATAACAGCACAATGATCATTCTTATACACAAATCATTATGCATGACTCTGAATACTAAATTAAGGAAGTTTCCTAGAAATAAAATTACTGGATTAAGTGGAACAAACACATTAATGTCTATAATATGTTTTAAGTGTATAAAGGAAATAAAAATGGCAAATGATATAGTTATAATGTTTCATTGTAGCATAATACTATGAAATAAACCACTAAATAAGGGCTTATCATATCACCCAGTCTAGTATAGCTCTTACTTCAATGGTACTATCATGGATGTGTGCCATTTTTATAAGAATTAGGATGTCCAGTTTTAATTTAGTTTTACTTATTAGAGGGGTGTACTATTTTCCTTATTACTTTTGCCTTTTACAATTTTTGGTAGAATGGTTACCAGTATTCAACAGTAAGATGCAAAGTGGCCCTGGGCTGGATACCTGGATGGTGGTGCTGACTCCAGGATGCATAGTGGCCCTGGGCACTGGGTAGTGCTGACCCCAGGATGCATAGTGGCCCTGGGCCCTGGGTAGTGCTGACTCCAGGATGCATAGTGGCCCTGGGCCCTGGGTAGTAGTGCCTCCAGGATGCATGGAGGTCATGGACTGGATGGCAGGAACTAGCAGTGCTGTCTCCAGGGCGATGGTTGTCTTGGGATGGACACCTGGACCTGGTGGTGCCAACTCCAGGACACATGGTGGTCCTGATCCGGACAAGGGTACCTGGTAGTGCTGTCTCCAGGATATATGGTCCCCTGAGCTGGATGGCTGGACCTGGTGGTACCAATTCTGGGGCAATGGTGGCCCTGGCTGGACTCCTGGACCCAGTGGTACTGTCTCACATGGTGGCCCCCTGGTACTTGCACAGTCACCTGGAGTGAGCTCAGGTTTTTCTCCTGCCCTGCCTGGGGCAGCAGCTGCCCCCTCCTCTTTCAGCTGCTATTAGAATGAGACCCTGACAGCGTGGACAGTGAGCCTCGGCCCCTGGGGGCTAGTTTAGTCCAGTGGGCCCCACACAGATTGGTGGATAAGTTTTCCTTGCCATCCCTGAGACCTGCATGGCTGCAGGACCCTGGCTGGATGGGAAACACTGTGCAGACTCAGCACACTGCACTGCCAACTCCCCTCTCTGGTGTGCCCACAAGCCACGTGTTGGCACCTCTGCTATAGGGTTGAGGCCAGCCACAGGTTCTCAGGTGCTGACCTGGATAGCCTCAGTTTTGCTCAACATGAGAAAGCTGCAGGCAGGCCCAGCTGAGCAGTTAGGGCTGACTTTTGGTCTCAAGCTCCCGACACTGCCCTGTGTCTTGGTACTGCTCTGTGTAGGCCCTGTGAGGAACTTGCTCAGCTGCTTGGGTCATGATTTCCCCAGCCCTCTGTCTCTTCCTTCTTCTGGCCCGTATCCACCCTTTCTGCCTGTCTCCTGTCTCTGCTTTGCTGTTTCCGACCTTGGCCTGGTAGTACAACTATACCCTTTCACTGACCCTTTAGGGCAACTCTCACTGACAGACCCCTCTTCAGGTTTCTTGCAGCCCTGCATAGCTCCTTTCTGGTGTTTCTGTAGAATGCAGAAGCAGTTAGTTATACTTTGGATCTGGAGTGTCCCCACAAGCTCATGTGTGGACGGTGTTCAGAGGTGGGGCTTTGGGAAGTGACGGGTCATGAGTGCCTCTGGATTATTCATTGGGGGTTAATAATCTGAGAGGAGATGGGACTATGGATGGGGGAAGTGGCAACTGGGGGCGTACCCTTGAGGACCTATGTCCCTTTCCTATCCCTCTGATTCCTGGCCACCATGAGCCGGGCAGCTTTCCTCTACCACAGCCCCTGCCATGATGTTCTCCTTCAGCATAGGCCCAAAAGCAATGGAGCCAGCTCACCATGGACTGAGACCTCTGAAACCACAAGCCTGAATCAACCTTTCCCCCTAAACTTGTTTTTCTTAGGTGTTTTGTCTCAGTGATAGAGGCTGGCTAAAAGTTCAAGGGTTTGGGCACTGGGTCTTTAGCCCACTCTCTAGCAGGGAGCTGAGGCCTCCTGGCTGGTCAGCCAATCACTCCAGGGAAACACCCCTCCAGCCCCACTCTCTGCTCCTATTTTCCTTCCCCTCCCCTCAGATTCTCCTGCGGTGTTACTGACAAGGTAGGAGGAGGCAGAGATGGGGGGGGGGCAGGCGGAAGGCAACTTGAGGGCTCCCAGGTCGGTGCCCTCAGCGGGGGTCAGGCGTTCCTGACCCCAAACACCCATGCACACCTCATCTCCTGTAGCACTCAGAGTAAACTCGGAGGTTCTCACTGCATGTGGATGGAACTGGGAGAAAGACCTGCTCATGCTGCTCAAAAATCTGCACAGTCCATGTCTCAGGAGGGCTTTATTATATTATTCATTTAATCTGAAAGAACTGTAATGATTTCCTTTATAACGCAAAAGTCACAAATTTTAAATGTTCTAGACTTACAATGGTATGTTTTTTAAGATGCATTGAATTTCTCTGTTACTTTCTTAGACCTTCAACCTTTACATTTGAGGATATGAAAATCTGCATCTTAGAAAGCGAGCCAATCCTGCTTGGTCCTCTTGTTTTGTAATTATGTCCATGGTTTGTCTTCTCCTACTGCTTCTCTTCAGGTCCAAGTATTGAAAAAGCAGCATCTTAAAAAAAGTCCCTGTGGTAGCCGGGAGCCCTGGGGCTGAGGACCCACTCTGCAGGGTCCCTGTGATGTCCTGGGCAGGCAGAGGAAGGACTGTTTTCGGGAGCCAGTAGACCACCTGCTGACCACCTGCTCCACTTTCCTTGTTAGATCCACTAGAGAACATAAAGGAAACAAGAGTCGCTTTTCTTTCCATCTCCCAAAGAACACGTCTCTGCATAAAAGATGCCCTAAATCCTTTGTGGGTCCATGTCCCACCCACGGCTCGGAGGCACCTTCAAGCGGCTGGAGGGCCATGGGAAGAGCACAGGCTGGTTCCTGTCCTGCCCTGCGTCCCAGGACTGAAAGAGTTAATTTGCAGGAGTGTCAGAACAGTTGATGTCCTAGGAAACATCTGCCTATAAGATCTGCAGCTTTGCAATGCTCCTGCATAATTCCTACAACCTGAAAATGTGAAATTTAGAAATTGAAAGCTGCTGTTTTTGATGAGAAGGGAGAGCATGTGCTTCTCAGGGGTAGACGGCCTTCCTCAGAGCCACTGCCCATCAGGACGGACTGACCTTTGACCGACTGCAATATCGCCACCTCAGGAAGAGGGAACCCAGCCTTCCAGTCAGACATCAGGTGCGAGCACAGGGCGCAGGGTGCACACAGGGCCTCCGCCGAGGGGTCAGAGCACACATCTCTCATTTCCAGCTTTGGCCTCTCAGGGCTTGATTTTTAGCAATGTGCTGATTTCCCTTCATAATGCAGCAGGGAGGCTGAGTGTGGAGTAGGAAATCTTATCTGCTTGTAGCAAAAATGTGGTTAGGGGTCAATGCACAGAGATGTGCATGTGCTCACAGTGACACACCCATGAGCACACACTCAGCCATGTACTCCCCATCTACACACTCAGTCACACACCCATGTGCACACACTCAGCCATGCACTCCCCCATCTACACACTCACAGTTATGTATACAGTCTACACACTCAGGTGCACACATCATGTACACACAGCCAGGCCTGCTCCGGTGGGCAGGCTCAGTTGTGTGGGGCTGTGGGGAGCTGCAGGGCTCAGGGCAGGTGCGCTGGGCCACAGCCCAGGGCTGCCATTCCCTTCGCAGCCCCTCTGGACCAACTTCTCCCGAAGGTCGTCCACCAGAGCCAGCAATTGTCTTGAGGGAGGGGGCTGTTTCCAATGTCCTCAAAGGTGTTATGTGGCCACAGCTCTCTGCAGGGTGTTCTGGCAAATTCTCACTCAGTTAAGATATGAACCAGAACTTCCGGGAAGATGGCGACCGAGAAAAGTGGGGCTTAAGAGCCCCGCTAACAACCAATCTCCATTACCACAAAACCAGCGCCTTTCATAGCCAGAAAACACCATCACCAGAAAAACAAAAAAAACCACCAGGCTCCAGAGAGAAAGCGGACTGAGAACAGAGCTCAGGGCCACAGAGGAGACACACGCGCCCGAGGACGCGGCAGCAGCGCCATACTGCCGGCGGCAGCGGCGAACTCATCGGACGGCTACAGCAAGCCGAGGTGAGCCACTGCGGAACAGCCAGGCGGGATTTCTCCACGCAGAGAGCGTCTAAAGCTCCCAGTGGCCGAGCTCAGCACACGCTGCAGGGATTCAGAGTGGAAATCAAAACCAGAGAAGAAAAAAAATACGCCAGCCTCACGGCCGAGGGCGTGGCAGAGGCGCCATATTGCCACCGGCGGCGGCAGCAGCAGTGAATTCACCGAGTCCAGTACAGCTACATCTGCGTACTCAAGAACAGTGAGTCAAACTGCGGGCCACAGAGGAGAAATCCCAGTACTGTACCTCCTGGGACTTGACCCAGTGAGGGAGTGGTGGTGGCAGAGATATCACACCATAGGAGAACGTGCAACCTGGCACCCCCCATAGTTTAAAGCAGCCTCTATCGACTCCCTGGGTCAGAGACTCTGTGATACAACCCAGTAAAGGAGTAGTGGGGTCTGAGATAATACAGACTCGAGATCCAGAGCACCTTATGTGAAGCCATAGTGACCTAAGGGAAGAACCCAGAGAAGGCACAAACCTCCGAAATCATGGGAAAGAGGAATAACACTGGACTAATGAATGCGCACAACCCCACAACATCAGAACCCGATAAAACAGAAAATCAGAGATTTCTAGAAGATCAAATCAGGAAAATAACTGTAGAAATAATAGAGGTGCTTCGAAAAGAACTCAGAGAGAGCCAAAAAGAGATAAAGGATGCAATTAATGAAGTAAAGGCCTCAATTCAAAGCACAAACAACCGATTAGAACACATGGAGAACAGAATCTCGCTCTTAGAAGATGAGCAATCCAAAAATGAATGCATAGTTTCTAATCTAGAAAAAAATATCCAAAAGCAGGAATCTGACATGGAAGAAATATGGGCCCATCTTAAGAGAGCTAACCTAAGAATAATTGGAATAGAGGAGGGAAAAGAAAGTGAAACCAAAGGGATCAACAATCTCTTCAAGGAAGTAATAGCAGAAAATTTTCCAAACATAGAGCAAGAGGTTGATACACAGATCCAGGAAACTTATAGAACTCCCTTTAGACAGGATCCGAGAAGAGGATCCCCACGCCACATAATTGTCAAAATGACCAATGTGGAAGCCAAGCAGAGAATCTTAAAGGCAACAAAAACAAAGGGCCAAGTGACATTCAGAGGCAAACCAATTAGAATCACTCCAGACTTCCCAAACCAAGTCATGAGAGCCAGAAGGGCTTGGAGTAACATATTCCAAACTCTGAAAGAAAACAACTTCCAGCCAAAAATTTCCTACCCAGCAAAACTTTCTATCAAATTAGATGGAGAAATAAGAAGCTTCCATGACAAACAGAAACTGAAGGAATTTATGTCTTCAAAACCAGCGCTAGAGAAAATACTCAAAGAGATTAACTACAAAGAAGAAATAGGTAACACTCACCAGAACCAGAGAAACAAGATTTTCCATCCAACAGACAACTAAGATTGGTTATCTATGGAGATTCATTATTTTTGTTAGTCTTTACCTATCTCTAAATTGTATTGTTTGCCTTTATTGTTGTTAATTTTTAGGATTTCTAGTTGGAATATTAATATACCTTCAGATATAGCATTTGGAAATATTTTATCCAATTCTATTAGTAACTTTTAACTCTGTTTACATTGTCTTTGGATATACAATATATTTTTTTATTTTCTAGGGAGTTTGTATATTCTTCTGTTGCCTGTGCCATTGAAATCATAACCAAGAAATCACTGCCAATTTCAATGTTGTGAGGTTTTATGACCCAGATTTTCTTCTAAAAGTTTGTGGTCTTAGGATTTATATTTGGGTCTTTTATCTATTTTGAGTTAATACTTGTATGTGGGATTAGGTAAGGGTCCAATTTTATTCTTTTCCATGTAATTATTATTTTTCAACAATATTTAGTTAAAAGATTATTATTTCCACCACCAAATGTTCGTGGAAACCTTGTCAAAAATAACTTGACAATATAGGGAAGAATTTAGCTCTAGGCTTGTATTTAACTCCAATGGTTTATATATCTGCCTTTAGAACAGTATTACACTGTTTCAATTATTGTAGCTTTATATGGTTTGAAATCAGAAAATATATATCTGCTAGCTTTGTTCTTTTTCAAGATCGTTTTGGGTATCTAGAATTCATATTCCATATTAGGATAGATTTTTTTCTGAAAAATAAATATATGAATATATGATAGTTTCACCTAAAAAAAACAGAAAAAAATATGCTCTGGTAAGAAAGAAAGCAAAAAGAAATATTGAAATGTTATCTTTAAGTTATCAAAAGCTTGGTATCAGACAAATGAAACTGTTATGTGAGATTATCATTTTTAATTTTGGATAAATTGCTATAATACTAGATGTCAACCACTAAGCCAAGCATGGGAAGGAGGGATGGGGAGGGAATGGGGTGGGGATCGGGTGGGGGCTGACTGGGCGATGTGTGCATGTATGTCTACAAAAGTTTGTATCCCACTATGATGTATGAATACAGTGCACCAATAAAATAAAATTAAAAAAAAAAAGATATGAACCAGGTTTATTGCCATATCTACACAGCTCATCCCACCATGTGATGGAATTTGTGTATGTTCGGACACAATGCCAATGTTTAAAGACGCATGTAAGCCATGTGGTCATCACCGGTCACTCAGTGGACATGCCTTTCTCTCCCAGCTTGCTCTGGCCACTGAGCTTTGGCCTGTGCTTGGTCAGAAGAATTAACAAGGACCACCTGGAAGACCTCTGGCACCTGCGCCCAGTCCTCAGTGTCTGCTCAGGGTCACAGCCAAGTGGCCACACCATTGTTGGCACATGTTCAGTTGCAGCAAAGCTTTGTTTCCTCAAAACTGCCTAGCATGAGTAGGAACCAAGCTGGAGGCAGGCTGAAGAAAGTAGGCGACCCCAGGGTCTCTGGTATCCGCCATGTCCTCCTGCGCCAGCTGCCACGGTCCATGGCCCTTTCCAGGCAGCTGCCTGGGTATCTGTTCCCCACCCCTGGCCGAGTATTGCAGCCCCAGGAGGTTAACGTTGGCTGTCTCCAGGTCCTCTGAGCCAGCCCCTACACGACTGCAGACAAGAGGCGAGTTCACATGTGGTTGGGACAGAAGTGCAGGCACAATCCTGTTGGGCAGCAGTGGTGGCCAGCCCTGGAGTGTGTCAGACGGAAGCCCAGCACTGGGCCTGAGCTGCTCTTTGGATACTCTGCTGTCCTAAAGCCCCGCTGTCCACCTTATTTCCTGGGGATGTAGGAGTGGGGCCTTCACCTTCTCCATGCCCTGGCCTCATCAGCCTCTGCCCAGCACGGTGGTCAAGGTTGTCAGCACCCACGTGGCTGAAGTCCACAAGGCCATGGAAGCCACGGGGCCAACTTTGGGCCCTCACTCTTCAGCAGCAGGTGGTGTGAAGTGTGCACTGCACAGTGGGTAAGGGCTGGGCTGCTACACAGCAAAGACCTGGCACAGGGAGCAGGCTGCGCCCTCCCGCCCGTGCCACCCTTGTGGCCATGTCCGCGACTGCCCACACCTGCCTCTCCAGCCTGCGGAAACAGAAATGAAGACTGTCCATCAACACTGGCGGAGGCACTTGATACCATGTTATATTGTGATCAAAGGACCCTCCATTTAAACAGGAAAAATTACAATTTCCATTAAAAAAGAACAGGGTTCCCTCAGATGTTAATCACTGTGGCCCAAGGCGCATAGACAGGGACTGAGGGCCTCCTGCAGCTGCCCTTGGGGCCTGCCTGGCTGCATGCAGGAGGGCCTGGTCTGAGCTGCCCTGGAGGTCTGGGCTGAAGCCTCTTGCTGTCAGTGGGGACCAGGCAGCATGGGCAGATGCTTTGGGCTGATGTCCCCTGGTGTTTCCTGGCTTGAGGGCATGTCACGGAAGTCCTGACCTGGCTTCTGGGTCAGTACCCTGGGGGCTGGAGGGAGGAGGCTACTGAGGGGTCCAGCGCAGTCCTGGATCTGGCTCCCACCGACAGGATGGGTGGTTTGCAGGAGACAGCAGGGAAAGGAAGCCTCTGTGCCCTGGTACCTAGTGTTGGTGCTCAGTGGCTGCTTGTCTCCCCGTTTTCTCTGAAAGTGGATCTGCCTCTGGAGCTGAGCAACACCATGAGTGAAAGCACATACACGCTGGAGTCTAACAGTGGTTAGCATCTAGGCCAACTGCAGGTTCACACACAGGATTAAGTCCACGGGATGGGACTGAGTTCAGGACCAGCTGTGTTAAGCCACTGACGACCTCACAGGGCACCTAGCGCCGGGGCAGGAGGGAAGTGGTGGGCCACATGGAAGCCCCAAGCTCGGGCTGCACAGAGGGTTGATGTGCTAGATGACGGAGGTTTCTGTCTGCAGGAAGGACTGGGCGCGGGAGCCGCGGTGCGTCTGCAGGGCGCTCTCGGAGCCATTCCGGGAGATGGACCAGCTGTGCAGTCTGTAGTCCCGGCTCCCAGGCTGGGTGGGGCACAGGCCTCGCCACCTTCTCTTCAGCTCACACTGCACCTGGGGACGGGGCAGTGGCAAGGTGAGCGTGCTTGCAGGGCTCCCCAGTGTGCGAGTCTGGCAGCTCCCCTCCCACCTGTGTATGGACCTGGAGGACATTCCCCATCAGATGGACAGAGGTGGGCTGGGAGAGAGTGGAGACAGGAGGGCCTCGCTGGGAGCGGGAGGATATGTCCAGCTCACCCTCTGACCCTGGGGCTGGTTTGGAGAGGTCACCAGCACCGCAGATGGGGCCGTGTGTTTCCAGAAGAGACTCCTTAGCAGCAGGGATGGTGCTCAGCTCTCCCCTCATCTATGTGTGGGAGATCCCCTCAAGGAGGGTGTTGGGGAGTGAGGAGGCAGCAGAGGAGGGGCAGAGACAGGAGCAGGGGTTGGCCCCGCTCTGTGCCGTGTGTGCAGTGTGGTGACAGCAGTTAAGACACCAGACAAGGAGACATCAGTCAGTGGGGCAGGGCTGGGGCTTCCAGATGAGTCAGAAGCAGAACAGCTCCTGGCCTTTTCTTGGGAATGGACTGACATCTCCTGGGGAGCCCAGCCCCTTTCCTCCAAGACCTCAGGTTTTCTGGACTCAGGGTCGTGGACAGGGATCTGCCCCTCAAGTGGGCACTGGCACTGATTTTGCCCATATGGAGGAAGGAGACCACAGTTCTGCTGGAAGACGCTGTGCTGAGATGGGGGAGCCATGTGGCCCTTGCTATGTGAGTCAGTGAGTGGTGGCAGGGCTACAGGGACTGGGCCTGCGGCCCTTGCAGAGCTGCCTGTGCTATCTCTGGTGAAGGCCTTACCTCGCTGTTCAGGAAGCAGTAGAGGACAGCGACCACCAGGCCCTGTAAGGAGAGAGGGCATCAGCGCCGGCCTGCAGCCTGCAGTACACCCGCCCTTTCCACACCCACCTGGAAAGACCCGACGCACAGCTCAAACAGGATCTGGTACTTGGAGGAGATGCCGATGGGGAAGGCAGCAAACACCATGTAGTGGACGCCGAACAGCGGGATGAGCAGCAGTGTAGACTTGGCCAGCCTCCTAGGCAGAGGAAGGGGCGCAGTGGGTGGCACCTTGGCCCGAGGAGCTGAGGCTCACGCCTGCACACACTCCTCCTTGCCCTCCTGAGCCAACAAGCACAGCCCCAGCCCTCCTCTCTTAGGTGGGAAGCCCACAGGAGGCCTCATGGGTTGGTGGTTCTCAGAGGAGCACTGTCCTTAGTCATTGCTGTCTGCAACTGGCTCCCAGGGGGCCCTGGTGGGAGCCTAGGAGGCCTTCCTCCTGACCTGGGCCATGGACCCATGGAATCGACACACTGGGATGGACATCTCTCAGAGCCACGAATGATTGCCCAGGACAGCCAGTGCAGCTTCCCGCATCCCGTCCCTGGCCCTTGCCCACCTGCCAAGCAATGCCATCCATGCTAATGGGCATCTCATGGCAGCTCAGATCCAGCTGCACGGAACCACTGCAGGCCCTGCTCCAGCACAGAATGCTGGTCTCTGAGTTTCTGCAACACCTGGCACAGTTCCCCATGATGTATGGGCGCCACTGAGACAGCTGCCCAAGCCTGTGCTCCACCCTGCTTGCTTGAAACAGGGGGAGATGCCTGACCCGGATCCAGCCATCCTCATCCAAGACACACCAGCCGACGGTGGGACCCGGTGTCTGGGTTAACATCTTGATGGGTGCACTCAGCCACCGAGTGAATGCCAGCCCATTGCCCCTGGAAACAGCTGCAGGGAACCCAGGGGCTCCACTGGCCCCTCCTGTCCTGTTAGCCCCCTCCCAATACACAGGGAACATCAATTTATTTGAGTTATTTTTGAGGCACCTGCTTCAAATCTACCCTCAGCTGGGAAGTGCAAGTTCTAGGGTACATACAAGTCTCCCTATCTCCTTGGACACAACATCCCATGTCCTTGGGGTTTCTCACAAGCAGGACTTCTCCCATAACAGACATCCCATCCCAACCCTAGAGCCCAGTCCCTTCTGTAGCAGGCCCCCACTGAGCCCAGGTCCTTCTGTTCCTCACTGGATTTAGTGAGTATGGGCTCCGTGGATGCCTGATGTCAGGGGGATCCTGCTGTTCCCACCGTAGCACAGCCTGTCTGCCTCATCTGGTTAGAAAGTGTGTGGGCAAGGCTGGCTTTTTGGCTTTGCAGACCCAGAAATGTGGCACCATGCCTTGCTCCTTGTACCATCCTGGGAAAGCAGATTTCATTACCCCACACAACTGTGTTTCCAACATAAAAGCAACTTAACTAACTCCCAGGGAACCAAAGGAAAGGTCTACACAGATGCTAAAGACTGGCAGGGAATCCAAATTCAATGAAGGGCACCCAGGACCCATCTCAGCTCTGTGTCCTGGCTTCTTCTGTGGCATGAGACCCAGAAGCCAGGGCTTCTTTCTGTCTCTTCCTCAGGACCTGTGATGGGTTCCGCCTTCAGGGTGGGCTGGCTGTGAAATTCTTCCTTGGGTTGTATGCATCACGCGATACAATTGTACTCAGTGTTCACCAAACTTTCCACAGTGTCAGTGGTGCCAGACTGTAAGTGCCTTTCAAGGATTAGCACAACTGATCCTCAGATCTTACTGACAAATACTATCTTCCTCCCACGGATGAGGAAACCAAGCAGAGTGAGGTGGCTCCCCACAGGCCCCAGCCGGGACGCTGCCCAGCAATGTGCTCCTGGTCTGCTACCGAAGGGTGTGGGAGCCCTCTCAGCACCCCAGATGCTACGCTTTCTGCGTGGGGCTGGGGAGACCTTGAGGCAGTAGCCTCTAGGAATGCCCTTCCAGCCCGTCCCAGCCATCTGATCCTGAAGTCCATCCAGGCTGGGCCGAACACTTTAACATTACATTAGTATTTATTTTGTAGCCAAGTTGGGGATTTCATATTTTCTGTTTGTGGAAGTGGTTGGTGACTCCCCTACCCAGCTCTCCACAGAGATTGAAAGGGACCTCTGTCACCGGACCCTTCCTGAGCCTGTACTAGGGGTCACCAAGGTGGGCCTGGCATCACATGCTGCCATGCCCACATGGCCAAGCACCCCAGGGCCTGGCGGGAGGACAGTGAGCATTCAAAAAGGGAGCTGGGAAGCCGGGTGTGGTGGCACATGCATGTAATCCCCGCACTTGGGAGGCTGAGACAGGAGGACTGCACAGGTTCGAAGCCAGCCTCAGCTACTTAGTGAGGCTCTCAGCAACTTAGTGAGACCCTGTTTCCAAATAAAATATAAAATAGGTCTGGGAGTATAGCCCAGAGGTAGAAAGCCTCTGGGTTCCACCCCCAGTACCACCAAAAAGAAAAAAAAAAAAAAGGGAGCTGGGCTGGGTGTGGTGGCGCACGCTTGTAATCCCCGCACTTGGCAGGCAGAGACAGGAGGATCGCGCAGGTTCGAAGCCAGCCGCGCTGGCTTAAGAGACCCTGTTTCCAAATAAAAGTATAAAATAGGTCTGGGAGTGTAGCCTGGAGGTAGAAGGGTTTCCAGGAACCCCAGTACCACCAAAAAAGGAAAAAAAAAAAAAAGGTAGCTGGGCAACCAGGACAGACTGCCACAGGAGCCTGCCAAAGCCTGGACAGTATGTTGGCCACAGTGATCCACAGGGCTAGAGGCACAGGCAGGCTTGGCGTTAGAATGAGCCAGGGTGGGCCTGGGCTCCGTACCCCTCTGCATGCATAGGGACCTTGGGGACCTTCCACGAGCCAGGGTAGGCCTGGGCTCTGTGCCCCTCTGCGTGTCCTGCCCGCTTCTGGACAAAGGATACTCACTTGTACTGGGACTGCTCGCTGCCACCAACGTCTGGGGACGTCAGCTTCTGCAGTAAGATTCTTATAATGCTGATGAAGAGGACAAAGTTGACCTGCAGGGGGAGAGGATGCCCAGGGGCCGACTCTGAGCAGGATGGGTTTGTAGCACACTGGGCTCACTTCTCTGTGGGGTCCATCCAGTGCCGCCTGTGAGGAGGCTGAACACCCGCACTCCCCGCCCAAGCTGGACCCTGTCTTGCTACTATGGCTATATAACCCAGTGGACACTGGCCCAGGCTCCCCAGGCCTGGGTGAGGTGCATCTGTGGGAGGTGGAGGAATGGGCCATCTCTGTCTACACGAGCAGGTATGGAATGGTAGAGCAGGCATGCTCAGTAAGAAGCCACTTACAATGATAGAGGTCAGGATGGGAGTCCGTATGACCCACCAAGGGATGCTGTGGTCATTGGTGTCCCAGCAACTGTGGAAGAGGACACGAGAGTCACAGGACTGCACCCCAGGTGGGCCTGGCTTGAGCTCTGCGCTGAGCAGGTAGGGCCTTGGGGAGCAGCCTACATGGGCTCTCACTCCCCAGTCTCACCCCTGCTGGCACAGCCGGCCCTCAGGACATCAGCGCTCTGACAGAGAGAGCCTGAAGCAACTTCCCAGGGTGCAGGGTGTAGGGTTCCATGATTGTCCAGTCTGCCCCTCTGAGTGAGCCCAGTGTGGTCCTGGTCAGTCCATGCAGCTCTGGGTTGGTAAGGCCCAGGCTCACACTGGCTCCATTTGACATCATGGAGAAGGAAGTTTTTCTCCTGAATCAAGCTCCTCTCATCTCTTACTGGTCTGTGTCTGTGTTTTGGATGAAGGGTTAGGACGCTTTTGGAATCCTCAAGGAGAGTTTAAGTGGGAAGGTTCTGTCTACAATGATAACTCCATGTTTGATTTTCAGGGGCAGCCTGTCTCCAGGGAGAATCCCGACCAGTTGCTTGTAAATGGTCTCTGTGATTCCCCTTAGAGTTCTCAGGCTCTGGAGACCCCATGCAGGGCAGAGTCCCTGTCCTGGTCCTGACCCCAGCTGACTGACTGGGTGATAGGCCATGGGTCACTGGGTGCTGGGCCTGAGAGCTCCAGCTCAAATCCACCCCCCTGGGGCAGGAGGCTCCTCCAGCTGCCAGCTGGGCCTCAGGTGCCCTCGAGGACTCCTGGGGCCCCCACGTTGTTAGGCTGCAGATCGACTGAGTAAATGGGTGTTTTAGGCTGCCCGCCTTCGGCTGACACCCAAGGCTTTTTACGAGGCACCTTCCTGCTGGGACACCTGGGCTTGTGTCTGGCTCTTGGGCTGGAGAGCTCAAGTTCTTGGGAGACAAGTGCTGTCTCCAGAGGCTGCCCAGCCAGCCTCTGTCCCACCTAGGCCTCTGTGCGGTGGGCACAGTGCAGCTCTCTGTGCCTGTTTAGGGGACCTGCGGGGCCGCACAGGGTGCCCCTGTCTCTGCCTGGTCTGTGTTCCTAGCTAGGCTGCAAGGCCTTCTGCCCCTTCTCTCACAGGGACCTTCCTCCAAGCATGGTGTCCTTACAGACTCCTCCCACCAATGCCCCGTCCTGCTCGCTGCTGTACAGAGCTGCCTGTGGTGTCTCGCTGGTGCAGGTGCCTCCTGTCCTTCCAACCAGGCACCCACCACTCCAGTTTCAGACACTCGTCTGGTCTCACTGTACAGGCTGACCACCAGCAGGCGTCACTCACCCTGTGTCCTCCAGAGAGAGCCGGGCAGCTGTCCACGCACCGACGCAGACAGTGGGGATACCTGTGGAGAGATGCCTGGTTGGATCGATCCCGCCTCGTGAGCGATGGGCAGTTCTTGAGCCAGAGCCACCACGGCTGGGCTTCCTCACCAAGGACACCATGGAGGCTCTTGTTCAGCAAGTATGAGTTCACACTCATGCCTTGTTAGGCAGCAAAGGCAGTTAAATGTGCTGAAAGCTGCGAATCTGACCAGGGCTGAAACTAGTCTATGTAGAGAGTGTGACTGAAGTTGTGGAGGGTGACAGCAAGGCACAGTCACTGCCACATGACCCAGGCGTGGACAGAAGACTCTGATGCTCTGGACAGACTGGGTCCTGCCAGAGGCCATGGCCAGCCCTGCCCGTCTCTGCCCCTTCTCCCTTCAGGTTTCCCACGACCCTCTCAGTTCGTCAGTCTGTGCATGATGGCTGGGGAAAGGGAAGATGGAGCCGAGGGAAACCAGAATAGCAACGCTGTTTGAATTTGGATAAAAGGGGCCAGGAATGGAGACTTCAAGCATTTCAGCCCAGGTTCCTGGCCACCAGAAATATCCAAGTGTTGTGTGTGGGAATCCTCAGTTGCTGAACACCCCGAGGCACATCCTCAAGGGGGCAAGTGTGTTTTTCTGAGCTGGGGAAGTCTGCATGTACTGGGCAGAGAGGAAGGGAATTGGGGGTCAGGCTGTGTGGGGCCCTTACCCCATCCAATCAGCAGGTAGGCCAGGAAGCACCTGCCAGGGGAGAAGATGGCCACCAGCAGGGTGTGCAGGTAGAGCCCCTCCACCAGGAGCCAGTAGAAGTTCGCCATGATGCAGTACTGGAAGAAGACCAGGCTGAGCTTGCAACCAACCTGGAACACCAGAGAGCAAGAGAATGCAGCCTGGGACAGACATAGCTGCGCCCACAGAACTTTTCAGTGTGTTTGTACAAGGGAGGGATGGGCCAGAGTGCTGACCTGGGAGGGCTGTGATTAATACAGTGGTGTGGGTGGGTGTCGGTCAAGGCTGTGTTATGTTGGAGTGAGGCCCTCCATACACTGCACCAGGCTCCACCCATATGGAGCCTCTGAACTTCCACAAAGAGGCAAATGTAAACAGCCCTCTGGGCGGCACTATGAGTGCAGCGGCTGCTGGTCACCCTCCTCGTGGCCGGCTCTGCCCGTGTCCCTCTCTATTTCTGCACCCACAGCTCCTCCGATGTCTCTCTGTTCTTCCTCTGCTGTTCCCTCAGGACTCGTCCAGCCCAGGACACATGGTGGAGGGGAGGGTGGGATGTCCTATGTAAAAGGAGGCCCCTGTGCCTGCATGCGCCCTGATATTGGACGTGTACCCCTGCCTGGAACTCAGGGGCCTTGAGGCTCTGCCCAGTGTTCCTGCTGCTCCAGGCTCCTTGTCCTGAACGGAGAGGACTGCAGGAAAAGGGGTGACACGCAGTAGCCTTTACTTATTACCACTTAGGTAGAGAAGTTTGGGAAGAGGAAACAATGCAGCCAGGTGTGTTGGTACACTCCTGTAATCCCAGTACTTAGGAGGCTGAGACAGGAGGACTGCAGGTTCAAGGCCAGCCTTAGCAACTTAGCCAGACTCTGTTTTAAAATAAAAGAGAGAGTGTGTGCATGTAATGGGCCCATTCCAGGTTCCTAGACTTCTAATTTTTTGACAACTTTGTAAGTTTCTCATTGTAAAAGAAACTAAGAGATGAAAAAAAAAAAAAAAAGAAAACCAAGATAAATCTGGCAAATAAACCACTTTCCCCAGGAGTTTTGAAAGGTTTACAATGGGAAAATATATGATAGAAAATAAATCTATTTTAATCTCTCAGACCTCCCTTCATGTAATTAGACCCACTGGGAATTTCAACCTCATGAACATGAAATTGCTGCTTTTAATCATTAAGTATATAGAATTTGTGACAATGGAATAGCGCTTTGACACCATTCCTGTTCCTGTATGAAGGCAGATGTGTGCCTACAGGTATAGCTACACAGGTGGATGTACATATATGCTTGTGTGTTAGGGCAAATGTATCATACAGTGGTGCACGTCCACCACACATGTGGGTAGACTCACTCTTGCGTCTGTCCATGGGGGGGCTTATCAGCCACGCACACAGTACAAGATGCTCCAAGGCCAGGCATTCAGCTGCAGGCTTCCTGCCAGACCATGTCTACATGTGCTTTGCATGTGTGTGCCTATACTCTGCACATATGTGTGGACCAGTGCTCCCTAGCTGTGCCCTGTTGGCTTTCCTCCCTTCTGACCCCTCTGCTGTTCTGGCCTGGGCTGTGGGCCGAGGACCATCTACACTGTGGTCACTATGGTGCTATTTCTGGGTTTGGGTCCTGCCACTTAGGGCCAATTGCAGGATTCACTTTAGCCTTGTCCTCATTTGGGATGCAGAGTGACTGCTCTTTCAAAGACTGAGCATTCACCGAGATTATTCATGGAGACAGCCTGCACTTGGAAGAAACTCAACAAACGTGGGAGATCAGAGACTCCCATGTAAGAGGGGCAATGGCAGGTGTTGCTCTGCTCTGGAGGTGTCTGCTTGTCTGCTGCTCCTCCTCATCCTTTTGTGTGAGAGGGTCAAGTCCTTGGGGTCTAGCAGTAAGAGAGAGCTGAGAGCTGCTGCTTTAGACAGATTACATGCCAGTGGGTCTGCCAGTTGGGTACTCGTGTGTCTTCCAAGGGTCTCTGCTTCCTTAAGAGCACAGCAGAGCAAAGCGGAGACCACCGTGGTGAGAAGGGGACCTGGCCCGGTCTCTCCGTTTCCACTGTTATTGCACACACAGGGAGGCCTTGTCTAAGGACAGGAGCTCAGGGCCATGACTTCCAGCTTGGGGGTGGATTTTCGATGTGAAGGTCTTGTTTTTAACTCATTACTGCTTCAGACTCCTCTGTTGGTCAAATCCCTCATTGTGAGCCAGTTACCCTGGATATATATTTACTAGTAGCTGAGGTGCCATGCAGTTATAAAGGGCTTTCCATTTCAAGGCTAAACTAATTTGAATTGTTCAGGCTAAGCAATCATACTAGTAGAGGACCTACCTGTCTGGAGTGTGGGAGGTGCACCTGGCATCCTGGCTCCTCATGGAAGACTACTGTCAACCTTGGAGGAGTAATCTTAGACCAAGAGCAATCCACAAGATTCCCAAATGCAGGGTGTTGTGCACTAGCAGAGGGAAACTTAGGACAACCTGTATGTGGCAAGTACTCAATATCTGTTGGACTAGCTTGACTAGGAACTAAATAACCACTAGTAACCACCACAAAGACAGCCAAGGGAGAGCAGTGTGGTCATTACACAGGCTTTACTGCATTTGTAGAAACTAACAATCAACATTATTTATCCTAGAGACATGCATTTGGGTTCCTAATCAGCTGTTGCATGAAGTTTATTGACTGCACAGGTTGATTTCCTTGGGCAATCTGGATGGAAGCATGTACTTCATAGAACTGTGGGGACTTAGAAAATGCACTCTGCGTTTGTCTTAGTTTGCATGTGCTGAATTCAGGGCTCTTTAACTTCCCAGCCCTGCCCTGCCTGTACCCTTCCCTCCTGCCCTGTGCTGCCCCTCCTTTCCCAGCTGCCGACTTGGTCTACTTTGGACCCACTCTCTTCCTCACCTGGACTGTGCAGCACTGAGACCTCATCGTCCTGAGGGCAGGATGGTGGTGAGCTGGAGCTCTGTGCTCCCCAGAGAGGCCCTGCCTGGGGACAGCCTTACCCAGGAGGACGGCTGGTCGGGGCAGTGCAGCATGCTTGAGCTGGAGTAGAGGACATTGTCCTTGACCAACACCGAGATGGCTCTCAGGATGAAGGAGAGGAACAAGTTCAGGTGGATGTAGTTTCTGGTGCAGTGCAGCTTCCTAGAGGGAGGGAGAAAAGGAGGGGAGATAATCAAACTGATTGTGTGGACACCTTATTTATCAACTGTGTGGCTTTAATCCTAAAGTTTTTGTTTTTATGGAAGCCGATAATTTATTTAACTGTTTTACTTTCATTGTATATTTACGTTGTTTCCAGTTTTGCATCATGATAAACATTTCTGCATTTAAATCTTTCCCCTTATTTCAGGCTATTTCTTTAGATTAGATTTCGAGATCAGACTATAAGGCAAAGTCACATGAACCTGCTCTCAGGTTTGCAGTGAATGGATGGGCTCTGAGCCTGGAGTTGTGGTGTCTTTACCCAGCGACTTCTGCTCAGCTTCAGGACCCAGGCTGTGGGGGTGGAAGATGGATGTTACACTTTCCCTCCTCCTCTTCACACTGATTCCTTTCCTTGGCTAACTAATTAATACCTGGCCCCACACTCCTATAATACATGAGAAAAGTTGCTTCTGCAAAAGCTGATTTTCTCTGAGTCATTCTAGCACCGAGGACAGAGGACAGTTTACCCTGCACTAAGCCTCCCTGGACCACCCCAGGGCTCCATCTTCATCTGGGGTGAGGACCTGCTTTTGGTGTCTCTCCACAGGTGGCACACGCCCATCCCCACTCCCTCCTGAGAGCCCCCTGGGAAGTGTGCTTGTAAGTTAAACGCATGGGTCAATGCCCTCTGCACCCCTTTCTCCTACCCACACAGGTTTTAAATCTGCCCTTTGATGCCTTATGACCCTGGACCAGCCTTGACCAATCAGTAGCAATGAGCTGCCCAGAACAAATGAGACTGAAATGTAGCTATTCCAACTGAGGACTGCACTTAGATTTCATCTAATCTGAATTAATTTAAGTTTAAAAGGCAGCATAAGGCATTCCCATCACACATGGCCATCTTGTCTTGGTAGTGCCACAGCCTGCTGTGACCTATCTCTTTGGTGCTATGCAGAGGTATGTCTGGCAGTTTAGTCTTTCTTTTTATGTGTGTGTGGTACTGGGGACGAACCCCGGTTGTTCTAGCTCTGAGGTATACTACCCACCCTTTTTATTTTTTTATTTTGGAACAGGGTCTTGCTAAGTTGCCAAGGCTGGCCTCCAATCTGAGATCCTGTCTTAGCCTCCTAGGTACCAGTATTACAGGTGTGTACCATCATACCCAGTTCAGGCATGAATATTCTTTCTGGAATGCACACAAGTAAGCCACTGATCTAGTGAATGCCAATTAACTGACTCAGCTTGAATGATTTTTTCTATATATGAATAAAACTTTGTAATATATGAGTACATGGTGAAGACAGCATGAGTTTTAGTAAACTTATATAAATCATAATTGGTTAGTAAGTAGAAATATTTGTTATTTTAATTATAAATAGTTTTTCTAGTTTAAAAAGAGTGTGGACAAATTTTATAACTTAAAATGAAGGCACACTATTGATGCAGAATCACATGATGATGAGAAAATAGGGTTATGATCAGAAAAGCTGACACAGAAGAGGCTGAGAGCGGGCTGTTGCACATTTCATGATGCACGGCCATTGCTGGCTGTGGTGAGAAAGATGGAAGTGTTCTTCACTGTGCCAAAAATTTCCGAAACAATAAAGTGGATAAGATGAAGTTTTTTTTTCCTAGCCAATGTGTACTAAATTTGATAAGAAATTTCCTATCAGTCTAAAAATGGAAAGTATGGTACAATTGAAAATCTTGTGTTCAATTTTTCTGAAGCAGACTCCATAAAAACCATCAAGAATGTGGTTGTTAAAGTCTCTTAATGTATACTCAAAAAGAGCTGTGAATCAGAGTTAACACACAGCTGGGAGCAGCGGGAGACAATACACTGCAGAGGCTGTTCTCCAGGGGCTGGCGTGAGTCACGGGGATCTTTAAAAGACTCTTCTTTGTCAGCTCCACATCCAGATTTCCTGGGAACAACAGGATGCTTTCCACACATTCAAGGGCCAGAGACAATGACAGTGCACAGCATCTCACGAATCCTATGTTCTAAGGAAATGGAAGCTCATCTGTGATGTAGCTAGGTGTAAGAAACTATGTTGAAAGCTTTTCATAAAGTAAATCGTAATTAATGATTTAACACATTATTCTATCATTAATCAATAGGTAGAATATTTTAATTAAACAAATAGCATCATATATAAAACCATAAAATTTTGAGAACTACTTTTGTCATATCAATACATTTAGAACTGCTTACCAATTTATGCATCGCTCTATTAAATTTGACACTAATGACACTGAGTTACTAACAAGAGTTAGTAAGTTTACTTAACTTGTGCAGAAGGTTTGTAATCAATGTGTTTTCAGTTCAATCCCCCGTACTACAAGTATACATGTACAAAGACATTTGGTGCCAGACTCCCTTACTAAAAAACTTCTAAGTATGTTTGAACTGGGTATGTTTGAACAATTTTTAAGCTAGATTCTGTAAACTCCAAATGCACATCAAGTGTCTCCAACAAATGTTATTGACCAAACTGAGCCATGCTGAGTGAATGACCTGTACCCAAAAGATGAGCAGTGAGCATAGAAGTGTCAGCAGCTAGCTGATATTCTTTTATGTTGATCCCAGGCTGAATCAACAGCACTTTGGATCTAATTAATTAACTTAAAGATACTATTAAAATGAATTCCACTCATTTCCTTTAAAACTGTAGCTACTAGAACATTTAGCACTACACACCAGGGTGCACAGTGTGCAGGCCCCATGAGGTGTGCCTTGTTCTATCGACCTGTCTCCTGCACAGCCACTGGACCCTGCGGTGCTGGCCACAGTCCCTGTCTCCCCAGTGCCTGTCATATCTCTTCTCAGCTACTGTGAGCTCTCTGGTTTGGGCCTGCAGTGTCCACTGACTCTAGCGACTCTCTGATTCTTTCCGTATGCCTTGCTGGGCCTGCTTGTGGGGAGTACTGAGGATCCTCCTCTCCCACTCAAAACCCCTCACATTAGCCTTTCGTCTGAGGTTCCACATTCTACATTCTTAGGCTACAGAACTTCTTAGCCTCATTTTAAGTCTTTTCTATAAACACATTGATAACCGTTCCTACATCTAATGTGTGGTAAATGTGCTTTGGACAGCGATTTCTTAGGTCTTCTGCCTTGCCCACACTCTCAATAAAACCCTTCCTCTTGGAATTCTATTCCATCTGCAACAATGACAAAATGTCAATACAATTGTTTCTTTAAGCTTAATTTTATGTGATGTCTTGCTTTCTCAAAGAACCTCAGAACTTTTTGTTTATACATTTTTTTGACAGAAATTCTGCCTTGAGAATTCATTAGATGCTTGCTTTGACTTTGAGGGCACAGACCACCCTGAGAAGTCTATACCAGCTTTCACAAAGCCTGGAGAACAGCTTGAAGTGGACTTTACTAGCTGGTCCAGCTAGCTTGCCCACCTAACTACAAAAAAATTATACTCTCTCAGCAGTAGAAATCATTAGTCATCTGCAGTCCTGACAATGTACCTACTTGTAATTAAATAAAATCACTGTGTATGCCAGAAATAGCATTAAGTGGTCCAAAACCAAGTTAGAGAAAGAGAGAGAGAGAGAAAGAGAGAGAGAGAGAACCAACCAAATCACAACCAGACAAAAGAAAGAGATTCAACTACCAGTACTCTAAGATGCAGACTATAAAATTATGTTGACTACTATGCTCCAGAAAATAGATGAAGAGATGGAAAATTTAATAGAGAATGGAATTAAGAAAATCAAGTAGAAAATTATTAAATCAAGAAGAAAATTATTAAATATTAAATAGATGGGCCAATAGTAGATTAGACACAGTGAATGAGAGAATTATAAACTGGATCTATAGAATATGTCTAGATTAAAGTAGAGAGAGGGAAATAATGGAAAAGGTAGAAAGTCTATCATAAAATACGTGAGAAGTGATCAGAACACTCAACTCACGTGAGAGTAGGTTTTCAGGGGAGAAGCAAAGCTTGGGGAAGTACTAGCCCAGAATGCTTGAAACTGGTAAAAACAGTAACAGAGCCAGGTGTGGTGTGTATGTTTGTAATCACAGCACTTGGGAGGCTGAGGTAGGAGGACTGCAGGTTCAAGGACAGCCTCAGCAGGTAGTGAGACTCTCATCAACTTAGTTAGACTTTGTTTCAAAATAACAACAAAATAAGGCCAGGGGTGTAACTCAGAGGTAGAATCCCCAAAAAACAAAAAAGAAAAAACCCAGATGGGACACTTTACACCTTAAGAGAGAGAAATGCAAAGGAAACCACCTTAAGTCCTGTGAGAGTATAATTGCTGAAATCAAGACAAAGGGAAATCTTCACTGTATGCAGAGAAAAAAGCCACACTGCTTCAAGGGAACAGATATACCTGTAGATGTACTGCCAGGCTTACCTGTCCCCTAAATGAAGGTCATCACGTTGGAGGTAAAACACAAATCTTAAATGGTGCTTATAAGATACCTCAAGCATAAACAGTTATTACATACACACTAGGATGCCTGGAATCTTAAAACCAATAATACCAATCGGTGGCAAGGATATGGAGCTAGCAGAAGTCTAGACCGCACCGGCAGGTGTGTGTCTGTTAAAATCACCTTCGATGTTTCTTGCACATTTAGGAAGTTTGACTCTATGTATAAACCAACAATTGTAAACATAGTTGTGCACATGTACAAGCACACCATCTGAGAAAGCATGCACACACAGAGATAATGCCAGCATCATTACTAATAGCAGCATGTTGGTTCTGCCTCAAGGTGAAGGTCACCGCCTCCATGAACAGCTGAGGGGTGAATACATTGCCTATGGTCCCTGAATGGAACACTACACAGCAACACAAGAGCACATGCCAAGTACATGCAACAACACGGACCAACCTCTCTGCAAACTGCTGAGCAGAAGAATCTAGTGATCAGGAGTCCCAGCTACACGGTTCCAAGATCACATTTTCAGGAGGCAAAAGTAACTATGATAACAAAAATCTGAGTGGCAGTCACCTTCCAGGAAGGATTGGCCGTGGAAACAGCAGAAAGGACTGGCCATGGACGCAGCAGGAAGGGCTGGCCGTGGACACAGCAGGAAGGGCTGGCTGTGGACACAGCATGGTCCCGAGGGCCTATGGGATCAGTTTCCTACATCTTGAGCTGACTGTTGTGTTTACCTTGCAATGAACGTAAGGCTACACCTGAAGACGCACGTTCTCCACTGAGTATGGACTTCGACAAAAGCATTTACCTTAGTGCAGGAAAACCACAAGAGAGTCTGAGGAGTGGGCTCAGTAGCTGCCATCTCAATTCCTTGGTGCCTGAGGGGCAACACTGGGCTGCAGGCCTGTGTATGAAGGCTGTGGGCCGCCCCTTCCCCAAGGCCCTCCCCAGGCCACTCTGCCCCAGGGCCTCTTGAGTTGGCTGTGTTCACTCCTCTTGCATTCTTCATTTCCAATTTGTGTTCCTTCTCCTCTTTACCCTTTGTCCTGTCTTTTCCAGAGTGGGTCTGAGGTCCAGCCATCAGGCAGGGGCACAACCCTGTCTGGCAGCTGGCAAGTTGTCCAAACATGTCTTATTTGCTGAGTCTCTTCATTACTAACTATTGTTCATTTTAAAATATTGCCTCAAAGCACAGACCTCACAGTGTGTGATGGAAACAACTGGCTCCCAGGTGAGGAGGACCAGAGCTTGCTGGCCGGCGGCAGCTGGGGATGGACCTGATGGTCACATCTGACAGTGAGCGGGAGGCGCAGCTGGTCACATCTGACAGTGAGCGGGAGGCGCAGCTGGGGATGGACCTGATGGTCACATCTGACAGTGAGCGGGAGGCGCAGCTGGGGATGGACCTGATGGTCACATCTGACAGTGAGCGGGAGGCGCAGATGCTGTCTTGCTGAAGGCCTGTGTGACTGGCGGGGCGCCTCATCACCAGCTTCACAGCCCAGAGGCCTCTGGCAACCTCTCTGGGCCTCCACTCTGACCTGTTAGCTGGGACTGTCACAGCTACCGATGAAGATGTAGGGACTAAGTCAAACACACCTGTAGGATACTGGACACGGTGCTCGTCAGCAACGTTCATGGCTGCTGCTGGCCAGAGGTTGAGGCTCTGTCTCAGCTGCCCTCAAGAACCCCCATACAAAATGAGGCCCATCTATGTTATCAGGGCTACACTGCGCTCAGAACTTGGTCGAAGGAATGAGCCACTCCCTTTCTCTGGGTGTCAAATAATATCAGGGTCACTTTCTGCTTTTCCAACTGGTGGGGTGCCATGGCAAATAAATGTTCTATGACTACAAGAAATTCTATTTCAATGACTACAAGGAATTCGTCGGGACAATGAAGCAGGTTATTTTATAATATGGACTTCAGAGTCTACCCACTCTCAGCTTTCCTGGGAAGCAGCATCGTGGCCGAGCAGGGCTCTGAGGCTGGGGTGAGGTGGAATCTAGAAGAAGCTGAGCAGAAGCTTTGGGTGCTGTTCCCTGCGCTTAGCACAGTCAGCCATCAGCCAAATGATGTCAAATGCAACACACCTTTTCCAGCTACAAAATACCAGAGGCAGGTGAACAGGGTGTCTGTACACAGAAGGCCATGTGCGACACCCATTATCCAGCATAGGTTCTCTTAAAGCTCAATGCAATGTGCACAAAACTCCAAAGTGCTGCCAGGTTGGCTGATTACACGTGTCATGCAGTAAAATTGGAAGAAAACTGAGGTTTGTTAAGAATACGGATCGGAAAGCATAGGAAGATAAAAATGTCTAGTTTAATTATCCTGCATGAACTTGCCTCTCTAAACTTTTTCATTTATTCTTCCCTTTGAAAATTTAAAACATACATGGGAGAATAGAACAAACATGGATGGGCGCTAGCTTTGCTTCTGAGCGAGGACACGTAGCTCTGCCACACTGTTCTCGGTGCAGCTCTGGACAGAAGGGTCACCGGAGTCCAAAGGCCCAAGCCGGAGCCCCTGCCAGGCTCCCTCGCCCTGCTCCTCGCTGCCCCAGGCATGGATCCGAGCATGGCAGCCAGGGTCTAGACACATTCCTTCTGCTGCATCTGTAACTTTATCTGACAAACTGACCAACACCCAAGCTCTTCCTCTGTAAAGAGAGGTGAACTGGTGGTGAGGGGAGCCTGTTGGCCTGGCTGGATACCCATTGTGTGCAGAACCAATGTGCTCACAACTTGGCTCCTGTCCACACATGTGCCTGCCCCAAGAGAAATTGTTCTAGACAAAGCCAGCGCCTCAAGCCGGGCCAACTGCCTGCCTGTGAGATGTTGGGTCACCAGGAGCCTGCCAGGATGGAGGTGCTGAGAGATACCAGCCAGCCTCGCTCCAGGGAAAGCAGAGGCAGATGCAATATCTCAGATATGGGTGTCAAGCCCCTCCCACCTGCCAACTTCACCCTCACAGCGAACGAGGGGCTTGACGCACATCCACACTTCACCGTCCCACCCAGGGTTAACTAGGTGTCTGAGGTCATGAAGCTACAAAGAGGCCGAGCAGGAGCTATACTCAGACAGCTTAATGGATGCCACAGGCTTGAGATGCGAGTGGTACCTCTTGGCTGGGGCGAGGTTATGGCGCTCCTGTGTTTCCATGCATGTGTATAATGCCCAAGTACTTAGCATGTGATGGCAGAGCTGAGCTCTCACACAAGGTCAGCATCATCTCTTTATACAGACGCACAGCGTAGCTTGCTCCCGACATGGCGCCATGCTGCTTGGCTACAGAGGAGACTCCGTCTCTACCTCTGAGTACCCAGGAGAACATTGCAAAAATGCTAACTCTTGTATTCTTAGCAGAATTCTCATTTCTGCTCCTTACCTAAAGAGGCAAAGAATTATACTTCCCGTCGTGAGAGACATCAGGGAGACACTGTAGCCCAGGGTGTAAATGGCCTTCACCAGAATATAGAATGTGATCTGTAAAGAAAGAAAGATGCACCTGTAAGTTGATGACCTGCACTGGACAGTGGGACCTTCCTAGACCTGAACACGTGTTCCCCAGAAAGGACTCTTGCCTGTTGACTGCCTGGAGACAGGACCATGTTACAATTCCTTCTCCATCTGGAACCAACAGGGATCTTCACCCTTAAACACCCACCTTCCCTAAAACTTGCTCTGTGACCTCGGATGGTTTTCCTAAGGAATCTGTCTGAGAAACCAGCCCCGCCATTCTTCGGGCAGGTAAAGGCAGGAAGGGCTGTGCTGGACCAACGGGAGCTGCAGGGGTGCCAGAACACAAGTCAACAGGACATACATCCAGTGCACTGAAAGCCACATGGTTTCAAGACACAAGCAAGGTGCTCAGAGCAGACCCTCCTGCGCCAGGCCAGTGGCTCGGAGGATCTTAATTTTCCAGCAGTTCTCGGCTTAGCAGGTTTCATGGCTCCAAACTTTAAAGATTTTTAATTTCTTATAATTATGGGTGTGTTGTAATTACACACAATAGTGGGGTTCATTGCTACATCTTTGTACATACACATGACATAGTTTGGTCAGCTTCGCCCCAGGATCTCCCTTCTATCCCCTGCTCCCCTCCTTGGTCCCTTCCTCTACTCCACTGCTGGCGCTCCTGTTCTCATGAGAGCAATAGTTTTAATCTCCACAAAATCACAAGGCACACGAGGGGTTAGTGGTAGTCAGCACTACAGAGCTCTGTAGCCCAGGAGCCTGAACAGAGGAGGGAGACGGGTCCTTGGGAGCAGGCCGGGAGGGGTGGTGCCCCAGAGGTGACCCTGGGCACCCGAGGCCACGCGGGCCTGTGCTGTCCGCACTGAGCTGATTCCTGGAAGAAAAGGAGAGACAAGCCACAAGCTCTTGCATGATGACGTTTATATTTTCCAGAAAGGCCTAAAATCTGTATAAATACTACTGAAACTCATGTCGATTTCACAATAAAAGGAGTAAAGTGACACAAAAGAAGTTATGCTTTTATTACTTTTAATGATAAGATACAGTCTAGTCATTGTTTGAAACATGGACTGCTTTTCTGACTGTAGGAATTCTCCTGGAGTCCACAGAGGGATCCTGACAGCCCTCCTTCAAGAGACTCCCCCTCCCATCCTCAGCAACCCTCACACCAGGATCCCTCCCCCTCCTCTTCCCGCCATTGTGCAGGCCTCTTGGGGATGGAGGATGGGAATACAGAACTGGAATGTCAGGATCCAAAAGGTTCCTTCCTGAGAAGAGACTTGCTTACTCTGTTTCCTTTCAGCCTAAGAGCTGGAGCCCTAGACAGGTGTTCCTGAGTGCTTCCTTGGGCCTCTTCACCCTCCTTCTGCAGCCATCTTTTTGACCCTGGTGCAGAGGCAGAGGCTCTCAGAGTCTGGCCTCTGGGGTCGAGGCCACTCAGCCTGGTGGCCTCTCCAGGGCAGTGCTGTGGACAGGGGAACTCGCCTGTGCTGTGCCCATCCTCTATGCTCTTCACAGCATCTTGGAGAGTCCTGAGCTGCTGCGATGCAGGCTGGAGAGGTCACTTGAGTGAGAAAAGCTCGTCGGGCAGCATACCTGTCTTGGCCTGGAGAACGGGGTGAGTGCACATTTCCATCCATGCAGCAGGAGAAGGGACTCTTTTCTGCCTCGTTAAGCCTCAGCGGCCAGCCATAATCCTATCATGAGGAACACTGGTGCCCTCTGACAGCCTCTCCCATAAAATGTTACTGAAATTACAATAGTTAAACAGAGTTTAACTCTGGTGACTGGGTCGTGCTGGCTGCATTTCAGGCTCTAGGCCCCTGTGGCCACCACGGGCCTCCACCCTGGATAGGTAGAGGAAGAGGAGCATTTCTACTTAACTACGTTCCCTGGGTGTTAATTAAAACTCACTTGCACTCCTTATGGGGGGCCCAGCAGACGCTGACTGACTTGAGGCTCGTTGACATCTGATTGACAGTGGGCTCCAGGTTCACTCTGAGTGGAGGCTTGGGGAGCGCAGGACCCAAACCATGCTGGGCTGCAGACCTTTCTGAACAGAAGGTGAACTGCTCAGTCTCAGTCCCCCATTGATAGCCCAGGGAGGGCGCGAGGGGCCAGCCACACTCTCCTGAAGCCACGACACAAGGTCTCCTGACCTCAGCCTATCACCATCTTCTCAACATGGAAGCGCACAGCTCAGCGTGGATATTTCAATTTTGAGAGGGGACAATAGCTCTGATCACCATGGGGTTCTAAAAATGCCTGATGCCATCGCAGAGGGAGAACAATCTGCAGGAAATGTGCAGTTGGTAAGAAAGGACGAGATCCAGCAGCTGTGACTTCAGAAGCTAATTCCAGCACTGACTTTGGAAGGAAACACTGGCAAGGTTCTGAAGTTCTTTCTGTAGAACCAGGATCCTGCTGGAGCCCGGGAGAGGGAAAAAGATGGTTTCATAAACTTAACACCATCATCTGTACTTGCCCCAAAGAGGCCAAGGCTGATGTCGCTGAGCGGAGGTTTCTGGCCAAGAAGACGAGGAGAGTGCCGGTCCTTGTGCTCCCTCTGGGGAGGCTCTGCTGGAGCAGGGCTGAGGCGCCTCTGCCCATCACAGGGAAGTGAGAGCCTCGCGCACAGGCCCAAACCCTGAAATGTGCAGTGTCTCCTGCAAACACAACACCCAGAGCAGGGCCCTGAGGTTAGATGTTACTGATGACCCCACATACACACTCAGCTGTCACAGCTGACAGGAAAGAGTGGGCCCAAGACTTTAAAATTGCAGCCACTCTTTTCACAGGCTTGTTTTCCTTTAAGGGGACTAGAGCTGGTTAAAATGTCTTAGGGGAATGCTGAACATTTAGGGTGACAGCAGTGCCACTGACCCCGAGCCTGCAGGTCTCCCTTGGACAACTGGCCACAGAACCAACAGATTCCTGGTCAGCATAGGCAGTGCCTGGGCATGGGGAGGGAGCCCCCTAGATGTGGCTCCTGTGCCCAGGGTCTGTATCAGGAGGGAGTATCTCTATTCTCAAGATTCATTCTCAGATCAAGGCCACAGGAGAACAAGACTTTCTTGCCCCACAGGGGATGTGCCTGGATGACTACGAGGGGCTTCTTTCTTCCAATTTCCCTCTCTCTATATATATATTTTTGTGTGGTAGTAGCAATTGAACCCAGAAGTATTTTATCACTGAGCTATGTACATCCCAGCCCTTTTTATTTTTTGAGATAGGGTTGTGCTAAATTGCCAAGGGTCTCACTAAGTTGCTGAAGCTGACCTTGAATCTGTTATCTCTGTCTCAGCCTCCCAAGTTCTAGGATTACAAGTGTGCACCACCATGCCCAGCTTCCTATTTCTTTTATTTATTTATTTTTGGTGGTACTGGGGTTCCTGGAAACCCTTCTATCTCCAGGCTATACTCCCAGACCTATTTTATATTTTTATTTGGAAACAGGGTCTCTTAAGCCAACAAGGCTGGCTTAGAACCTGTGTGATCCTCCTTGTCTCTGCCTCCCAAGCCCGGGGATTACAAGCGTGTGCCACCACGCCCAGCTTCCTATTTCTTAAATGATATTTAGGTTTATATTTCTTGCAGAACATGTTTGGTATCACTGGTTAATTCAATCCATTCCATTTAGCACATTACAGGGCTCTTGATCCAGACACTGTGCACGGTGTTTCCAGGAAACAGTGACAAGGACATGGCCCAGCCCTAAGAACTTGCCCCAGGCTCTACCCCGGGAAGCAGGAGGAGCTAGGAACTGGGATGGGCACAGGCTGGGGTTTGTTTACTAAAAGATAAGAATGTCCAAATGATGTTAGTTGTTAGACTGGCTTGGATTTTACCAGCCGTATTTTCAATCTTTTGCAAAGGCTTAGTTTGGTTACTTGCAAATTCCTGTCAGGGTCCTGGGGAGCAGAAGGCTCTGAGGTGACCGTGAGTCAGGGGCCGGCTGTAAGGCCTGATGTGGAGCTGAGCATGAAGCACCATGGGGCCAGTGAAGCCGCTGACCACACGGGAAGGACAAGAAAGCTTTCCTGAGGTCAGCTTTCACGAGAACCAGGCCAACAATTTTAATTTTAAAAGTTGGTGAATCATAATCTGTAAAAATATCACTGAACTGAGCTGTTTCGAGGTGAGTTCTTTCAATCTTCTAAGGAACGGATTATCCCTGGGATGTAAAAATTGTTCCAGAACCTAATAACAATTAAAGGTTATGTGTGACATTTTATGAAAGTTCCAAAAGTCTGATGTCAAAATCAGACAATAAATATACTGTAATAAGGAATAAAAACAAAACTGAAAGTTCAATTTACTCATATAGAAGAAAAAGTCTCAAAATACTTAGTATACAATAAAGTCAAATTATAAATATACTAAGAAATAAAACCATGCATACCCTTAATCAAGACGATGTTCCTGGGACACACTCCTGGCCTCACGTTATGCTCCGCTGGCCTCGCTCCACCTGCAGCTGGACATTTCCAGCCTTTGGGGCTCCCTGGCAGGACAGTACATTCCAGGCACAGGTCGCAACCCTCAACCTGGGGCCTTTCCAGTCCTGGGCTCTTGGACTGCCTAAGAAAAGCCATGGAACTTTCCTCAGAAAAAAATGCCTGGTCACATGTGTGCACAGGGCATTTCAGCTGGACTCAGGGTCCTGTCATTACACATGGGAAAAGAAGAAGCAAAACTGCTCCTGTGAGGCCAGGGCACAGAGACAGCACCATGACCAGCGAGGCTTAGCCAGGTCACATCAGAACAGTCGCACAGATGCAAGACGCCAGGGGTAAACTGAGGAGACGTCTGGGCCATAGTGAGGAGGCCAAAACACGCCCCTGAGACAGACCCGCTTTTGCATGGAAAGGCTCTGCTGCTGGACAGTGTGTGCTCTCCCAACACACAGGGGAGATTCGGTTCAGACCAGTTCAACTTTGGGGGTCGGGGGCCCAGAGGATAGAAATCCAAAGCTTTTTGATGGGACAAACTGCTAAGAGGTGTGTAAGGCCAGCTGGGGTGGTGGGGCTGGGCTGATTTCAGTGAGGTCATGGGCATGGGCTGCCCCAGTTCACACCAGGAGTTGGGTTTCCATGGAGTGGGAAGGAAGGGGAGTCAGGGTGATTCTGGGAGGATGTGTTTCTTGGTGAAAAAGTAGTCCTTGCCAAAGTTACTGCAAACACATTCCAAGTGGATCAGAGTGTTAGTATAAAAATTCATAGAATTAGAGGAAAAATACAGGTGGCTGGGTTTCAGGGTGCAGATGCCAAAGTATGAAAGCAAAGAAAGAATCCACAGAAAAAAAGCAAATAGACTTATATTTGCACTATTAAATATATTTTAAACAACTGGGAAGACCAAAGTGGGGAAATATGTCTATTAGAAAGAAGGACAGTGTTCTTCACAGATAAAAGGCTCTTGTGAATGAGGAAAGAAAGAATCCCCATAGGAAACTGGCAAAGGGGACAGGTCAAAAGCAAACAAAACTCGAATCAATAATAAACCATAGGAAGCCTCTTTGCCCCCTTAGTAATAAAAATGCAATGAAATAGTAAGACATAAGTTTTTTTTTTTACCACAAAATTGGTGATAATTGAAAATATATGAAAGTTTGTGGTGGTGAGTGCTATGCTCTGAATATCTGAGTGCCCCAAACACATGTGTTGAGACTTAAGCCCTAAGGTGATGCTTTGGAGTGGATGAGCCATGAGGTGGCGCACACCACAGGATGAGGTCCTGCCCTTCGACACCTGAGGGCCCCGTGGCAGGTCAGCCTGCTCTATTCAGGGGTGGAGAAACATCGATTCCCTGTGTCTCCATCAGCTGTTGAAATGCAGGACCCTCCTAACTAGGATGTCTTGGGGAATTTTAAGCTAAGGCAGGTCCCACCTGTCCCATAACCCCCTGTGGACCAGGTTGTGCACCTTTCTGAAGACAGGTGAACTTTAAAAAGGAAGCCTTGGAACTGCTGTGGCTACTGTGGGGAACCTTCAGCTTTGATGAGATAGCCACTGTCCAGGGCCAGAGCAGGTCCCAGCCTCTTTGAGGCAATAGGAGGCAGTGTCTGAAAGGGAAAGTGACTGAAGGGCCTCTACACAGGGCAGAGAGAAGCCCAAGGCAAAAGCCCAGTCACCCCAGCCGTGATGGTAACCCATTGTCTCACCAGGGTCAGCCTGGACCACTGTGCTTATGAACGATGAGCTGGGCATTGCTGTGCCCAACGTATGGCCAGCATGGCATCATGGCTTTTAGAGCAAAGGCCAGATCAGCTTTGTCTCTGTCTCCAGTCCCTGTCTCCATGGCTATGATTATGTATCTGTGATACACATACATATGTGACTTTTTACCTCTGGATGACACTGCCAAAATTTGTAAAACAGTTCTATTTAATTGCCATAAGGAAAAATAAGCACTTATATAAGTGAATTATTCCTAAAATGCTCAGGACACTAGAAATTAATTCAAATGCTTTTCAAGTTCCTGTGACTTGGGTTATCTTGATAAGTAAGGATATTGTTGATTTAGCACAAAAAAGTATATAACTCTTTGAGTTGTGAGCATCACACATAATGGAGACTTAGAACTTTTATTATCAAAGTATCTTCATGTCACAACAATTTTCAGCAAGAAAAATGAAAAATAAATGGGGTAAGCCAATTGTAAATTCAAATGAGACAAAACATTAGTTATGGAACACAAGTTTCTCTACTTTTGGAGAGAGGATCGAAGAGACAGGTCTGTTAATAAACATGCCCTGTACCACACTGAAAACCTGTATTTATAACTCACCAATCCAAGGGATGTCAGTGAATTGTTAACTATTACAGATAGAAGGTTAGGAAAAAAAGAGGAAAAATCTTGTGTGGCTAAGACTGAATTATTAGGGTTTTAAAAATGACCATTAATATAAAAAGCACTCTAACACAAATCAGAATTTGTTTTCTGTTAATAGGATAGAGTATTGATCTACTCTTGGATAAGAGAGTTTGAAGGGCTTTTCCTTGCCCTTTGAGTAATCTGATTAGGTATAAAGATCCTGCTTCCTCAAAATAATTTTCTGTGCTTCATGTTGTATTCATCAGGTCTCTGACTACTGTGCTTCACTATGAAAGAGCTAGGTTATTGTGCTAGTATTGGGAAGAGGCTTCAAAATGTATTAATGTACTAGTATTAGGAAAGATTTTCAATTTTTCAAATATATCTTTGTTAGTAAAGAAGCCAGGAGCTTCAGAAAAAAAAAAGCTGCAGGATTCCAGGCACCAAGAGAGGTTAGCAAGACAACAGAGACAGTTTCAGGGCCTTTTTCAATGTAAAGATAAGATTTCCCAAGGAAGTGGAACGATGCCATAAACCTTTAGGAGACCCCAGATTTCGATAATCATGGGAGGATGCCATAAGCGATGGTCAAGCATTCTGGGGCTTAGGGAAACAGGACAGACCTACAGGAAGGAGTCCCCCACATCAAGAGACTGGCCCTAGAGGGGGAGGATCTTTGTGGGTTAGGACACTGGCTATAAGAATTACTCTGTGTCCAGAAATCTTTGGTGAATTTGTTTGAACCCCCCCCCCATGCCACTCCTGAATGGCATGGGGCTGTGACTGTCTTCTGTATTTATATTTTTTAAGAAACTCATTTAAATCTTCAGCAAGAGCCTGGGCTATTGCATATCTATCCTTAGCTCAGGACAAGAACCCGCAGTTTTTGTGGGTTTTTTTTTTTTTGTGTGTGTGTGTATTTTCTTTGGGGAATTATTCCCAGGGGTCTAACAAAGATCCCTGGGGACAGTTTCCCAAACCATAACAGTCCAAAACCGTAACAGTTATTTTTTCCTCCTTCCTAACAACTATGAAATTTTTGTCACCTTTTTGGATGTATAACTACCTGCAATTTTATTTAATCAAGTACTTTAAACCTTCTGACATTTTTGACAAACTTCTCCAAATCCAATTTGGAGAACTGGATTTGGAAATTGGATTTGTCTAAACAAGTTATTTTTTTAAATCTCTAACTTAGGATTTTCCAGAGGGCTCCTAGATATATCAAATGAATTTCTTTTCTCTCTTCATAGAAAGGTGTTAAGCTAGGCTCATTGATGGGAAGAACTATCCATAGAGGTGATGACCAACCTTCAGCTTGTATTTGGGTAGATGCAAGTTACCAGTGTGGGTCAGAAATTCTAAGGATTCCTGGAACCCTGCTATGTCCTGATGCAATGTTGCTAGTCACAAACTTAGATACTGTCTTAATGTGCTATTATTGATGAACTCTCAAATCTTCAGCCACAGCCATGTTAAGCCTTTAGCCATCCAAAATTATCACCTTATTCTGGTGTTCCTCTGAAAGCTTTCCCAAGCATCTATGGCACAAAAATGTTGAGAGCATCCGCAGAAGACAGACATGTTGCTTTCTAATGGGTTCTGGGGTACATGAGACTGGGTAAGTCTCTGAGATGCTAACCAAACCAACATATTCACAAAACTGCTGACCTGGGTCAAACAGAACTGAAAGTAGTTATAGAGGACTAGATGACCCATGAGGATGATTATTGTGCTGGTACTGGGAAATGTCTTTGATACTAATTTTAAAATCTATTAATTTGAAATGCTTTCAAAAGGTAAAAGTAGTCAGCGCAGACACTCAAGCAGGGAGGAGGGGCAGCTGTTACCCTGCAAAGTTCCAGGCACCAAAAGTGATTAGCAAGAACACAGTAGAGTTGTAGCCCAGGGCCTTCTTATTTTAAGGACAAGTTTACATAATAAATCACTTCTAGCAGACAGGCTAAAATTCCCCAAGGATTCGGGAGGATGGTATGATCTTCCTCAAAGAAGTTAGATACCATGAGCTCTCTGACTCTGATAATCAATCAACACATTTTGGGGTGTAACAAAAGGCTTGTGTCTGTACCTGAGACAGGGTGGGCCTACAGGATGAAATCTTCACATCAAAAGGCTAGCTCCAGACTGGGTGGAAGGACGCCTGTATCGAGTCAGGAAGACTACTGGCTAACCAAAGATAAGAGATAATAACCGTTATAAAAACTCTCCCGTATCCAAAAACTTCAGTGACTTATTTTCAATTCACTCCATTATGTCTCTCTCTGATGTAGTGCTTTGTTTTGTCCCTTCTTTCTGCCTTCGTAATAATAAAAATTGCTTAAGCTTGCAGCAGTTCTGGCTATTCTTTTCTACAAATAGCTAAGAGTAAGAATCTGTGGCTACATCTCACACCGTTACAATTATGACTGTTTGTTTGAAGCTTTGCTGGTTCTTTGATGTTTTGTTTTCCAGACTTAAAGACTCTGCTTTCTCTTTTTCTTAAGTTGTCTATAACTTTAAGCCACTTGGCAAGGTAGCTTCTGTGAACAGAGTGCTCTTTCCCCAGCAGATCCTGGGACTCTGAGGCTCTTGCTGCACATTCTAATTCTCACGGAGTGTGGCAACTGATATATGTTAAAAGAGAATCTGTTCTCCTTGTAATAGGACACAATCAGGCAGGCTTTTGAAGGGGGGCTTTTGAAAGTTGAATCTGAGATTCCTATTGCCACAGGGTTTCAAGACGAGATGGCTGACTTTATGGAGCCAGCAAGCCTCTTTGACAATATTGAAACTACCCAAGAATCACTATTGCTCCAGTGATATACGTCATCAGTCCAAGTTTAATGAGACTAGACTTATTTTGCAAACAAATCATTCTCACTGTGGTTGTCTTTTTTTTTTTTTTAATTAATTTATTTTTTAAATTGGTGCATTGTAGTCATATATCAATCACATTGGAGTACAAGACTTGAGAGGATATACAAGCACACATCATCCAATTAGCCCTCCTCCAGCCCCCGTCCCATTCCCTCCCCCTCCCTCCATCCCACACTTCTTTGGTGATTTACTTTGATACATTTGTTTATGTACCTCCTGCATTTTAAAGAGGCTCCGTCCTCCAGTATTACATACCCTCTGATTGATCACATTAGTTGCTTCACTATAGGGCCCTTTCTATAGCTCAACCTCTTCCTGTTGCCCTTTTCCTCCTAGTTATTGCTGATTAAGAGAAGCGTCTGATTTATATTTTCTGCGATATTTCTCTGTGCATGCTGCGTTGCAAGTACCAATCCCACTCTTGATGGTCCCAGTAGTGGCCTGGCTACTCAGTGGACTGATCCAGACCTCGCTGGCTCACGCAGCGGCCTTGCCTCATGGGAGGACCCAGTTCTGGTCTCGCTGGCCCCTGAACCGGTCAAACCCCTAAGCTGGCTTTGGTCCCGACCTTGGAGGCCGCAGGAGTGAACTTGCCTCACGCCAGGCTCCGATGCTGGCCATTGGCCCCTGCACCGGTCTAACCCCTTGGCAGGATTCCAATCCCGGCCTCGGAGGCCCCAACACTGGTAATGCCTCACGGCAGGCTCCGATGCCGGCCTCACTGGCCCCAGCACCGGCCTAACCCCTTGACAGGCTCTTATCCTGGCCTCAGAGGCCCCAGTACCGGCCTTGCCTCACGGCAGGCTCCGATGCCGGCCTCGCTGGCCCCAGCAGCGGCCTAACCCCTCGGCAGGCTCCGATCCCGGCCTCGGAGGCCCCAGCACTGGTCATGCCTCAAGGCAGGCTCCGATGCCGGCCTCGCTGGCCCCAGCACCGGCCTAGCCCCTTGGCAGGCTCTTATCCTGGCCTCGGAGGCCCCAGTACCGGCCTTGCCTCACGGCAGGCTCCGATGCCGGCCTCGCTGGCCCCAGCACCGGCCTAACCCCTCGGCATGCTCCGATCCCGGCCTCGGAGGCCCCAGGACTGGTCATGCCTCACGGCAGGCTCCGCTGCCGGCCTCGTTGGCCCCAGCACCGGCCTAACCTCTCAGCAAGCTCTTATCCTGGCCTCGGAGGCCCCAGTACCGGCCTTGCCTCACGGCAGGCTCCAATGCCGGCCTCACTGGCCCCAGCAGCGGCCTAACCCCTCGGCAGGCTCCGATCCCAGCCTCAGAGGCCCCAGTACCGGCCTTGCCTCAAGGCAGGCTCCGATGCCGGCCTCGCTGGCCCCAGCAGCGGCCTAACCCCTTGGCAGGCTCTTATCCTGGCCTCGGAGGCCCCAGTACTGGCCTTGCCTCACGGCAGGCTCCGATGCCGGCCTCGCTGGCCCCAGCACCGGCCTAACCCCTCGGCATGCTCCGATCCCGGCCTCGGAGGCCCCAGCACTGGTCATGCCTCAAGGCAGGCTCCGATGCCGGCCTCGCTGGCCCCAGCACCGGCCTAACCCCTTGGCAGGCTCTTATCCTGGCCTCGGAGGCCCCAGCACTGGTCATGCCTCATGGCAGGCTCCGCTGCCGGCCTCGTTGGCCCCAGCACCGGCCTAACCCCTCGGCAAGCTCTTATCCTGGCCTCGGAGGCCCCAGTACAGGCCTTGCCTCACGGCAGGCTCCGATGCCGGCCTCGCTGTCCCCAGCACCGGCCTAACCCCTCGGCAGGCTCTTATCCTGGCCTAGAGGCCCCAGTACCGGCCTTGCCTCAAGGCAGGCTCCGATGCCGGCCTCACTGGCCCCAGCACTGGCCTAACCCCTCGGCAGGCTCTTATCCTGGCCTCGGAGGCCCCAGTACCGGCCTTGCCTCACGGCAGGCTCCGATGCCGGCCTCACTGGCCCCAGCAGCGGCCTAACCCCTCGGCAGGCTCCGATCCCGGCCTCAGAGGCCCCAGTACCGGCCTTGCCTCACGGCAGGCTCCGATGCCGGCCTCGCTGGCCCCAGCAGCGGCCTAACCCCTCGGCAGGCTCCGATCCCAGCCTCGGAGGCCCCAGCACTGGTCATGCCTCAAGGCAGGCTCCGATGCCGGCCTCGCTGGCCCCAGCACCGGCCTAGCCCCTTGGCAGGCTCTTATCCTGGCCTCGGAGGCCCCAGTACCGGCCTTGCCTCACGGCAGGCTCCGATGCCGGCCTCGCTGGCCCCAGCACCGGCCTAACCCCTCGGCATGCTCCGATCCCGGCCTCGGAGGCCCCAGCACTGGTCATGCCTCACGGCAGGCTCCGCTGCCGGCCTCGTTGGCCCCAGCACCGGCCTAACCCCTCGGCAAGCTCTTATCCTGGCCTCGGAGGCCCCAGTACCGGCCTTGCCTCACGGCAGGCTCCGATGCCGGCCTCACTGGCCCCAGCAGCGGCCTAACCCCTCGGCAGGCTCCGATCCCGGCCTCAGAGGCCCCAGTACCGGCCTTGCCTCACGGCAGGCTCCGATGCCGGCCTCGCTGGCCCCAGCACCGGCCTAACCCCTCGGCAGGCTCCGATCCCGGCCTCGGAGGCCCCAGCACTGGTCATGCCTCAAGGCAGGCTCCGATGCCGGCCTCGCTGGCCCCAGCACCGGCCTAACCCCTTGGCAGGCTCTTATCCTGGCCTCGGAGGCCCCAGTACTGGCCTTGCCTCACGGCAGGCTCCGCTGCCGGCCTCGCTGTCCCCAGCACCGGCCTAACCCCTCGGCAGGCTCTTATCCTGGCCTAGAGGCCCCAGTACCGGCCTTGCCTCAAGGCAGGCTCCGATGCCGGCCTCACTGGCCCCAGCACTGGCCTAACCCCTCGGCAGGCTCTTATCCTGGCCTCGGAGGCCCCAGTACCGGCCTTGCCTCACGGCAGGCTCCGATGCCGTCCTCGCTGGCCCCAGCAGCGGCCTAACCCCTCGGCAGGCTCCGATCCCAGCCTCGGAGGCCCCAGCACTGGTCATGCCTCAAGGCAGGCTCCGATGCCGGCCTCGCTGGCCCCAGCACCGGCCTAGCCCCTTGGCAGGCTCTTATCCTGGCCTCGGAGGCCCCAGTACCGGCCTTGCCTCACGGCAGGCTCCGATGCCAGCCTCGCTGGCCACAGCACCGGCCTAAACCCTCGGCATGCTCCGATCCCGGCCTCGGAGGCCCCAGCACTGGTCATGCCTCACGGCAGGCTCCGCTGCCGGCCTCGTTGGCCCCAGCACCGGCCTAACCCCTCGGCAAGCTCTTATCCTGGCCTCGGAGGCCCCAGTACCGGCCTTGCCTCACGGCAGGCTCCGATGCCGGCCTCACTGGCCCCAGCAGCGGCCTAACCCCTCGGCAGGCTCCGATCCCGGCCTCAGAGGCCCCAGTACCGGCCTTGCCTCACGGCAGGCTCCGATGCCGGCCTCGCTGGCCCCAGCACCGGCCTAACCCCTCAGCAGGCTCTTATCCTGGCCTCGGAGGCCCCAGTACCGGACCTGCCTCACGGCAGGCTCCGATGCCGGCCTCACTGGCCCCAGCAGCGGCCTAACCCCTCGGCAGGCTCCGGTCCCGGCCTCAGAGGCCCCAGTACCGGCCTTGCCTCAAGGCAGGCTCCGATGCCGGCCTCGCTGGCCCCAGCAGCGGCCTAACCCCTCGGCAGGCTCCGATCCCGGCCTCGGAGGCCCCAGCACTGGTCATGCCTCAAGGCAGGCTCCGATGGCGGCCTCGCTGGCCCCAGCACCGGCCTAACCCCTCGGCAGGCTCTTGTCCTGGCCTCGGAGGCCCCAGTACCGGCCTTGCCTCAAGGCAGGCTCCGATGCCGGCCTCGCTGGCCCCAGCACCGGCCTAACCCCTCAGCAGGCTCTTATTCTGCCCTGGAGGCCCCAGCACTGGCCTAACCCCTCGGCAGGCTCTTATCCTGGCCTTGGAGGCCCAAGTACCGGCCTTGCCTCATGGCAGGCTCTGATGCCAGCCTCGCTGGCCCCAGCACCGGCCTAACCCCTCAGCAGGCTCCGGTCCCATCCTCGGGGGCCCCAACACTGGCCTTGCCTCACGGCAGGCTCCGATGCCGGCCTCGCTGACCCCAGCACCGGCCTAACCCCTCAGCAAGTTCCGGACCCGACCTCGGAGGCCCTAGCACAAGCCTTGCATCATGGCAGGCCCCAATGCCGGCCTCGCTGGCCCCAGCATCGGTCTAACCCCTCTGCAGGTTCCAATCCCGGCCACGGAGGCCTCAGTAGTGGCCCTGCCTCACAGCAAGCTCCGATGTCGGCCACTGGCCCCGGCGCCCGCCTAACCCCTCAGCAGGTTCCGATCACAGTCTCTGTGGTTAGTATTTCAAAGGTTCCAGTTGTAATGTATCAGATCTCTGCCTCCCCCGAATATTGGCCACTGGCATTGCCACTGCCTCCACCGTTTCAAATCCTTCCCAGGCTCCTTTTCCACTCTGAATGTTGTCCAGTGTTCCTAAGCATGCGTGATGGTAGCATTCGACATTTGGTGTAATTTCTCCAAAAAAATAAAGTTGGTAAGATCCGGTTTCTGCTTCTCCTGAATACAAGTCTCTACCACCATCGCGAAGAACTCTTTCAGCACCGCATTTCTCCTTGGTCTCCGCTAAACTCTCTCCTTATATGTGATGTCTGAGATTCTTAACAATATAGAGAAATAGCAGTCCTCTTTCACGGCGAATTTTTCCATAAGTTCCAGTGCATTTAGATAAGTTTTGTCTGCATCTCCAGTGTCCTGGCATCCATAACGGCTTTCTTACCACCTCTCCGATATTTTTCTTTATCTTTTTCTGTTCTGGGCCCGGTTTCTCCAGGGGTCTGGCGTGCTACTCGCAGTTCTGCCTGGGGCCCAGAGTCCCGCAACCCGGGCCCCATCTGGCGTGCCCAGCCCGCGACCCCTGCCCAGAACCCAGCGTCTTACTGGGTCTGGTTTCTCCAGGGGTCTGGCGTGCTACGCGCAGTTCGGCAGGGGCCCAGAGTCCCGCGACCCGGGCCCCATCTGGCGGGCCCAGCCCGCGACCCCCGCCCAGAACCCAGCGTCTTACTGGGTCTGGTTTCTCCAGGGGTCTGGCATGCTACGCGCAGTTCGGCAGGGGCCCAGAGTCCCGCGACCCAGGCCCCATTAGGCGTGCCCCGCCCACGACCCCCGCCCAGAACCCAGCGTCTTACTGGGCCTGGTTTCTCCAGGGGTCTGGCGTGCTACGCGCAGTTCGGCCCGGGGCCCAGGGTCCCGCGACCCAGGCCCCGGCTTTTGTGCGCCGCGCGCGACCCCTGCCCAGAACCCAGCGTCTTACTGGGCCTGGTTTCTCCAGGGATCTGGCGTGCTACTCGCAGTTCTGCCTGGGGCCCAGAGTCCCGCGACCCGGGCCCCATCTGGCGTGCCCAGCCCGCGACCCCTGCCCAGAACCCAGCGTCTTACTTGGCCTGGTTTCTCCAGGGGTCTGGCGTGCTATGCGCAGTTCGGTCTGGGGCCCAGAGTCCCGCGACCCGGGCCCCATCTGGCGTGCCCAGCCCGCGACCCCCGCCCAGAACCCAGCGTCTTACTGGGTCCGGTTTCTCCAGGGGTCTGGCATGCTACGCGCAGTTCGGCAGGGGCCCAGAGTCCCGCGACCCGGGCCCCATTAGGCGTGCCCCGCCCGCGACCCCCGCCCAGAACCCAGCGTCTTACTGGGCCTGGTTTCTCCAGGGGTCTGGCGTGCTACGCGCAGTTCGGCCTCACTGTGGTTGTCTTGATAGGAAGGGGGTGACTACAGATAAGACATTTTTCAGTAGAAAACAACAGCACACCTGGCATCAGATTCTAGCCCCATGTAGTGTCTCCAGGTTTTGTTGTATTTCTGAACTGTTTTCTACAGCAACTGGCCATGACTTTCCAAAGTAACATTTCCATTTTCCTTCTGCTTTGAAATTACTAAAGACTAAAACTGTCCTTAAACCTGCAAACTGGAGCTGGAAAAGTCATCATAACTTAAAGAAGTGTCAATGATCACTTTTGTGGACAAGCTTTGTGCTCACTGCTAGACTAGTTTGTCCATCTGAAGACCCCCAAAGACACGTGAGTTGTGAACTAGAAAGACCACCAGACTGAGGGCACCCCACTCCTGCACAGCCGAAGGTCTAGCTTAAAGCTACACATCTTAACAAGCTGCCCTCAGACTCAGAAACCAAGTTTACGATTTGTCTTAGCTAGCAGCCTTTGTTTTTCTTTTGTTTTCCAAGAAATGCCTCTTACTATGTGTCTGGTTGCTGGTGCCATACAGAGAACTCACTTAGATGGACGCTCCCTGCAAAGCTGCTGTCTGAAGCAGGGCACTTGCAGCTCCCCTTGCCCTAGGTAAGCCTGGTGTGGCTCGACACGGCAAGGTGCTGACCACATTTGAAGGCTTGTTTCCCTCAGATCTGAGAAGTCTCCCCAAAGAAAGCAATGAGACATACATTAGAACTGGAGACTTAGTTTATTGGAAAAGGCACCAGCAAGTCTGCACTTGAACTTATTGGGACAGATCTCATGCACTGCTAAGTCTTTCCAACCACAGCAAGAATGTATAAACTCCAGATTTAAATCATACAATCACATAGCCATGGAGTATTTACTAGACAAAAAGAGGGAGAATATGTTACCTCATGTGCTTATCAAATATCTCAGGAAAAGTTGGAACCTACTACATAGTATCTATAAAAATGCAGATTGGCTTGGAAAAGTAAAATCTGAGGATAATTCATTTGGCCTTTCGAGCTGATTAACTGTGGGAAAGTGAGCCCCAGCCTGTTGCAGGCCCTAGGTCTGGTGTCCTGATGTCCTGAGGTCTGGTCTCCTGGTGGCCTGAGGTCTAGCCTCCTGGTGGCCCAAGGTCTGTCTTGCTGCAGGTCCAACATCTGGTCTCCTGCAGGCTTGTGGTTTAGTAGCAATATTCACAGTCTGTTTGCTGAATCACTCTAGCATTCACTGACCTCCATGAGGATAAGACATCTATCCAAAAGAGTCACCCCAAAAACCTACTGGGATTCTGGTTTGTGGTCTTGATGTTCAAGGTAGGAGGAACTGGCCTGGCCATCAGTAGTGCTGAATAGCTGGGTTAACTGTTAAATACAAGTGGAGGTCAAAACAGAGGCCAGGACTATCCTCTGCCCCAGGCAGAGACCCCTTTCTGGAACATTGGCTCCAGTCAGTCAGTGAACTCAGATTCGTGGCCAGTCAGTGAGGGCCCATGTGGCCTAAGTAGAGAGAGTGCAGCTCTGAGAAGGACCTCTGCACAGCATGCTGGCTTCTGACAACTTCAAAGTCTCCTTACTCCTTAACAGTCTCTCACTCAACCAAATATTTATGTCAAGTGAGTCTCTCTGAATTTCCTTCAGATCCCTAGTTACTGACCATACACATTGGGGCCTAGTATACTGTTACGAGGTTAAAAAGTGGAGGGAATCTGTTATGGGATGCACATTTTGTTTTCTTTCTGCAAAATGAGTTGTTCACTATCACCTAACAGAGAGCCCTTAATTACACACTAACTATGCTATGCTCAGTTTATATACTTTGGTTTTAGATAATCTGTCTCTGCCAATAAGCAGGAGTAACTTCACCCCTACTGTAATTTTCTCTGGAACCATATCCATTTTGGATATACATCTTTCAAAATTTTAGAGCAACTTAGTCTAAGTAATGTAAGTGAAAACTGGTACACGCTACTTTTTGGTGCGTAGACTAGTTATAAACATGTTTCTTTGAAAGAGGAAAGTATTATGAATTTAAGTCAATTGATTGCTAGATTTATTCACCCATTTCCTTTAGATTTCTAAGGCAGAAACAGGTTTCACTAAAAACATACAGGTAGACAGACCAAGGCTACCATGAGTATGGGGTGAGGCCGTTCCCAGTGGGAGTATCTGGGCTCATGGGACTAGGATGAAACATGTCTAAATCCTTTTTATGTTTTGAGTTTTACTTCTACTTTTATTTTAAGTATACTTTTATTGGTGCATTGTAATCATATATCATAATGAAGTTCAGAATGACAAGGACATACATATACATGTATAAGCACTGGATGGGATTCCCTTTGGGTTCTACCTGACTCCCTCCTTTCCCCATATACCATATTGAAATTGGCATTGATTATTAAAAAAAAGACACATAGACCAACGGAACAGAAGATTCAGAAACAAATCCTCACATTTATAGCCAGTTGATTTTTTGACAAATGTACCAAAAATATATGCTGGAAAAAAAGATAGCCTTTTCAACAAATGGTGTTGGAGAAACTGGTTATCCATTTGTAGAAAAATGGAATTAAACCACAATTTCTCATCCTGCACAAGAGTCAACTCAAAATAGATCAAAGACCTGAAAATTAGACCACAGACTCTATAATTACTAGAAGAGGGCACACGGCCAACATTTCCAAGTCCTTAACTGAATGAAGAGCAGGCAAACCATCAGCCTGCAAAGCCACGATGTGATTGCAAATGGCACTCTTAAACATGCAATGTGGAGGCCTTACCAAAAGAACAGAAGGCAGGAGTTCAGTATGGTAACCCTGGACCCTGAGGGTTACACCTAGGTCCTCCAGAGCACCTGCCCACCTACCCCTTCTGCCTCTCCCACTGGCCTCAACTTCTCCCACCTGCCCCTATCTGTGCTCATCCACCCTCTCTGTCTCCACTGGTCCTCATCTCCCTCCTCCACCCCGTCTGCCACATCTGCCCCATTGTGCTTGGCTGTGCCTGTAGGTCCCAATCTCCCTTCTCCATCTGTCTCCACTTGACTCTACCTGTCCCGACCTGCCCCCCCACCGTCCATCTACAAGTGGTCCCCATCTGTCCTCACCTGCTCCCATCTATACCCACTGGTCCCCATCTCCCCCCACTTGGTTCCCACTGGTTCCTATGTGCCCAACACAGACTCTAATTAATTATCTATTCTGGCTTGGCTCTGCCTCAAGCTCAGAGCATCCCAGACCTCTCACTGGCTCTCTAGAGCCCCTGCCCCTCCCTCACTCTGAGTGAAAAGCTACTCCTGCCTCTTCCAGAACAGGAATGCCTGGTTTCTGTCCCATTTGCAGCTGAGACTCCTGCTGTGTAGCTGACCCTGCTCTCAGTCCCACCGTCATCTTTCCGGGACCACTCCTCCTAACCTGGAAAAGGCAAGGAGTTTCTACCTCACCACAGCCATGAGTATGCTGCTGTCCCCTCCTCCTGCCCCAGCCACTTGACTCCCCCTGACATCTGTGGCTTCCTTAGTGCCCTGCCCTGGAAGGACGCTCAGGGCCAGCAAGGCCTGCCTGCCCTTACTTGGGAGCCAGCCCTTTCTGGGCTCCCCAGTATCAGACCTCCTCGTCTCTTCTCTCCCTTCTGGAAATGTCGGGTTCCCACCCTGACTTGGTCTCTGCTCTCCTCTACTCGTGGTCTAAGCCACCCTGTGGTTTTCAGTCATGGGACAACGATGACTTTCTGCCTGAATCCCTGACCTCTGCTATAACTCCAACCTCATGCCCTAGGCCATTTTCACATCTATGTTTCTTGGTAGCTCACATTCAGCAGGTTTGAAACCTAATGTGCCAGGAGGTCTTTCTCTGTGGCATATGGCCTCTGACCTTCACACGAAGCCCATGGTGGTCTGCTTGACAGATGCCCTTCCAATTGCTTTGCCCCAAGGGGCCCTGGCCTGTGAGCTCAGTGCCTGCCTGTGGACAGGGCACCTCCCCACCCATCTTTCTCTGTCTTCCTACCACTGCAGCCGAGCAGCAAACTCTCAGTGTGCCTTCCTTCTACTGTCCCACAGCAGGATTGGACTCTGTTCCAGGAGACACTCACTGGTGGGCCCAGGTGCATCTCCCACCATAGGGGTCCGGAGGAGAGGCTGCAGAACTGATGGTCTCCAAGCCCTCAGAGCCAAGATGAGGCAGGCCGGGGTGGACACCTCCACCTGGCTGAGAGATACAGGCTCCACCAACAGCAAAAGGGGGCAGACAGGAAGGGCTCACCCAGAAGGGCAGCAACAGTCACACCCTCCTTCTTGACTTTTCTCCATACTGAACTAGAAACCTTGATCCTCAGAGGGGGCCCTGGGGCTGTGTCAGGGCAACAGAGAAACTCCTGAAGATAGCAACAGGACCAGGCATCTGTGGTCCAGAGCTGAGACCTCTGCCTCCTCTGCTGGGCTGGTTCTCCTTCCCGCAGGGCCAGGAGCCCTCCTGGGATGCGGATCCTTGTCTCAGAGTCCTGAGCATCTTTGGATTTGGCTTCCAGCTGTGTTGAGTTTTCCCAAAACTACCTGGGCCAGTGGTGGCTTGGATCTGCCTCTGACAATGTCCACTGGTGGCTGAACCATGAGAATCAGGGAGACACAACTAAATCAGAAAGTGTGTGAAATGCCACATAAGCTGCCCGCAAGTTATTGCAACCCTGGCTCTGGAGCAGGGATGACGGCCTACAGGCCCCTTGGCTCCAGGGTTCAGACTCATGCACCCAAAGGGGCTGCCTGATTCACTGCTTCTCTTGTGGACTGTTTAACAATTCCCTAATTTTGAACCATGTGAGGATAGAGCTGGGCCACTATGAACTTAAGGAAGTTAAGACCAGGGCCCTCGCTGAGTGGCCTGGAGCTGGGAGGTTTGTGATCAGGAGTGTTTCCATGGAAGTCCAGCAAATCCCTTGACAAGGTCCCAGAGGAGGAGACTAATATATAATGCTTCGGTAACCTGTGATTTCATTTTCCACCCTAAATGTTCACTTTTGTATTTAATTTTTGCTTTTGCTGCTGTATTCTTTGTCTTTCAGAAGGTCGCTCCTGTCCAAACCTTTAAGCCACAGGCTCGGCAGGCTGGCTCCCAAGTGCAGATGTGGCCTGGGGGAAGCCGAGCTGACTCGGCCACACATGCCTTCCATGTTGAGCTGAGGGTGGGCTAGGGCCGCTCTCCTTGCTGGCCTGGTTGGCTCATTCAGCAGTGCCAGAACGTCCTGGATACCCAGTGTGGATGTGGGGTATTTCCTTAGGCCCTGAAGGCGCCTGACACTGAGGTGTAGGATTCCTGCTGCTGCATGGTTTGGCTCTCCAGGCCAGGTGCCCTCAGACAGAGCTTTGAGCTACAGCCCAAGCCTGAGACAGTCATATACTTGCAACACGCTTCAAAATATGTAGTTGGCATCACAAAATCACCAAATGGCTGCATTTGAGTGGTGAGCTGGAGGACAGGGCCCTCCGGTGCTCCCTCTCTACTCAAGCCTCAGCCTCGGCCGCCTGACCTTCAACTTCACACCAGCCGACCTTCCAGGCTGCCCTACACAGGCGGCAATGTCCTGGGAGAGGCTGCTGTTTCCTCTGAACCAGGTAGCTGCCCTCCAGCTGTGCCCTGACCTCCAAAGCAAGGGTAAGGGGTGGGTTGCCCAGTCCCCTAGCCCAAGCTCTCCACAGGGGTGGATGGCCTGGGGCAACAACAGCCATGAGCCCTCACCAGGATGGCTGGCCACACAGCATTTCCAAACCTTTCACCAACAGCCCCCTCTTCCCTGAGCCCAGAGTGTGTTGACTTGGTACACTGTCCATGCCCCTCAGTACTTATGCAGTCCATTTAGTGAGCAGCAACCAACATGCTATAAATGAACAGCAGCTGTGGCTCATGAACCACCTTCACTGTGACCCTGAGTGAAATGTGTCTAATCGTGGGTGTGGAGTAAACAGGTGAACCTCTCAGGGTTGGGTGAGGGTTCAGGAGGAAGCGTGGCTCAAGGGCTGGAGATCATGCCTGCTATCTGTTGCGCGTCCCTGTCCAGAAAGCTACTTATTTCTTTCAGGCCCATTTAGTAACGGTCTGCTTACCCACTAATGCACTGTGCTGGGTACTGTGGGTGCAAAAGGAAGACGTGAGTGATATTCAGTATCTGTCTTGCTCTTGCGTAGACAAGACCCCACACGGTTCAGCTGTGCTTCTGAGTGAATTCTGTAGCAGCTCAGAGGTTGGAGAAAAGATGGGACCAAACTGCTGCATCCCAGGAAGGATGAAGCTTTTTGGGTAGTAGAAACTGCAGGGGCCCTCACAGTGGTGGGTGGGGAATGGGAAGCCCTGTGAAGAGTATAAGAGGGACCCAGACGGCAAGGTCAGGAGACAGCAGGGCAGGAAGCTCGGGCTCCGCTGAGACCACACTGTGTGCCCAGCAATGGCTCATGTGCTCCCTCAACAGCACAGACCTGGTCCCTCCCCCAGGTCTTCTGGCTCCACAGAGAAGGCACAGGGGTAGACCTGTGGCACCACCAGGGCCTCAGCAGGCAGGCCGGGGCCTGGTCAGTGTCCGAGAGGTCCCAGTATCTGCATTTTATGTGACTTGGGGTCAGGTCTCACCATTCTTCACATTCTTTTCTATGAGTGGGCATAAAGCTGGGCAGAAAGTATCACCAAAGTTATGGGTCAGGAGGCAATAACATGCCACGGTGATTGACCTCCACTCGGCAAGTGAGTCTTGGAGACTGTCCTTAGCTCCTGTCTCAGCTGGTCCTGAGAACAGCCACAGGTGTTCTTGTGGGAAGAAAACAACTGTTGTGTGTCTAAGTACATGACAGAGATTACAAAGCAAATGAAAACAAACAGCCCAGACACACTTAGTACCTCCCTCCTGCTGCCAAGTGTCATGGAGGGTGGCTAGGTTGTTGGAACGCTGGCAAGACTGGACAGGAGGGCTCTGGGTTGCTCCTGCACAGCCGGATGCCCATGAGGCTGCTCTCTAGGGACCACGGGCAAGGAGTGTGGTTGGCTTGAGCTGAGAGGTTCTTCTGCTGTGTTCCCAGCCCCTTGTCCCTTCTGGGCAGGCCACAGAGGAGAGCGGCCAGCATGGTTCAGTGATGCTAAAGTCCCTCCCCGAGTACCCTATGGGCCCTACTGCTACTGGCATCTTCTCCTACAAATGCAGCCACAGGCCTCCCCACGGTGCGCAGGGCAGTGAACAGTGAGCCGGGCTGACTGGCTGGGACCCTTCACGATGAGGCAGCAGCCAGGCTCACTGAAGATTTACTTTCTACACAAATGAGGGACTGTGTGTCATGGGTGTCTGCTGGCCTGCCCCAGGCTTCCTCACTGACCAATCACACCACCTGTGACTGCAGAGGACACGCCAATCACTAGCACAGTGGTGACAGCTATTGTCGGTCGGGTCAGCATCTGGGCTAGCGGGCTCAAGTTCTGATGGGTCTGTGCTTGTGCCCTTGGCTTTGTGGCCCTGTGGTCGGGTCATGGTGGGAGCGCACTTCATCCTGGGGTTACTGGATTGATTGAGAATCCACGGGAAGAGTGAGCACAGAGCCGATGCTTAGCACAGGCCCAGGAAAAGACCTGCCATGTGGTCCATTCTGTGAGGGAAGCACACTGATGACAAAGAGGCCAACCTTCTAACCCAGGGGCCACAGTCCTTGCTAGGGTCAGGACCACTGTGTCCTGTGCACACTGCGTGACTGCTTCACACAGAACTCGTGGACCTGCCATCCTGCACTGCCCTCCTCCAAGAGGGCCTCCTGCTTCTCCTGCTCTGAGGGGGCAGAGGGCGGGGGCAGTGGGAAGAGCCAGCACCTGTCAGTATCCTCCCTGGGTTCTGTGTGGGGTGGCATGGGAGGCCCAGCTGCCACCAGCAGCCTGCCTGGCTCGTCTCCATCCCTTAGATGTGTGTGCCTCCCAGCACTGCACTGGGGTACCTGCCCTCCACCTCCCTGTCTGAAGAACAGATGAGTATGGGCTCCTGGGGACATCAAGGAAACACAGGCGAGTCCCAGGCCCTGCCAGGGAAGGCGCAGCCTCTGAGGAAGGCAGGGTCACCCTAGCGCCTGCTGGGCCTGGGGACGAGGGGGCTGCATCTTTGCTGTGGATGAAGGCTGCTTCCTCTGGAAAGGCCTTTACAGTGGGGACAGTCCCGGGCTGGTGGGGTGACTGCGGTGGCAATCTGGGACCTTGGTGTCTCCAGTGTGACACCCAGTGTAATCAGGGGTTGCCAGGCCTGAGCACTTAATCACCAGGATTTCCTGCCCCCGCCTGGTCAGCGTGTTTTAGGAAGCTGCATGGAGTGTTACTTTGGGTGGACGGTGACAGGGAGCCTGGATTTTATTTTAAAATCTGAACAGGACATGTCTGTGGTAGAGGAACAGCCATAGATGTTTTGTGGCATTTTTATCCCAGTGCACGGAATTTATGACTTAAAAAACAAAGTGGCTGGCTTAAAACTGAGAGCCTTTGGTTGCTTCCAAATTTGCTTAAAAAAGAAAAAAAAAGTGCCTGGCAGATCACCTGACTGTACTTAGAAGACCCCAGAGAAACTCCAGTACACAGCCCTTGGGTGACATACCTTCACATGCCAGAGTCCTGGGAGAGATGGAGGGAGCTCCTGAATGGAGGCCTGAGGAGCCACCAGTCTTGGGAAGACCGCCCTAGAAATGCCAGGGTAAGGAGATGAAACTAGAGGAGATGGCAGGCGCGGTAGTGGCATTGCAAAAATGCCCAATTTCCTAGATTTAATCACAGTACTGAGTTGCAGAGGAAGAGAGCCTGCTCTCAGAAAACTCTTGTGCCGGTAGACCATGCACGCTTCAGTGAGAGGCTTGGCAGATGCCACACTACCTGGTCCCTGCAGTACGTGGAACGGAGCTACGTCACAATAGGTTAAAAGAGAAGAAGATGAGTCCCTGGAGATCCAACAAGTCCAGAGTCAAAAGACAAACTTGATATAAATGTGTTATTTTAAGGACTTAAAATTGGATATTATTTAAATACACAGTACACGCCCATTGTTGAGAAAACCCAACACCAGGCATGTAGAGGGAGAGCAGTCATGAGCCCCAGTGCCTCTGCTTCGCAGCGATGTTCCTCTCACCCGCTGAGCATCAAGCCCCAGGACCTGACGGTGTGGTGGTCCTCGGGCTGATCTCCTCCGACCCCACACTCTTCATTCTTTCTTAGGGCTCTGAATTTCTGGTCCTGAAACTTATGCTGTGTGCCCTGTGAGAAACTAGCAGAATGACCCAATGATGCCCTGGTATCTCTTGAGGTGTCCTCGCTACATTGGCTGGGATGAACTTTTCCAAGCCCTGGTCCTCCCCCTAGCACTTGTGCCACCTGTCCTGGCATACAGCATCCGTGATGTTCAGGAGGGTGGCTGGGGTTCTCATATCGTCCTGTTGGCTATCCCCAGAGCCGCTCCCAGAGGTGGCCACCCACACCCCATACATGGCTGCTCATGCGTGAACCCCAGATGTGGGGTAGGCGGAACAGGAGGCTAGAGTGCTCCCAATTGTCCGTGTATAGCCAGATCCTGGTCCATGGTGTGGCACTGACCTGAGCTGAATAGAGGGGACTTCTCCCAGTGCTGGCCTTAGCTTCCCTGGCTAGCTGGGTGCCCAGGCTGGATGCTATTCCAGCACATGCTCCTTTGTCCTGGTTTTCTAGATATGCTGCCCTTCAACCTCAGCACCTCCAACCACCTGCCTTGGGGATGATCTTCCCTAAATTCTCCCAGGACTTGGAGAGCCTGGAGGCCCACCAGCCATCCCTGGCATGCAGCATTTGCAGACTTCTTCCTCCTGCCTGTCCTCTGGCCTCAAGGTCTCCCATTCATTTGTAAAGCTTCAAGCACCATGTGCACAGGCTCAGTTAAAATGAGCATAAACAGCCAATTGTGCCTTGTCTAAGGAGATGATTTCTGGCAGGCCTCAGGGCCCCTGAGGGCAGCCATGGGTATAGCTCTTTGCTCCACCACCCGCAGGTGCAGTGCCTGACCCATCCTGCCCAAATCACCACACCTTGTCCACCACCAACCTCACCATCCCCAGCCTAAGGGTCCCTGGCATGAAGCGCAGCTCATACTAAGGTGGCAGGTCTCCCTAGCCACAGGAGATTCAGATGCTGCTTTGAACCTTGTGGGAAGTCGAGTTCACCCTGCAGTGTAGAGCATGGCGCATGTGCCTTGGATGAGTCTGCTGGGGTCTGACGCCTGGAAGGTGCTCCTTCCTTTCAGGGATCCTTTCCTGGCTGAGAATCCCCAAGGGTGGACCCTGGGCAGGTAGAGTGAGGCACAAGAGCCCTGGGGAGCCCAGGGCTGAGGGAGAGAGCAGCCCAGTGGTGAGAGCTGGTAGGAGAGGGTGTGAACGTTTTGGGAATATGGCATAATATGGGAGAAATGTGTCCACTTGACAGGTGGAAGGCTGAAATGTCAAAGGCTAAATTTAGCAGAGGTGCTCTTTAAGAGTGCTGCAAGCTAAGTCACAACCCAGAAGCCTTGTGGGGGCCGATGCCCCCCAACAGTGCTGCTTCCCGTGGCCTGGCCATGTGCCACCCTGGACCACTGGGCCAAGGGTCAGGGCTGCATGGGGCAGGTCCTGGAGGTTCCTCCTCTTTGGCCCCCACTCCCAAGGCCCTGAGTCGTCTGTACCTGAGATGATCCTTCAAACTAGGAGGAGAAGCAGTTCCCCATGGGTCAGGGGCTTGGAGGTTGGGAACATGCTTTCATCAGCTGGACCAGGATGTGGTTTGGGGCAGCCTGTGAAGCCCACCAGCAGCCCAGCCAGTCCATATATCTCCATGCGTATGAGCTTCTGGGTTGTACCAGATCCTCTTCCAAGTCACTGGCACCATGAGAGGCAGCAGCTAGATTAGAGCCATGACGTCCATGCCAAGGTGGGATGAGAGTGTCCACCTCACACTAGCTGCTATGACATGGTCATCAAGGCTTGAGTTTAGCTGCTGCCTCTCATGGTGCCAGTGACTTGGATAAGGACCTGGCACAACCCAGAGGCTCATACACATAGAGGTATCTTGACTCACTGTCTCACTGTCCAGGGGTAGCTCCCTCCTCAGCCCCCTTGGGCACCAGGGCTCGGGGACTTCCATGCCCCATGACTTGGAGCTTGCTCCTGGGCTGGCTGAGAGCTGGCTGAGAGCCCCCAGCTGACAGAGCAGTGCCCAGACCTGCAGACCCCACTGGTGGTGGACCTTCACTCAGCCACTGAAGACTGACCGCCGAGGCCTGGGCCTGGGGCTGGAGCCTGGAGCTGGTCCCGGAGGGTGCAGATGGGAGAGTTGGGTACTGGAGCTGAGGTCAGGGATTGACGGAGGTTGCGGAGGCCTACAGGACTGGGCTGAGCCATGCTGCCTGCTCTGCTCCTGGGCTCCTCAGCCCAGAACAGGTACCATGCATGGATGGCTCCTCTCCACTCTCCCTTCAGGGACTCCTGGCATCTCTCCATTCTGTCTGTGATCCCTCCACATGCAGCCAGGCCTGTGGCTTTTGTGAAGGTTACTTAATTTTCCTAAATTTGATAAATTTTGGAGACAGTAATGACTGTATACACAACACCCAGGGCAGTATTTGCTACATGTGAGCCAGTATCCAATGGAATACTAATCTGGGAAGAAGGGAGAAACTGATGAGAGGAATCTGGGCTGCTGGGGCAGGAGCGGCTGGGCCACTTGGAGTGCTCCTCCATGCTCCCCTGCATGTGGGGTGCTCCTGGGCACCCTACAGAGGCCAGGACTGAGGAGCCCACATGGTGAGATGGCAGCAGCTCCTCTTGGTGTTTTGCGGGTGGGAAGGGCAGCCATGCAGCTGCGGCCCCATCCAGCAGGTGGACAAGAGGTGGAAGGCTCTTGTGCTCAACACACAGGGCCCCAGGAGGGGGAGCACATCCCAGCATTTCTCTAGCCTCAGTTTTTCTGTCTGTGCCATGGTGTTATCAAGATGGAATGAGGTATAAGGGCTAATGGGTATGGCTCACAGTACACATTCTTTGTTCTCACCAACTATCGGCCCTAGGGCAGGAGTGTTACTTTTGACAGTGGGATATTGCTAAAGAAGAGTGACTTCCTAATTCAGTGGAAAAGAACCTGTTCTGAGTTATACAGCTCAGTGAGGAGAGGAAGGAAAGACATCTGTAGGAAGGTAGGGAGGGTGGCCGCTCCAGGGGGCAGAGTGTGGAGTGTAGAGATAGAAAGAAGCAGGTGGGCAAAATTGGGAGAGACTTGGGCCTGGGACTGGAAGCACCAGAGGGAGAGTTAAGCCGCCCTTTGTGCAGATATAGCCGCCCTCAGAGCTCCAGGGTGTCACGTAGACCCACACGCCGAGAGTCTCCAATGGGGAAAGAGCGCAGATGCAGATGGACTGAGGTGAGCTATGAGGACAGCCAAACACCCCAATAAACGCACACGAGGACCTCCAGAGGTAGCCCCACATGGCTGTCACTGCAGACGGCCGTTCCAGGCATTTTTCTCTGGGCCATAGCAACCCTCCCTTCTTTGATTACAGCCTTCTTCGACACTTCCCATTGTCCCTACATAAACCTCTTATATTCCCCCATTTGTACTTTGACTTCTTGTCCTTGGAAAATCAAGGATCAAGTTGGAATCACTACCCATAGCAGGAGGGCACCCTGTGGGCGGGGGCAGGCCCTCTCTCCCTGTCTCAGGCTCCCCACACCTGGCACCTCACCTGTGCAGGTAGCATACTCTGCACACACCTGACCACAGGCATATTAGGTGCTCATGTCCAATGGGGCAGCAAGAAGATAAAGGAACCGAGTGGACTCACCTCGTACCTCCCAGTCACTAACAATCCCATTCCAGCAGGAAGATTCACAAGAACACAGCTCCTGAGACCCCCTGGACAAAGGGACCCTGTGGCTAGTCCACCACGCCTCAGATGAACCAGTGCTGCTGCCCTGCACCCTCCATAAGGCCGACCCAGTCTCTGCACTGGGGAAGATGCCTACTTCTGCAGGAATGGCTGTTGAGGGTGTGCAGGGAAAGCAGTGTCTACACCCCAAGACACTGACACAGGAAAAGCACCTTCCAAGTCTCTAGAACTGCAGGGCTATCGGTGAGTCCCCAAGTGCATACCCAGTCGGGGGCTCTGGAGACAGGAAGCCCCCATCCCAGAAACAGAACCCAGTGGCCCTCGAGGCCACAGGGTGCCAGGGCCTGGAGTGCAGCTATAGGTCCCCACAGGCGCCTACCTTGCTCTCGTCCTCGGGGTCACTGTAACCACACGCGTCAATGAAATCAGGAAAGGTCTCCGACCACCCATCACTGGTACAGTTTTTACTTATGTTTCCTGGAAAATAAAGTGTTTTACCTACAAGTCCATGAAAAGTGATCTTCGCTGGTAACCTGACAATCCTAAAATGCAGTGTCCCTGCAGTGCACACAACCCACCAGGAAGGCTGGGCAGGGCCAGAGAAACGCCAGTGGATGCGCTGTGTTATAAAGCAATAGAAATAGAGGTCAAATTGTAATTGCTATAGCTGTAAGTGCTGTTGGTGTGGAGCATATTGAGAATTCTCATCAGAGTCTGATGTTCTGTTACAGAGAGCGCTGCGACCTGCCACAGATCCTGGGGTTCACTTCCCCTGCCTCCCCACTTGCCTGCACTCTTGACTGGTGAGAAGCAGCGGACAGCTCCACTTGGCTGGTGGTGGGAGGAAAATGACTGCGGGATTAAGGTAGAAATCACAAGCAGCAAAGGCAGTTGTGATCTTGGAATCCCATTGTTTGCTCCCAAATAATCTCAAATTGCATGCTAACCTCAGAAATGCAGGGTTCTCTCTGCGGACCTAGGGTGTGAAACTGGCACGGGTGTCCTCTGCATCTCCACGAGTGGCAGGTAGGTGAGAGCCTGGGTGGGCCATCTGCCCCCAGCACCTGCGTGAGCCCTGGGGCACAGCCCGGGGCTCAGATCCCCCAGCATACCTGCACCTACAGAGCCACTGAGGCTGGCTGGAGGTGGGCCGCAGCCAGGCCCGTTCTGCCTCACAGGCTCCTGAACAACACTGCTGCCTATGCCTTCATGTCCTCCCCTGCCCCCCACCCATGTGGGTTTGAGTGGACAAGCTTCTCCTGCTCTCAATAACCAGCATTCGCTCCAGCATGGCCTAGCTACTCCCTGGCTGCCCTGGGAAGACAGAAGTTACCAAGTGCGGCCCCGGCTCCAGCTTGCCATGACGGAGCCAAGAATTCACAGGGTGAATGTGTGGGTAGCAGAGAATCAAGGCTGTGGCCTACCTGGCTTGCTGTAGAAGTTGCTGAACACTTTGGGGCAAGGCACGGTGACTGTCTCCCCTACATCCGCAGGGCGCCAGCAGGTGATGTTATCCCAGACACCAGGGCAGGCTGGAAGGAGAGGCAGAGGGTGAGGGAGCCCAGCATCTGGCCCCTGGCTTTCCAGTGAGCAGGGAGGTGAGAGGAGGCTGTGGTGCCTGGCATAGGGCTTTACAGTGAGCAGCGTAGTGCAATCCCTGTCCTGGCCCCAAAGCCCTGGCATGCAAGGTCCCTGGGACACAGCAGCCTGGGCACTCATCTAATTAGATTTGAAAGTATAGGTATGTGGTGGGACACATTTGAGTAATTTGATGTGTTATTCAACAGTTTTAACTGATGAATAATAATTACATATTTACGGCATAAATGTGATGTCCCAATACAGGTGTATACTGAGGAAGGATCAGTTAGGTAGCTAGCATATCCGTCACCTCGTGCACTCACGGTGTCTTTGTGGTGAGATTTAAAATGCACTCTTAGTATTTTAAGCAGCACGACATGTTTTATTGACTGCAGTTGCCCTGCTGTGGGGTGGAGCAGCAGAAATACTCCTATCCAGCTGGGCCGTCCCCTCCCAGCCTCCTGACCCCCTGCACTTTGCCCTGGAGGTCAACTTGTAGACTCCACCGAGGAAAGTTACTTGGTACTTGTCCTGTGATGGGCTGATTCCACACAGCAAAGACACACAGGTCCATCCATGTTGAAATTATAGGGCTTCACTCTTTTTAAAGGCAGAATAGTATTCTATTACATACCTATACCACAATTTTTTATGAAAAATGTTTGAATTTATTTAGTTTCAAGAGGATTGTTATGTTTTTTCTTGCTGATCTGCACCCTGTATGGTAAAACAGGCACCTCTTATTAGTTTATTAGTTTACATCCTGGAGACTCAGGTCTGAGGGAAGCAGGGGTATCACTGGCCTGGTGATCTGAGCCTGGTTAAAACAGGAGCCACAAAACACACACCACAAACATTTCAATTTAAATGCAGCAAGACCTTGCTTCAGCTTAGAAAGCAGAGCCAAACCTCTCCTTCTGGTCCGAGCTGGCTCTCAGTGTCTCTGGTTCTCCCTGCATGGATCCCTGCCAACCTCCACCTACAAGGTGCAGCAGCGGACTCAGCTCCCTCTGGAGGCAGTCCTCCTGGAGAGGCCAACCCCACTGGTGTGCAGGTGCCCAAGGGAGCCACAGAAGAGCACGAGGAGAGAGCTTCTTGTACCTTCTGGCCTTGGCTGGTGTCTGCTGCGTGTAGTTGAGACTGACCCCAACTGAGATGCCACATGCAGGTGGGCAGTGCTACTGGCCAGACCAAGTACTGAGGTTCACCCTCCATCCTAAAAGCTTATTTATGGCTAAAGTCACAGCCACAAAGATTCCTGCAGAAAAGGGGCTGTGCAGGAAGTCCAGGTGCTCATAGAGAGCTCAGGGTGGCTGAAGCTGGCTCTTCTGTCTTGCAGCCCCTCTCCCTGCTACACACAGACACCTCCCACCAGCCATCGAACGGATGTTCAGTCACCCCAACTGCACAGCTTGCAGGGGAACATCCCTGCAGCCCATCCCTTCTGCCAACCTAAGCAGCCAAATTCTTCCGAAGACACCTGAAAGTGAGACCCCAGCAGAGGAATTTCAATTTCTTGGTTGTGGCAGGAAAGCTGCTTTGCCATTTCTCTGTTCCAAGGGGCTGCAGCCAGCCAGGTCCGTCTTTGTGAGGGAGCAGGATGAGGGACACTGCAGATTGTCTTTCCTCCTCTGACCCTAACCCCTCTGTGCAGCAGGGTCTTGAGAGTGGATGGTGCTTCCAAGTGAGCAAGACGGGAGGAAAGGGGGGAAGCAGGCAGGAGGGTCTTACTGCTGCAGCAGGTGGCTCGGCCCCAAGATGGACACATGATCAAGTCAAGCTCTTTGACCACAGAGGGTGACTTTGACTTCTGTCCATTTCTTACTGCAGGAAAGATCAGAACAAAGCATGTCCTGTACCCCGGGCATTCCTTGTACAGAATTCTCTGCAGCCAGAAAAGTGTGGTAATCTGGCAGGACCCGGAGTTATGTGGGGCCCCTCTCTGCTTCCTTGACTGCCTCAAGCTTCACCTGAATCACTCCAAGGAGGGAAGTGAGAGCAGGCCAGGCTGGGCATCGGGTCCCCAAGAGACTCGGCTCCGGAGGAAAGGCCGAGGGACCCAAGGACTCAGATGCCATGCTCAGGGTTGTGGCTCAGCACCCCTTTGGGGCATGCTGCTGGCCTGCTCAGAGGCCGCTGCCTTGAAGTCCAGCCCTGTTCTTTCCAGGTGCCACAGTGAGCCCTGGGCTCTCCTGCTGGGCTGAATCTAGAATAACCCAGGTTGGCATCAGGAGGAGGCGCCTGGGTGGCCCTCTACTCAGCGGCGCTGGGTGGCTGGCTGTGATCTCTGAGTCCTCCCCATGCGGCTTTCGTGCCATTCTCCTTTTCAGCAGGGCCACCCCTTCACAAGGGAGAAGGATACGGCACCCTACAGATGCTCTGTTGCCAGGACCCACAGAGGCAGGTACAGGGGTAGCTGTCAGATCTACCTGAGTCTGTGCAGAGGTCTGGCCCTTGAAGCCTTAGTGAACCTAGACTCGGACTCAATTTGACAATGTCTACACATATTCACACACACTCTCGCATAGGGAAGTGATGTATGATTCTTTTTTTCAAAAGCTGGAAGATATATATTTTTTCCTTGATTTCCCATTTAACAATATCTCTCTCATATTCTTAAAGTTATTTATACAGAGTATCACCATTTTAATGGCTGTATAACATTCCAGTTTGATTATAATAGTTGAATCTCCCATTTGTAAGTCCTCAACATCCACTATATTTATGATATAAACAGTGATAAAACAACTGTCTGATAGAAAATCTAGTTTTTAAGTGCTCAACAGGGAGCAAAAGAAGTTAATAAAACCTGGATGGTATTTACTATTTCTGAGTTCCTACTATTAAAATGAAAACCCAGGGAGCCACAAACAAGTACAGGAATAGCAAATCTTCACTATGCTAGCACAGCCACCAATTGTGGGATTTTCTCAGCTGTGCAGAGTGAGAAACCCATGCAGGGCTCACTCATGAAAGGGCTCGTGGTATAGGGTTCACTGTGTAGGTGACACCCATGCAGGGCTTACCTGTGGAGGGCTCACCTGTGTGGGCTCACTGTTGAGGGCTCACCTGTATGGGCTCACCTGTGTGGGCTCACTGTGGAGGGTACACTTGTGTGGCCAGTCTATTCTCTGGCAAGGTGACTGCTGAGCAAGGAGGTTTCTGTGACAGTTTTTAGTTCTATAATACTAAAGAAGAGTCATTACAAAAACCAATTACTTAATTTTGGCATAAGAGCCATCCGTGCCTGCCACTGCATAAAGGACAAACCTGGGCAGAAGTGGAACTGACTTGGGAGAAATCATCTTCGCAAGTGGTTTGTCCTCCTCTGCTCTGACCTGAATAGCCCCAGACGAGCGGCTTTGCTTGTCGGCCCTCATGCCACTCACAGCTCCTGCTCACCGGGAAGGGGCTTCTTTGCACTGTGTTCACAGACAAGGGACGCAGCCTGCGGCGGGGTCCTGGTGAGGGGATGCTGGGGACCAGGGCTCCTTCCTCTCACTAGACTTCCCTGGCCTTGAAAGACCACGGTGCAGGGCAGCAGGCTTGCTCACAGAGCCTCTCATCCCATGCCCAGGTCACTGGAAAACCCCTTCACGTCCTCAGACAAATCTGGCTTTGTGTAAATTCTGTCTCAGCCCCAGTTCTGCTCCCCAGGGCAGGAGCAGCTGAAGCAGCAGCTCAGCAGGACTCCCACCACTACCTTACTTTGCTTTCTGCTTAGAGACCCTCAAAATTACACTATTCTTGGACGCCTGGTGTTGCCTGGACACTTGTGGCCATCACTTCATAGCCTCCTGAGCTGACTGCAGAGCCACAGGGACCCCAGGGTATGTCCGGAGCCTGGGGGCATGTGGTGGAGATGCGGAGTTGTTCTCTAGGCAGCTGCCCAGCAGGGACAGTGGTGCAGAGAGGACATCCCTGCTCTAGTAGCTGCGATCAGGACTTTCTGTCCAGTGTTATTGTGAAAGGCTCCAGAACAAAGTGGACAAACCACACGGGAGTCAGGGTGTGCAGCCATCAGGATAAGACTTCCCAGACCCAGTGAAGGCGCACCAGAGGGCTCAGGTAAACGATCCTGACTTTCCCTGAAGGTGCTGAAGCACTGTCCCTGCTGCCGGGCTCGCTCAACGTGGGTTCCTCTGCATATGCTTTGGAATGCCCCTGTTCAGATGCCAACTAGAAAATTTCCCATCACTCAAAGTTGTACTGAACCCCAGTGAGGCAGTGATTACACGCATCTTACTAAATGAAGGTTTTCTTTTCTTTTGTTCTGTGGATGCATATTTATATCATTTGTTCTTAAAATATTTGTTGGTGAGATAAGAAGAGCTTCTTCTATTCATTAACTAAGCTGGGTCTGGTGCCAAATGCCATTTTAGAAAAGTTGCAATTAGGAACCATGACATAATTGCTATTGGTAGGAGCAGAGAGGAAGGAAGCCGTCTGAGGGAAACACCCAGGCAGCAACCTGCCAACACTAAAGAGATGCTCTGGGGCCCACGCAGCACTGAAAGAGACAGGCGAACAGGCCCAGACGACCTCACGCGGAGGCTGCAGGATGACGGGGACTATTCTAACAGGCTCAGGGCTCCACAGAGACAGACACTATGTAGCAGGGTGCTCTCCCATGGCCTAGATGGCTTTCAGAAGAGCCCCGGCCAGGCTGCTTCTGATTTTCAGTAACGGCTACCCACACCTTCGACAAACATTCACTGCGTAACTCCCGGAATCAGGTCCCAGCTATGCATGGGATACTCCTCAGTGTCCAGAGTCCTGGGACAAGGTGCTCTTCCTGAGAGAAGGGTGGACATGACTTGGGGGTCGCTTCATCATCCCCGGCTTGTGAATGGGCCACATGCGGTCCCCAGGAGAGACAGTGGGGAAGCAGGTCAGGACAGGACCATGCCCTGCCAGGGCCGCACATGTGCTCAGGCCTGCACATGGTGTCACATAGGGAGCAGACTCCTGCAGACTCGGGGAAATGCCGATGTTCTCTCTAATTAAGGTGCAGCAATAATGCCACCCCTCACTGCAGAGGAAGCTACAATCTGAGAGTTCAGACCTTTGGATCTGAGAAGGAGCAGCTTTACTCTGGGGTCCAGTGGATCCTGCAGACAGGATCACTGCTCTGAGACTTTAACTAACATCCGAGCAAGACCCTAACCCAGAAGAAATCAAAGCTGGTCAGTGAACAGAAGGATTTTTTTTACAGTAACATGCAGATATCCAGTTAGAACCTACGTATTTTTAAAAATAGGCTGGGTCTCATAAAACTCAAACATCTGGACACTCCAGACTGTGCTGGAGTTGGTCTGGTTAGCTCAGACAACCTGCCCCACTGATTCAGAGAGCCGAGCCCACACACTGCTCCCTTAGGGAGCCTGTCCCACATGCACAAAGCTATGTGGCAGCGGGTGCGGAGCTGACAGGGCCCGAATGTGGGAGCACGTTGGGAAAGCAGTGCGCAACACATCTCCCCCGCCCAGTGAGTGGTATGCTTGTCCTCACCCATTAAATACACTCTACAACTGTGCTCTGCACCCCGTGGATGGTGCCACGGGAAGTCCAGGGCTGAGCAGAGCGTGAGGCCCTGCATGAAAAGTCTCAGTAGCCAGCCCCATCTGGGGAGGACTCAGCATGGCACCCTGCCAGGCTGATCCTGGGATAATCTAGATTCATGATCAGGGCTTGGGTGGCTTTGTGGGAAGTCCTAGGACATCTCTCTACAGTGAGGTGACTCTCATGTGGCTGGGTCTGACACAGGTCCAGGGTGGAACTCACCTGGGAGGAAACCCTGGCACTGCCCCCCTGTGGGAAACCATGCAGAGCCATGCCCAGGCCTCATGGGGAAGTCCAGAGGACCGAGGTTGCTCAGCCCCTGGGGATCATGTCTGCTCAAGGGCAGGCCCAGGAGCAGAGACAACCCACCCTCAGCCTCCCTGGGGGCCCAACCCTAAGAGCAGTTCTGGGCCTATGTGGTCTCTCAAGTTAGATCCCCAGCATGTAACCAGGCCTGAGCACCAGATAATGGGCCCTATAGCCAGATGTGCTATAACCTGGCCCTTCTTCCCTCCTCTCTCTATGCAAGGCCTAGCCTTCAGCCAGGGCAGGAGACCATGCCCTGCAGCCCTTCTCCCACCTCAGGCTCTTGCTGGAAGGCTGCGGATGGGACCCCTCCCCTTCGGTCAGCAGCTCCTCCTGCTGGGGACCCCTCTGCAGCCCATGGAGGGCTCTGAACCAGAATGAAAGACTGCCCAGTGGGGACCCCATTCCACCACATGACACTGCAGGCAGCCCCTACCCTCTGCTCCCTCCCTCCCAAACTGCTCTGTTCAGACACACAGGCGCAAGGCATCTAGCTTGTTGGCAAGTCCTAAGTCTACAAAAGACCAGAGACAGCTGCCACCACAGCCCTGCTCAGAGAGCTGGCTCTAGGGACTCACTGCCGCCGTCTGCAGGGCCTGAATGCCTCCCTCAGGAGGGTCACCTTCCTCCTGACCTTAAGTGAAACCACCATAAAAGTGCCTAACATTCATGTCACAGGGGGTAAAAGAAGAAAACACCAGAGAAGAGAGGGATGCCTCCCAGTGTTCAAGGGGGCACCGTCACAGAGACGTGCACGTTGCTGACCCGTGAAGTCCCAAGTTCTCAAAGAGTTTAGAACTAAGCTGAGCATGGTGGCACATGCCTGTAATCCCAGTGCTCGGGAGGCTAAGACAGGAGGATTGCAAGTTCAAAGCCAGCCTCAGTAACTTAGCAAGACCCTCAACAACTTAATGAGACCTTGTTTCAAAACAAACAAACAAAAAGACCTGGGGTTGTAGCTCAGAGGTCCCCTGGGTTCAGTCCCCAGTTACCACCCCTTCCCAATACACAGTTTATTGAAATTATTTTCTGTCTGGATTTGTTACATTTTTTTTTGCATTCATATGTAATAAAGTGGAAGATTTTTATATCAGACTGATAGAAATTGCCTCACTAGAATGGAAAACTAGTTTCCCCCCTCGTTTCTGGTCTTTTTCATGGGAATTCCTTGGTCCAGAGTGTAAGTGGCAGGCCCAGAGCCCAGGACCTCAGTCAGCAAATGCTCCCACTGCAGCCGTGGCCCTGGGAGCACCGCGCCCAGTGCTGGTGCTTGGGTCTGGCTCCCGTCATCTACGCTGTCTTCATCTTGGGAGTTACACTATTTATATCGCTGGCATTTGGGCCACGCATATTTCAAGGAGTAGAAGTGCTGTGGACACAGGCTGTCTCTGCTGCACCGATTGGCACAGGCCTCTGGTCAGCCTGATTTTCTCCTGAGAGCCAGCTGCTGCAAGCTCTTCTTATGAGTCAGAGAGGTGGGATGGGTCAGGTGCACATGCTTTGGCTATGAAATAATATGAAAAATGGAGCCTTCAATGTAAGTTGTCCAAGTGGACACTTATCACCACAAGAAAATTGAATGAGATCCCCACCATGACGCCCTGTGGCCTTGGCCTAGCTGGCTACTCTCCCTGCCAAGCTGACAGCAAGTCAAGCCACGCATTTTCAGGACACTACCTCAGACATTGCAGCACAGGGTGCCCAATATGCTTCATGCACAGGTGGTCCTCTGCTCCTCTGAGGAGGAGCCCAGAGTGTCTAGCTGCTGACCTGTCCCTGGGAGTCCAGCCACCAGACTGGGGGCCAGTGAAGCTCCTGGGCAGCGCTGGCCACAGAGGTCTGCCCTTCTCCCACAGAACTATTTTTAACGTATTATTTGAAAACTTCTAAAGAATTGATATGTTTTATACAGATTTTGAATATCTAATAAGCCCTGTGAAGATAGGAAGCTGGGCCTCAGGGAACAGATTGCTGGGGTGGAGGAGGGCCACACCTGTCCAGGACTCCAATGACTCATGATGCCTGTCTTCTGGCATTACCTTCCAGAACTCCCTGAGTTTTCACTGAACTCTGAGTTTTCTCAGCAGCCACCAGCCTGACCCTCAGTCTCCTGTCTGGGTTCCAGGGCGGTGTGTGGCTCTCCCTGGTGTCAACCCTTAGCAGCAGCGTGAGGCAGAGTTATATGTTTGCTGTTCCATGGACAGAGTTCCTCCAGGCGCTCTGAGGGCATGGCCATGGTTAAGGCTGGAGGGAGGTTAGGCCAGGCGTCCCTGCTCAGAGGATGTGGGCAGGGTGCAGGAAGGCCTGTTTCTGACAGAGCCACACTGTGCAGCCTGGGGCTGCAGTTGCTTGTGGTGTGCAGGTGGCTCCGGTGGCTGTGTGCCATCAAATGCATGTTGACTATAAGTTAAGTGATAAGGAATTTGATATTTCAGGTACATAAGATACATATTAAATTAATCTCACTTTTTTCATTTATTTTAGTGTGGCTACTAGAAAATTCAAGTTATCTATGTGGCTCAAATCTTACTGATCTAGTAGAGTCCATCATCTGACACCCTCTGTAGGACACCAGATGTTTAAACAGAATCTTACTTTGATTATCTCTCTTAAAGAGGATGAGATCCTGGCAAACACCAGAGAGAACAGAAGCTCAAGGACAGAAGGCCTTGCCACAATTGATAAGTGGTGCTGTCCCCCAGCCCTCCTGTGGCAAGGACAAGTGGGGTGCCTAGGTCTGAGGAACCCGGAGGAGCCCAGCAGACTCCTGCCCAGCAGCCCAGCCGCAGCAGGACTAGCAGGCTCACTGCATTCACAGTAGGCCTGTCTGCAGAAAGCACAAGATCCATTTTCCTGTTTGCTTTCTGATAAGTCTACCCTCCTTACTGGACCAAAATTATTGTGATATAACTAAGATTTGAAATTTATTAATTCAGCCGGGCGTGGTGGCGCACGCTTGTAATTCCCGCACTTGGGAGGCAGAGACAGGAGGATTGCGCTGGTTTGGAGCCAGCCTCACTGGCTTAAGAGACCCTGTTTCCACATAAAAAAGTTAAAAAATAGGTCTGGGAGTGTATCCCCGAGGTAGAATGGCTTCCAGGAACCCCAGTACCACCAAAAAAAAAAAAAAAAAAAAAGAAAAGAAATTTATGTATTCAGATAAATGCTCATTCCATGGAAAAAGGGGCTGTGTTTGCAAAGGGTAGCAAAGCCACAAAATGTTAGCCACCATGGCCATCACTGTGAACCGTGAGCGTTGTCATTGTGAAGGGTGAGGGTTCCTCTTGAGGGTTCATGTGGACCTCACAGACATGGTTCTCCACGGGCTTTGTCAGCAGTTCCCTAAAAACTAAAAATCAGACCTGCTTCAAGATGCAAGCAATCTTCTACTGGCTGTCAGGAGAGGGAGGAGCTGCCAGTGTCTGCAGCAGGACGTTCCTGTGCTTACCTTCAGATTTTTCTGTTTGAGTGCTTAGAAGCTCTGCACATTTTGTTTCTTCCTCCTGTATTTCCAGGTGAAATCGACATTCGGGGTGAATGCTATTTACCTGTTCAAGGTAAAAAGGAACCTAAGTAACTAAAACTTACATAAGAAGAAAGTCAAGCAAGACTTCTACAAGAAGAATCTAAACCTCACAGTTCAAGACAGTTCCAAATTAAAATTTACCTCAAAGCAATGACCTTCATTTTCCTGGCATGATTTACTATTTGCTTTGTAATTTTTTAAAAAACAAACACAAAACCTAATAGAATATATATATATATATATATATATATATATATATATATATATATATAGTTTCTGAACAGGGAAATAAAGTGGCATAATACATTGTATGTTTAAACCAATAATGTCTCAATATTCAAGTCTTCCATTTCATAGTTCTCAGAATGATTGAAGCAAATGCATATTTACTCACGAGCCCACTTTTCAGGACTGTGTGCAGATACGTGGTACCAGCTCCTTCAGTGACCGAGTTCACTGTAATGCCTTATGACGGGGCAACTATATTTCTAAAGTTTCCAGACCCATTTGAAACTTAAAATTATAATACAGATGAGGTTGTAATCATTCTGACTCTTGAATTTGGTGTGAAGGGGGTTTCAAAAAGATTAGAAGAATGGGAAGGGAGGCAGAGGTTCCAGAATCACATGGCCATGGCTCTGCGGAGAGGTGTGTGTGTGTCTGTGGTGCTATAGAAGTAGTCTCTCCTGTGCTTACCAACACAAAAGACGGGACACAGAAAGGGGGTTTAGACCTCAGGAGACAACATTCTCTGATTAGTTTTTACAAAGCCCAGCACTATTTCCCTCTACTCTGTCAGACCACAGCAAGTGCCCACATTGTAGGCTGAGCTGCCCAGCTGCCTACAGGTCTCTGTCTCTCCGTCTGTGTCTGTCTCTCTATTCTCTCTCGTTCAATCTCTCTCAGCTTCACTCTCCGTCTCACTGTCTTATCCTCTCCTTCTTACCCAAATTTTACGTTTACTAAAATAGTAACTAAAGAGAATCATACTCCTGGTCATATTATAGCCATCTATGTTTAGATATCCTCCTTTTTTTGTGTGTGTGGTACTGGGGATGGAACCCAGGGGCTTTCTACCTCTGGGCTACACTCCCAGACCTATTTTATATTTTATTTGAAAACAGGGTCTCACTAAGTTGCCAAGAGCCTAAGTAGCTGGCTTTGAACCTGTGCCATCCTCCTGTCTCAGCCTCCCAAGTGCTGGGATTAAAAGCGTGTGCCACCACCCCGGTAGATATCCTACTATTGATATAGGTCAACTAGAATTCCAACTAGAAAGAAAGTTTCCTGACAAAATTACGAGAAGGAACTTGATGCCACATTTACCCCACTTACAAAGGACCCAAGAATTTTTCATGCCAGCTGCCCACTAAGCAGACACTCCTGCTTCAAGCAGCTCTGCTTTTCATACAGGAACAAGTTAATAGTCTAGTTAATAGTCTAAATTTCGAAATTAAGAACACTGTATCAACTTAGAAAAATTAAGGCATTAAAAGCACTGGGTATCTGACATTCTTGGAATAGGCAAAACAATGACTTTTGTGGAGGCATCTTGGGGGGAGAGCGGCCTTACCCACGACGCCCCTGATGCTCGGGCTGCAAGCTCCTGCGAACGCCTGGCACCAGTGTCGAGGGTCCTTCTCACCTGGCTTGCGGTGCCTCCCCAGGGCCCAGGGGTCTCCTGACTCCAAAACCGAAATACCCCCACGGGCAGCCACAGCCTTCCCTAAACAACTCCCTCCCGGCCGCGCAAGCTGGGGAGGGGACGCAGCCCGACCGCGTACACAGCGTGCACGTGCAGACCCTCGCGGGTCGGTGGTCCGGAGCTTTCCCGAAACTACGCCAGGCAGCGACAGGCTCCCCGCGTAAGCTCCGCTCGGTCTATCTTTCCTGCGACGGTCTTAAAACGAGCAGAATACTTCCAGAGGAAACTTTCTTAGCGATCCCGGATTCCCTCCGACACCGCTAAAATCCAAGCCAGAGTCAGCGACAACGCTGCTCCAGTCCCTGCGGCGCGAGCCCGCGCAGGTGCCGCCGCCCGGGCAGGGACCCCGCGCGGTCGGTGGCGGCCGGAGCCCGCCCAGCCGGCCCGGGAGCCCGGACGCGCGGCCGGCTGACCCTCGGCGCGGCGGGGCGGCGAGGACCCACGGCCCGAGTGCCTCGGGCCGCCCCTCCCGCCCCCCGCGCTCGCCCGAGAGGGGAGGCCGTGGGGTCGGCGACTCACGGGGGCCAGCAGCCAGCAGCAGCAGCAGCAGGCGAGCAGCGCGGGCGCCCTCATCCCGGGCTCTGCGCGCCGCCTCCGTCCCCAGCCCGGCGGCCGCCCGGCCCGGGGTGGGGGGATCCGTGGCCGATCGAGCGCGCGGTCCCCGGCCCGGGAGAGCGCCCGCACCGCCCCGCCCCGCCCCGCCCCGCCCCGCCGAGCCCGGAGACCCCCCCCCTCCTCCTTCTCCTCCTCCCCCCCCTCCTCCCCCTCCTCCTCCTCCCCCTCCTCCTCCTCCCCCTCCTCCCCCTCCTCCTCCTCCTCCCCCCTCCCCCTCCTCCTTCTCCTCCTCCTCCCCCTCCTCCCCCTCCTCCTCCTCCTCCCCCTCCTCCTCCTCCCCCCTCCTCCTCCTCTTCCAGCAGCAGGTCGGGGGTGCTTGCTCCCACCCAGCTGCAGGGTAGGGATCCCCAGGCGCACCTTCCGCGGGAGCCGCGCCCTGAGGCCCCGGGAAGCCCACCAGCTCGCGGGCCGAGGGCCTTAGGGGTCAGTGGAGCAAGCCTCTGGGCAACTGGAGTACGAAGAAGACTCCAGTGCGTCTTGCGGGGAGCTGACTCGGTTCTTGGAGAGGAAACAAGGTGGGAAGCTGGAAAACTGCACGCGAGGACCTACCGGGCAGTCACACAGTCTCCCCAGCCGCACCCTAAGGCGGGGACCTCAGGCGGAGACACCTCTGCAGGGCCACATCCAGGACACATCCACTAGACAGTGCGTCTAGTGGAGGAGCGAGTTAACCAGCCAGCGAAACTGCACCAGAAATGAGAAATAAAGCAGACACTAAAAAACTTTACTTGGAAATATTTTCAAAAACAAACGTTAAAGAAATGAGTACAAAGCACAGCCTTTCCCTCTTCATCTGGACTCAGTCTGGAACGTCTCACCTCGTGGAGGTAAGTTACCATCTCAGCTCCCCGCCCACCCCCCCCCACCCCGCAACCCCCAGTAAATCCACCGACTTCCAGCTCTCCTCTGTCAGTGTCTAGCCAGCTGGGAGCCACATTAGAAAACAGGATTTGGACCTTAGACTTGCAACTTGGGATCTGGAGGCTTGGGCCCTGCGTCCCCTCTGATGAACCTTCCTTTATTTGCTTTCCTACCCTGGGCAGGCCAGTGAACTGGAGTATGCAAGTGCAGTGGCCACCCTGGCTGCTCCACCCAGAGGGCGCTGGTGAGTGTCAGGCAGCGGATGCCTGCACTCTGAGAACCACTGTACCTGCTGCCCAGGTCAAAGGTTGGGCGAAACTGGAGGTCTTCTCCAGACGCATAGATTCAGCGTAAGGGGTATCTGAAGTGGAGAAGTAACCAAGACAGTGCCAAGATACAGGCCCATGGGAGACAGAAGGGACCTGTCTTTCCCAGGATGCAGTGCTTTGGAGGAGTGAAGCTCTGAATGGGACTGGCCATGGCCAGGCTGAGGTCAAGGACTGAAAGGGCACCCACCAGGTGCGTGCAGCGGTCAGCCTAGGAAGCGGCTGCTCAGGAGGCTGAGGACAGAGGGGCCGTGGCAACGGGAGCTGGGACAGCGTTGCTGGTGAGGGCCTGTTCCCTCTGCACTCCTCCTTGTCTGTACAGCAAGCTCCTCCACCTGGGCACTGAGGTTTCCAGCTGAGCTCCGAGTGGAGATAATCAGGCTGTGCTGAATGCCTATTCCTGTGTTCTGCCAGCAGTAGCCACACCTGGTGAGTCATCCAGGGAACCATGAATGAAGGGTCCAATACGTAAATGTGGATGTTCTGTTGGGCGTTTGCATTTCCCAAACAGAAAGTGGAACCACAGGAACCCTCACTGAGGTACTTTTGGCCCCAGCCCCAGAGGAATAATGGTTCTGGGGTGCCCTGTGTTTGTGGGACTTGGGTGGGATGACAGTGACCTCGGTGTGCCGAGCCTAAGCCTTTGAAGAAACTCGCTCTTTGCATCTCTTTTTTCTTTCAAAAGCCTGAACATTGGACTTTAGTTTAAAAAAAGAAAGAAGGAAGTCACTTTTCCCAACTCCCTTACACAAAGACTGTGTTTCAGTTCAAGGTCTTTCCCGACTCTGTGGAAATCTGTGGAAGCCAGGAGCCCTCTTTGTGGGCCTGGGCCTGGGCCCGGTTTTGTGCTTCTGGGTTAGAACTCTGGAACAAACATGAAGGTGGTTTTCTGATTATGGTCTCAGGCAAGAGCTAGGAAGTGTCATGCCCGCACATCTTCATGCTGGGGCTCTGGGGAACCTTGTGCCAGGGCTGCATTAGCCCCTGGTCTGTGGAGCAGAATTCCTAAGATGTGCTTGGCCTACTTCTCAAGACAATTTGGCAATTAAGTCAAGGCCAGCTGTGGTAGGCCTTCACAGGTGCATTCACACCCAGATATTACATGCTGGTGTGGAGATGTGGCCCTCAGGTGACACAGATGCAGGCTGCCACCTCAGGGCTGTCTGGTGGGGCTTCCAGCTCCTGCTCTTCCCCCATCACAGGCCCCTGGAGGGAGTGGACTCAGCAAAGCTCCAGCTCAGTGCCCTCCACAAACCTGAGAGCTTCAGTTCCAGGTGTTTCCAACTGTTAGAAAGCTCATTGTCTTTTCTTCCCCCAGCCCAGTCCTGCAGGGCTGCTTAACCTGGACCGGGCTTTCCTGGAAGGGTGGGGTCCTCTCTTCTGTTTCTCCTCTACCTCTTGTATTGTTGCTGTCTGGGGTCCTCGGGTTGGAAAGGGTAGAAAGAGTTGGGAAACCCTGTCTTTTGGCACAACATGGTGCCCAGGGCTGGAGTGCTCAGGTGGTGTTGGGGTTTTTCAGTCTCTCTTGTCTGCATTGCTGGGAGCCCTTGGGGAGCCCCCATCCAGATGCTGCCTCCTCACAGGCCCTCAATGCCTGCTGTGAGCGCAGTTCCTGCTTAGCTCTGCAGGCAAGTGGCCAGCTGCAGTCTCTGCCTCCAGGCTCCTGGAGGGGGGCATGTCTCTCTCCTTCAGAAGACACAGGCCAAGTTCCCCAAGTGACTCTCAGGGCAGCTTCACTTCATGAGGGAGGGAGAAGCACTGCCCCCCCAGCAGTGAAGGCTCTCAAAGCAGGCCTCCTGTGGCCTCAAGGGCTGAGGGAATCAGCTTCTCTGAGGCAACCTGTGGTGAGGGATACTGGGAAGACACTGTTGAGTGCCCCTTGGGCCATTCTTGGCCACTGTTGGCAGCCACTACCTGGTTGAAGTATGGCTACTTGACCCCACCTGTGTGGCCTTCGGTGTGAACTGTGCAGAACACTTGGTGAGTCTTCCCAAGGGTCCCCCAGACACACCTGGAGAGCCCTGGTCCTCAGGATGACTGGGAGACAAGTCAGGGTGACCCTGGGCAGAAGTTGTTGGGTATCTGACTCTCAAAAGACTTCATGTTTCAGAATGACTGTGTGTTTGAAGAGGAAGTGAGCAGACAGTGGAGAGAGATCACATTGGCCTCTTGCCCCTCCTCTAGCTCTCCATGGCAACTGCGGCTCCTTCTCACCATTAAGGAGCCACCATTGTTATTAACCAACATCCGTGGTCCACGCTGGGGTTCGCTCCTGGCATAGGACACTCTGTGGGTGTGGATGCACGTCTGTTGACATGTGTCCATGGGTACAGCTCATACGAGTGCTTTCACTGCCTTGAAAACGTGTGTTTCACCTGTTCATTCCTCCCTCCTTCCCTCTCTCCTCACACTCAGGAACTATCAGTCTTTAATTCCTCTACAGTTTGCCTTTTCCAGAATTTTAGATAGTTGGAATCGTACGGTAGCCTTTTCAGATTGGATTATTTCCTTAATATGTATTTAGGATTCCTCTCTGTCTTTTCAAGGCTTGAGAGTGTTCTTCTTTTTAGCTGAATAATATTCCATGGTCTAGATATACCACAATTTTTCCATTAACCTACTGAAGGACCTCTCAGCCACTTCCAGGTTTTGGCATTTGAGAATAAAGTTGTTAACATCCATGTGCAGGTTTTTGTGCAGACATAAAATTTTCAGTTCCTGTGGGTAAATACCAAGGAGCATGGTTGCTAGATCCTATAACAAGAGGACATTAATTTTGTAAGATATTTCCAAATTATCTTTCAAGGCAGCTGCAGGGTCTTGCATTCCCTCTGAGCCTTCCTGTTGCTTCATGTCCTCCCCAGTAAGGCATCTCTCTCACCCCAGGTAGGTAGAACTCAAAAAGTTCTTCTTGCTCTCTTCTCCTGGGCCCAAGTGTGGCCCAACTTCTCACACCCACTCCGCCTAGTGGAACACCCTGCCCAGCTCAGTCTTGCCAGTGGCACACAGTGGGCCTTGGTCCTGTGAGCAGGTGAGCAGCGGCTGAGCCAGCCCTCAGCTTCGTGTGCTCTGGCCTGACTTACCTGGACTGCTGCTCTCCTGCTTGGCTCCACTCTTCACCAGCAGCTCCCGCCCTCTGAGGGCATTCACCAGAGCCCTCTGGCCACCACTGGCCACTCACTGTCCCTCTTCCCTCACCTAGAGGAGGATGGGGCCTGGCCATCTGCCTAGTGATCCACCACCTCGGGCATTGAGTCCTCAGCAGTGAGGACTAATGAGTGTCCTTAGTAGTACGGGCTTATGGTTGTAAGGCATACATTTCTGTGGACATTTTTTTTTTATATTGTCTCCCTCCCTCCCAACCCCTTAGGAAGTAGCCAAGACCTTTTCTTTTTCTGTGTGATAAAATGAACACCAGGTTTTACTTGGGTTTGCCCAAGTCCCAGGCCAGACAACAACAGAGGCCAGGAGCTCAGATTTCCACCTCTGGGCCACCTACTCCCTGATCACACTGCACGGCTTTCTACTCTGACACCGTATATGCTGAGACTTACCCAAACCATTAGAACACCGTAAGGTGTGAACACGTGGGAAGACTTAGGGACTGTCAGGAGATGCGGGTGGCACCCACCTACACTCCAGATCATTAGATTATCACTAGCTTTCTTATCTGTAGTGAGTGTTTATGTTAATCATAAAATCTTGAACAGAGAAAAGAATAAAGTTGATTGTTCCTTCTCTTAGTTTTTTCTAAAAATTGAGATGTATTCCTCAGAGCTCCTTTCTGACACCACCCGTGATAAGGGAGCTCTGAGGAAGTACATAAACTGAAGTCATTTGCCATGGCGGGAGGGGATGGTTAGGGGAGAGGCGCGGCTCCATTAGGCAGTGTAATCACAAGCCACCTCCGGGTCCCATGCGCTCACGTTGCACGGGGAAAGCAGGGCTCATCTGATGCCAAGTGCCCAGCCTGCTCAGCCACGTGCAAGGCATGAGACACTTCTGCAACCTGGAAAGTGAAGCTGGCAGCTTCAGAGGAGATGGGATGCTCTTCACAGCCACACTGCTGACTTTTCTTTTCTTTCTTTCTTTTTTTTTTTTTTTCCTTCGGTACTAGGGATTGATCCCAGGTGCGTTCTATCTCTGAGCTATACCTCCAGCCCTATTTATTTATTTTTTATTTTAAAACAGGGTCACACTAAGTTGCAGAGGGCCTCACGAAGTAGCTGAGGCTGGTTTCTGTCTCAGGCTCCCTAGTACTGGGATTACAATTGTGTGCCACCTTGACTGGCTTGCTAATTTCTTTAATTCATGTAGCCTTAGAACCAACTGGGTACAAGTGTCAGACCCATCTGTGGACACTTGGCTGGTAGTCCCTGAGCGCATGCTGAGAACAAGGCCATGGAGGTCTGATGCTGGCACCTCCCAAGAATGTTCCCTCTGCTGCGACATAGCTGTCTTCTGGTTTGTGTGACCCACCTCAATTTCAGGAGAAGCAAAAGGTCTTTAGTCAGTAACATTTAGGATGACTAGGACTTTCCATGTTTCAAGGAGAAGCCTGGGTGGGTAAAGCCTGGTGTGGCCTAGTGGGAGGATGAGCAGTGTCCAGGTCAGCAGAGCCTGAGAGCCCTGGCCATAACCCTGCACGCTTGATCATGGCACAGCTTGGTGCACAGTCCTCAGGGTGCTGAGACCCAGGAACTCCAGGAAGGGCAGAGGAGCTCACCAAAGGGCTGGGTGACAGTACCTTGGCCACATCTCTAAAAGGCAGGCCAGGACAGACCCGGCTGTGAGGCTTGGGGGTCAGGCCAGGCATGGAGGGTGGATGCATGAAATGCTCCTCTCAGCGGGGCTGTGTCCTAGTGAAGAGAGAAGAACACATCCATCTTTAAAGACACCAGAGAGCTTTTAAAACTGCACATTAAGCAGAAACAAGAGTCTAATTGAAGAGTGAGTTGGTAAATGAAACCATGTTTAAAAGTTTGCTCCAAAATGAACAGGGAGGGATAATTAATTACTCAAGTGGTCTTTAAATAATTAATAATGTTCTGCTGGATGTAATTAAAGAAGATTTTCTAGGCCAAATTGTTCTTAAGCACAGACTCACAAACTCAGAAACAGAGCATCTGAATCAAGAAGCTTTGTCCTTGTCTTTTCACCAAAATATTACTATTTTCTCTGTTCTTTGGTCTTTTTTCTTGTTCTAGGACCTATTAGGTCCTCTTTCTGCTTCTAAGTTCACACCCTGAGGGGAAGGGGATGATGGGCAAGGTGAGGAGTGAATACTGAGCATTATAACTTGAACGTCATACTCAACAGGACCCACTGGCACCTCTTGACCAGTCCCATCACCGATGGGGCTGATGGATGCTGGCCAAAAGTCCCTTTCCTGGCATACACTCCTTCAGCCTCCTGAGGTGCTCAGTTATAAGCCACAAAGTCTCCGTGTAGGCAGGCACAGTGCACAGTGCTGTCCAAGGATGCTGGCTGGGGTACTAACTTGGCAACACTCCATCTTTTCCTCAGCTTCTCCAAGATGATCAGACAAGACAGAAAGCTTGGACATCCAACTGGTTATTCAACCCACAAGTAAGAATTTTAGTGACCGCATGTGTGCTTTGCTTGGTTTTGAGAAGAGAGCAGGGTGAACAAGAGACTGGGATGGCTCTCAGAGCGTTGTCCATTGGGGCAGATGACTGCCCACATCAGCACAGGACAACCATGTCTGCTTCATGCTTTTCTGATAAGCTCAAGCAACCAAATGCAGGAATTTAGGTAGACAGTAAGTAAAATAATATCACACTTTAACTTAAATACCTTTTTGAGTGGATACAACAGCCAAACACATCCACTTGGACACACTGTCATTACAGAAGAAAAAGGCCTGCTTAACCCACAGGCAGCCCACATCTCCCCTGGAGAGTCTTCTTTGCTATAATTGAGAGCACTTTGGCTGATTGCTTTAAAATGCCTTCTTCAGAGGGTCACTCCCTCTTTGATTTCCTTGTTGCAGCACACTCTCCTCCCAGAGTGTAAAAGCTGTTTCAGTGAGAATGCTGAAAGAAGAATGGAAGGAAACCTGGAACAGCAGATATGAAGACCTGACAGCCCTGCAGTGGTTTAGCCACATCCTTGTAGAAGGCAGGGTGTTGCAGAATGGAACATGCTCTGTAGTCAGAACAGGTATGTGTGGTGGCTGTCACTGGGCTTCGTGGGACCAGCTTGGCCTCCAACTTTGTCCCTGTCCAAGATTTGTCCAATGACTTCTTAAACACTTCCAGTATACTCATAACTTCATGGTGATTAGAGCCCATGGGACCCTGGGGACCACCTGATACCTGCATGTCTCCAAGCATATGGGGCAGAGTGTAAGTGAAGGGTGCATGAGCTCCCACTTTCCTGTAGGACCTGCTGTCAGGATTCTCCCAGAACCCTCACAGCCAGCCTAGGGCAGCAAGGGCAGAAGGCCAAGGAGGGCACACCCAGGACTAGGTGAACAGACAGATTCTGAAATAAGCAAGAAGAGGCTGCAGTGTGGCCAGGTTTCCTGTGCTAGCCAGGGCATCCTGGGAAGAACCACAAGGGAGGACACCTTACAAGAGGCAGCAAACCTCCTCCTGCCAGTGTCCTGAGGGTGCTGATGTGGAGTGCTCCCAGACAGAACTCTAGACCACATGCTTCATGTGGACTCCAGTGCTCCCAGACATGGCTCTACATCACCTGTTTCTTGTGGACTGTGGTGCTCTGAGATAGGGCTCTATATTAGATGCTCCCCACAGACCCTAGCAGCCTACTTCTGCCCTCCCCGGGGATGCTTTATCAGCCCCTGTGGGTCTAACGTCCTCAGTGTGCATGCTTCATTCCCAAGGAGAACATGCTGGTGAAGCTTGGTGTGGGATCTTGGTGTCTAGTTCTGGGCCCTCCTCCTGGGGAGGCACCTGCACTTCTTGGAGCAGAGAGGCAGCCCCAGTAATGTAACTCCCTGCCAGTGTACCCTACCTCTCCTCTCCCGGCGGTGCTGTGTTGTTTGTTCACCCCTGACTGGGTCTGGCCCAGCACTACTGGGGTATTATAGACACTGCTTATTTTTTTAAAGGGAGAAAAGGAACATATTTAAAAAAAAAACATTTACTTTACAACCAAAGTGTATAGGACCCCCAAAGCCTGAACTAGCTTGTAAGCAATCATTCAGTTTCAGGCTGAGAAATCAGAGTTTTTTCAGACAGATTAGAGCCTCTGGAAAAGCCTATAAGAAACAGGCAAGTATGACCTTTACTGCAAAGCTGCTACTTCTCTTTGCCTTTTGTGTGTGTGTGTGTGTGTGTGTGGTACTGGGGATGGAGATAGAACCTGGGGGGCAATCTTCCTTTGAGCTACACCCCAGCACTATTTTTTATTTTATTTTTTTTACTTTGAAACAAGGTCTCTCTTTGAATAAGAAAATACTTCTTTTAATATTTTAATTTCTTTATAGTCTTGCTTATGAAATGTATTTTTGAAACAATTTAATAATCTTCTAGGAATTTAATTCCTAAAAAAAAGAAGAATGTAGTACTGTGAGTCACTGACTAGAGACCAACAGGGCCCCCGGGCATGAATGGGTGGAGGGGCCCTGGAACTAGGTTCCCTTTCCAAGATGTCCAGAGCCCTCTCCCCTCTCATGGGCTGGACTCCTCTAACCTCTCCCCTCTGCTCACCCCAGGCAGCAAGGCTGTTCCCCACAGTGGCTCTCCAGGCATGGCTACCTATGCTCTGGCCCCTGCCCTTCTGGGAGCATTCCTGCCCATCCCACTCAGCACCCCTGCCACAAGAGCCCACACAGTCTTTTTCTTCTGTTCCCAAGTACAGGTGAAGTCACCACCCCAGTGAGATGACTGTCTTACTGAGGGGTCTCAGCCAAGAAATTTTATAGGAAAATTAACAAGATCAGTGAAGTTGGTATTTATTTATATATTTTTTTAATTGGTGCAATTGTACTCATAGATTTTTTTTTGCTCATATAGAAAGAGCTTTAACTTTTTTATTGGTGCAATGTATTCATAAATCATAATGGTATAAAGAAAATACTTTTGTAGACATACATGCACACATTGCCCAGTCAGCCCCCACCCGATCCCCACCCCGTTCCCTCCCCATCCCTCCTTCCCATGCTTGGCTTAGTGGTTGACATCTAGTTTTATAGCAATTTATCCAATATTAACGATGATAATCTCACATAACAGTTTCATTTGTCTGATGCCAAGCTTTTGATGACTAAAAGATAACAATTCGATATTTCTTTTTTGCTTTCTTTCTTACCAGAGAATATTTTTATCTTTTCTTTTTTTTTAGGTGAAGCTATCATACATTTATTTATTTATTTTTCAGAAAAAATCTATCCTGATATGGAATATGGACTCTAGATACCCAAAACAATCTCGAAGAAGAACAAAACTAAGATGTATATTTTCTGATTTCAAACCATATAAAGCTACAATAATTGAAACAGTGTAGTACTGTTCTAAAGGCAGATATATAAACCATTGGAGTTAAATAAAAGCCTAGAGATACATTCTTCCATATATTGTCAAGTTATTTTTGACAAGGTTTCCACAAACATTTGGTGGAGGAAATACTAATCTTTTAACTAAATATTGTTGAAAAATAATAATTACATGAAAAACAATAAAATTGGACCCTTACCTAATCCCATATACAAATATTAACTCAAAATAGATAAAAGACCTAAATATAAATCTTAAGACTATAAACTTTTAGAAGAAAATCTGGGTCATAAAACCTCACAACATTGAAATTGGCAGTGATTTCTTGGATATGATTTCAATGGCACAGGCAACAGAAGAGTATACAAACTCCCTAAAAAAAAATATTGTATATCCAATGACAATGTAAACAGAGTTAAAAGTTACTGATAGAATGGGATAAAATATTTCCAAATGCTATATCTGAAGGTATATTAATATTCCAACTAGAAATCCTAAAAATAGCAACAATAAAAGCAAACAATACAATTTAGAGATAGGTAAAAGACTAACATAAATAATGAATCTCCACAGATAACCAATCTTAGTTGTCTGTTGGATGGAAAATCTTGTTTCTCTGGTTCTGGTATGTGTTACCTATTTCTTCTTTGTAGTTAATCTCTGAGTATTTTCTCTAGCGCTGGTTTTGAAGACATAAATTCCTTCAGTTTCTGTTTGTTGTGGAAGCTTCTTATTTCCCCATCTAATTTGATAGAAAGTTTTGCTGGGTAGGAAATTTGCGGCTGGAAGTTGTTTTCTTTCAGAGTTTGGAATATGTTACTCCAAGGCCTTCTGGCTCTCATGACTTGGTTTTGGAAGTCTGGAGTGATTCTAATTGGTTTGCCTCTGAATGTCACTTGGCCCTTTGTTTTTGTTGCCTTTAAGATTCTCTGCTTGGAGTGGGCTCAGGGAGAGTGCATCCTCAGATGTGTTGTGCCTGCACCTTCTCTTAAAGTGGAATCTACTCTCAGGGTCCTAGCTGACCCTGCTCATTTAGGACCTGAGAAAAAGTACACATTAAATATTGTTCTTTTGGCCTGGCCTGACTCACCCCATTTCATTTATACAATCTTCTGTTTTTACAATTACTTTGTAATCCACAATTTATTACACCTTTACTAGTTGTTTTCCTATTCTTTTCCTGGACTATTTGCTTTATTTCATTGTTTAATTTATATTATATGATAATATAAAGATTGATTCTGTGGAAAATAAACTCCTGTTGGACGTGTGTACCATTATGTTCCACTATGGTTTTATAACTAAAAAAGTTTATGTATGGTCAAAAAAACTGTATAAACTCAGGAAAAAAAAAATTCTCTGCTTGGCTTCCACATTGGTCATTTTGAAATTACGTGTCGTTGGGATCCTCTTCTCTGAGCCTCTCTAACGGGGGTTCTATAAGTTTCCTGGACCTGTGTATCAACCTCTTGCTCTATGTTTGGAAATTTTTCTGCTATTATTTCCTTGAAAAGATTGTTAATCCCTTTGGTTTCACCTTCTTTTCTCTCCTCTATTCCAATTATTCTTAGGTTAGCTCTCTTAAAATGGGCCCATATTTCTTCAATGTCAGATTCCTGCTGTCGGATATTTTTTTCTAGATTAGAAACTATGCATTCATTTTTTGAATGATCATCTTCTAGGAGCGAGATTCTATTCTCCATGTGGTCTAATCGGTTGTTTGTACTTTGAATTGAGGCCTTTACTTCATTAATTGCATCCTTTATCTCTCTTTGGCTCTCTCTGAATTCTTTTTGAAACGCCTCTATTATTTCTACAGTTATTTTCCTGATTTGATCTTCTAGAAATCTCTGAATTTCTGTTTTATCAGGTTCTGATGTTGTGGAGTTGTGGGCATTCATTGCTTCATTGTTATTCCTCTTTCCCATGATTTCGGAAGTTTGTGCCTTCTCGGGGTTCTTCCCTAGGTCACTACGACTTCACTTAAGGTGCTGTTGATCTCGAGTCTGTGGTATCTCAGTCCCCACTACTCCTTTACTGGGTTGTATTGCAGAGTCTCAGACCCAGGGAGTCAATCGAGGCTGCTTTAGACCATGGGGGGTGCCAGGTTGGGCGTTCTTCTATGGTGTATTATCTCTGCCACCACCACTCCCCCACTGGGTCAAGTCCCTGGGAGTACAGTACTGGGATTTCTCCTCTAGGGGCCGCAATTTGACTCACTGTTGAGTGCGCAGATGGAGCTTTAGTGGACTCCGTGAATTCGCTGCTGCTGCCGCCGGTAGCAATATGGCGCTGCTGCCATGCCCTCGGCCGTGAGGCTGGCGTATTTCTTTTCTGTTTTTGAACTCTACTCTAAGTTCCTGCAGGGTGTGCTGAGCCCAGCCCCTGGGAGCTTTAGATGCTCCCTGCGCTGAGAAATCTGCCGAATCCCGCCCGGCTGTTCCACAGCGGCTCACCTCGGCTCGCTGTCCACCGCTCCTCTCTGGAGTTTGGTGGGCTGTTGAGTGCGTTGGTCTGGTGCCGTCCGGTGAACTCGCCGCTGCCGCCAGCAGTAAGGCACTGCTGCTGCATTCTTGGGTGTGAGGCCGGCGTTTCTCCTCTCTGGTTTCTGGGCTCCATTATGAGTTCCCTTCCTCTCTGGAGCCTGGTGCTGCAAGGCAAAATGGTACCCGCCGCTTCACACCGTGGCTCCGGCAGCAGCACTGCGGTCTGGTTTCTGGTGTCTCGTTTTTCCAGCCCTCTTTTCTCTGTCCCTTAAAATTACATTTTTTGTTTCTCTGCTGATGGTGTTTTCTGGCTATGAAAGGCGCTGATTTTGTGGTAATAGTGATTGGTTGTTAGCGGGGCTCGTAAGCCCCGTTTTGCTCCGTCGCCATCTTCCCGGAAGTCGTAGTCATAGATCTTAATGGGATAAAAGACATGTGGAGACACACATGCACACATCACCCATTAGCCCTTACCCGATCCCCACCCCATTCCCTCCCCATCCCTCCTACTCATGCTTGGCTTAGTGATTGACTTTGATATGTTTGTTTAAGTACTTTAGAGAGTTTCCCTCTTCCCCCTCCCATTCCCACAGTTACGTCTCCTTATTTGCTCCTCTATAGAATCTCCTTCTTTATCTAGAGTTCCTCCTGTTACCCATTTCTCCCTAGCCTTTGCATATTAGGGAAAGCATACAATTTCATATATATATATTGGTGGTACTGGGGGTGAAACCCAGAGGTTTTCTACCTCTGGGCTATACTCCCAGACCTTTTTTTATATTTTATTTGGAAACAGGGTCTCAGTAAGTTGCTGAAAGCCTCACCAAGTAGCTGAGGCTGGCTTCGAGATCCTCCTGTCTCAGCCTCCCAAGCGTGGGAATTACAAGCGTGCACCACCACGCCCGGCACAATTTCTTATATTTTCTGACTGACTAATTTCACTTAGAATAATGTCCTGGAGTTCCATACATTTCCCTGTAAATTACATAATTGTGTTCTTCTTTATGGCTGAGTAAAATTCCATTGTGTATATATCCCATAGTTTTATAATCCATTCATCTGTTGATGGACATCTTGGCTGGTTCTATAGTTTGGCTATGGTGAATTGTGCAGATATGTATGCATTAGTTTGGTAATTTGGTTTCCTTTCTTTTGGGTAGATACCCAGAAGTGGTATTGCTGGATCAAATGGTAAGTTTGTTCCCATTCTTCTGAGGATCCTCCATACTGTTTTCCAAAGTGGTTGCACTAATTTGCAATCCCACTAATAATGTTTTAGAGTTCCTACTTCTCCATCTCCTCGCCAGCATTTGTTGCTGTTTGTGTTTTGAATGATTGGCATTTTTGTTGGAATTAGGTGAAATCTCAGGGTAGTTTTGATTTGCATCTCTCTGATTGCTAAAGATGTTGAGCATTTTTTCATGCATTTATTGGCCATTTGAATTTCCTCTTTTGTGAAGTGTCTATTTAATTCACTTGCCCATTTTTTGATTGGGTTATTTGTTTTCTTAGTGCTGAGTTTCTTGAGTTCTCTGTATATTCTAGATATTAGTCCTCTATCTGAGGAGTAGGTGGCAAAAATCTCCCATTCTGTTGGCTCTCGATTGAGGTTCTTGACAGTTTCCTTTGCTAAACAGAAACTCTTTAATTTCATGCAATCCCATGTATTGATTCACCTTTTAGTTTGTTGTGCCTTTCGGGTCTTGTTGAGAAAGGTTTTTATCTGTGCCTATGTGTTGCAGTGTTGGACCTATGTCCTCTTCAAGGAGCCTCAAAGTCTCTGGTCTGATTTCCAGGTCTTTGATCCATTTTGAATTGACTCTTGTGCAGGGTGAGAAAGTGGGATTAATTTCCAGTTTTTTGCATATGGTTAACTAGTTTTGCCAACACCATTTGTTGAACAGGCTATATTTTTTCCAGTGTATGTTTTTGGCCCCTTTGTCAAAAATCAATTGGCTGTAAGTGTGTGAGTTTGTTTCTAAGTCTTCTATTCTGCTCCATTGGTCTATGTATCTGTTTTTGTGCCAGTACCATGCTGTTTTTGTTACAATGGCTTTGTAGTATAGTTTAAAGTCAGGTATTGTGATTCCTCCTGCCAGGTTTTTCTTGCTGAGAACTACTTTGGCTGTTCTGTTTTTTTGTTATTGTTGTTCCAAATGAATTTAAGGACTGATTTTTTTTATGTCTGTGAGCAATGATCTTAGTAATTTAATGGGGATTGCACTGAATACTTTTGGAAGTATGGCCATTTTAATGATATTTATTCTGCCTATCCATGAGTATGGAAGATCTTTGCATCTTCTAAGATCTTCTTCGATTACTTTTTTCAATGTTTTATAACTTTATTTGTAGAGGTCTTTTACCTCCTTGGTTAAGTTAATTCCTAAGTATTTTATTTTTTTTTGTGTGGGAAATCCTGAGTTGGAAGTGTTTTCTGAATTTCTTTTTCAGTGGATTTATGGTTGGTGTACAGAAAAGCTTCTGATTTTTTAAGATTGAGTTTATATCCAGACACTTTGTTGATCAGTTCTATAAGCTTTTTGGTTGCTGAATTTTTTGATCAATTCTATAAGCCTTTCATTGAGTTTGTTGGGTCTTCTATGTATAGTATCATGTCATCTGCAAATAGTGAAAGTTTGAGTTCTTCTTTTCCTATTTGTACTCCTTTGATTTCCTTTTCTTGCCTTATTGCTCTGGCTAGAGTCTCAGGTACTATATTGAAGAGAAGTGGTGATAATGGACATCCTTGTCTTGTCCCTGTTTTTAGGGGGAATTCTAGAAGTTTTTCCCCATTTAATATGATGTTGAGCCGGGCGTGGTGGCGCACACTTGTAATCCCAGCATTTGGGAGGCTGAGGCCGGAGGATCACGGTTCGCGGACAGCCTCAGCTACTTAGTGAGGCCCTCTGCAACTCAGTGAGACCCGGTTTCAAAATAAAGAATCAAAAATAGGGCAGGGGCTATAGCTCAGAGGTCGAATGCCCCTGGGTTCCATCCCCAGACCCACAAAAAAAAATAATAATAATATGATGTTGGTGGTGGGCTTATTGTAGAGTGCCTTTATGATGTTGAGGTATGTTCCTTCTATTCCTATTCTCTGCAGGGATTTTATCATAAATGGGTGTTGGATTTTATCAAATGCTTTTTCAGCATCTATTGAAATGATCATGTGATTGATTTTTGTCTTCGGTTCTGTTTATATAACGAATTACATGGATTGATTATCATATGTTGAACCAGCCTTGCATCCCTGGAATGAACCCTACCTGGTCATGGTGTATGATTTTCTTTGTGTGCTTTTGAATGCATGTTGTTAGTATTTTGTTTAATAGTTTTGCATCCAAACTATATCGCATCAGAGATATAGGCCTGTAGTTTTCCTTCCTTGAACTGTCTTTATTTAGTTTGGGTATTAGTGTAATGTTGTCTTCATAGAATGTATTTGGGAGAGTCAGGTTTTTTCTATTTCATGAAATAGATTGAGGAGTATTGGGGTTAGCTCTTCTATAAAGGTTTTATAGAGTTCACTTGGGAAACTATCTGGTCCTGGGCTTTTCTTTGATGTTAAGCTCTTTATTGCTGTTTTAATCTCGTTGATTCCTATTGGTTGGTTTAAGTATTCTATATCTTCTTGACTCAGTTTAGGAAGGTTATATTTATCTAGAAAGTTGTCAGTTTCCTCCAGATTTTCCATTTTGTTGGAATATAGTTTTTCAAAGTAGTTTCTGATAATCCTCTGGATTTCTATAGTCAGTAGTGATATGTCCTTTTTCATTTCTTATATTCATAATTTGAGTTGATTCTCTCTCTTTTTTTTTGGTTAGGTTGGTTAGTGGTTTATCAATCTTGTTAATATTTTTAAGAAACCAGCTTTTGGTTTTGTTGGTTTTCTGTATTTTTTTTATTCTCTACTTCATTGATTTCTGCTCTGATTTTAATAATTTACTGTATTCTACTGGCTTTGAGGTTAGATTGTTCCTGTTTTTCAATGGCTGTGAGGTGTGTCATTTGGTTATTTATTTGATGATTTTCTGTTTTTCTCATGTGAGCACTCAATGCAATAAATTTTCCTCTTAATACTGCCTTCAAAGTGTCCCAGAGGTTTTGATATGTTTTATCTCTATTTTTGTTTGTTTCTAGAAATTTCTTGATTTTATCTCTTACTTCTTCTCTGGTCCATTCTTCATTCAGAAGTGTGGTGTTTAGTCTCCACATGTTTATGTGGTTTCTCTGGTTCTTCTTATAGTTGATTTGTAGTTTCATTCCATTATGATCTGAAAAGACACAGGGAAGTATGTTATATTTTTTGAATTTGCTGGTGCTCACTTTGTGTCCCAGGATGTGATCTATTTTGTAGAAGATTCTGTGAGCAGCTGAGAAAAATGTGAATTCTGCTGTAGTTGGGTGAAATAGTCTATATGGACCATTGTGGACTTCTGGGAATATGGTGACCGAGAAAAGCGGGGCTTAAGAGCCCCGCTAACAACCAATCTCTATTACTACAAAATCAGCACCTTTCATAGCCAGAAAACACCATCACCAGAGAAACAAAAAAATCACCAGCCCCAGAGAGGAGGGGGACTCAGAACAGAGCTCAGAGCCACAGAGGAGATACGCCGGCCTCATGGCCAAGGACGCGGTAGGAGCGCTTTACTGCCGGTGGCAGCGGCGAGTTCACTGGACGGCTACGGCTACAGACCAACACACTCAACAGCCCACCAGGCTCCAGAGAGGAGTGGCAGACAGCGAGCCGAGGGACTCAAAGCGGAGCTCAAAACCAGAGAAGATATACGCCAGCCTCACGGCTGAGGGCGTGGCAGAGGCGCCATATTGCCACCGGCGGCAGCAGCAGCGAATTCACCGAGTCCACTAAAGCTCCATCTGCATACTCAACAATGGTGAGTCAAATTGTGGGCCCCAGAGGAGAAATCCCAGTACTGACTCCCAGGCACTTGACCCAGTGAGGGAGTGGTGGTGGCAGAGATATCACACCATAGGAGAACGCCCAACCTGGCACCCCTCATGGTCTAAAGCAGCCTCGATTTTGACTCCCTGGATCTGAGACTCTGCGGTACAACCTAGTAAAGGAGTAGTGGAGACTGAGATACCACAGACTTGAGATCCAGAGCACCTTAAGTAAAGTCGTAGTGACCCAAGGGAAGATCCTAGAGAAGGCACAAACTTCCAAAATCATGGGAAAGAGGAATAACAATGGAGCAATGAATGCCCACAACCCCACAACATCAGAACCTGATAAAACAGAAATTCAGAGATTTCTAGAAGATCAAATCAGGAAAATAATTGTAGAAATAATAGAGGTGTTTCGAAAAGAATTCAGAGCCAAAGAGAGATAAAGGATGCAATTAGTGAAGTAAAGGCCTCAATTCAAAGTACAAACAACCGATTAGACCACATGGAGAATAGAATCTCGCTCTTAGAAGATGAGCAATCCAAAAATGAATGCATAGTTTCTAATCTAGAAAAAAATATCCGACAGCAGGAATCTGACATTGAAGAAATATGGGCCCATTTTAAGAGAGCTAACCTAAGAATAATTGGAATAGAAGAGGGAAAAGAAGGTGAAACCAAAGGGATCAACAATCTCTTCAAGGAAGTAATAGCAGAAAAATTTCCAAACATAGAGCAAGAGGTTGATACACAGGTCCAGGAAACTTATAGAACCCCCGTTAAAGAGGCTCAGAGAAGAGGATCCCCATGCCACATAATTGTCAAAATGACCAATATGGAAGCCAAGCAGAGAATCTTAAAGGCAACAAAAACAAAGGGCCAAGTGACATTCAGAGGCAAACCAATTAGAATCACTCCAGACTTCCAAAACCAAGTCATGAGAGCCAGAAGGGCCTGGAGTAACATATTCCAAAATCTGAAAGAAAACAACTTCCAGCCACAAATTTCCTACCCAGCAAAAATTTCTATCAAATTAGATGGAGAAATAAGAAGCTTCCATGACAAACAGAAACTCAAGGAATTTATGTCTTCAGAACCAGCACTAGAGAAAATACTCAAAGAGATTAACTACAAAGAAGAAATAGGTAACACATACCAGAACCAGAGAAACAAGATTTTCCATCCAACAGACAACTAAGATTGGTTATCTGTGGAGATTTATTATTTATGTTAGTCTTATACCTATCTCTAAATTGCATTGTTTGCTTTTATTGTTGTTAATTTTTAGGATTTCTAGTTGGAATATTAATATACCTTCAGATATAGCATTTGGAAATATTTTATCCCATTCTATCAGTAACTTTTAACTCTGTTTACATTGTCTTTGGATATACAATATTTCTTTATTTTTTAGGGAGTTTATTTACCCTTTTGTTGCCTGTGCCATTGAAATCATAACCAAGAAATCACTGCCAATTTCAATGTTGTGAGGTTTTATGACCCAGATTTTCTTCTAAAAGTTTATAGTCTTAAGATTTATATTTAGATCTTTTATCTATTTTGAGTTAATATTTGTATATGGGATTAGGTAAGGGTCCAATTTTATTGTTTTTCATGTAATTATTATTTTTCAACAATATTTAGTTAAAAGATTAGTATTTCCTCCACCAAATGTTTGTGGAAACCTTGTCAAAAATAACTTGACAATATATGGAAGAATGTATCTCTAGGCTTTTATTTAACTCCAATGGTTTATATATCTGCCTTTAGAACAGTACTGCACTGTTTCAATTATTGTAGCTTTATATGGTTTGAAATCAGAAAATATATATCTAGCTTTGTTCTTTTTCGAGATCGTTTTGTGTATCTAGAGTCCATATTCCATATTAGGATAGATTTTTTCTGAAAAATAAATATATAAATATATGATAGTTTCACCTAAAAAAAAAGAAAAATAATATTCTCTGGTAAGAAAGAAAGCAAAAAGAAATATTGAAATGTTATCTTTAAGTCATCAAAAGCTTGGTATCAGACAAATGAAACTTTTCTGTGAGATTATCATTTTTAATTTTGGATAAATTGCTATAATACTAGATGTCAACCACTAAGCCAAGCATGAGAAGGAGGGATGGGGAGGGAATGGGGTGGGAATTGGGTGGGGGCTAACTGGGCAATGTGTGTATGTATGTCTACAAAAGTTTTTTTGTATCCTGCTATGATGTATGAATACAGTGCACCAATAAAATATAAAAAAAGAAATATTCTATATGTGTCCATCAGGTCCATTTGATTAATGGTTTTCTTTAGGTCTGAGGAATCTTTACTGACCTTTTGTCTAGAAGATTGGTCTAATGGTGTGAGAGGGGCGTTGAGAGTCCCAGTATTATTGCATTGGGATTTATGTGTGACTTCATGTCACAAAGAGTTTGTTTTATGAAAGTAGCTGCATCTATATTTGGGGCATAAATGTTGATTATTATAATTTCCTCTTGCTGGATTGTTCCTTTTACCGGTAAAAAATGACCTTCTTTGTCTCTTATGATAAGCTTGGGCTTGAAGTCTAACTTGTCTGATATCGTAGTTTTACTCCTACTTGTCTTCAAGTTCCATTCGCATGGATTACCTTGCTCCAGCCTTTTACCTTAAGTTTGTTACTATCTTTACTTGTAAGGTATGTTTCTTGCAAGCAGCAGATAGATGGATTCTATTTTTTAATCCATTTTGCCACTTTTTATTTGGGGAGTTGAGGCCATTTACATTCAGTGTGATTATGAGAGATGATTTTTAATTCCTAACATGTTAAGATTTTATTTCTGTTTGAAATACTGTTTGTTCTTCTTTGCTTAGTTGTCTGCTGGATGGAAATCTTGTTTTTCTGGTTCTGGCATGTATTACTTATTTCTTATTTGTAGTTAATCTCTTTGAGCATTTTCTCTAGCACTGGTTTTGAAGACATAAATTCCTTCAGTTTCTGTTTGTCATGGAAGCTTCTTATTTCCACATCTAATTTCTGAGATAGTTTTGCTGGGTAGGAAATTTTTGGCTGCAGTTGTTTTCTTTCAGAGTTTGGAATATGTTACTCTAGGCCCTTCTGGCTTTCATGACTTGGTTTGGGAAGTCTGGAGTGATTCTAATTGGTTTGCCTCTGAATGTCACTTGGCCCTTTGTTTTTGTTGCCTTTAAGATTCTCTGCTTGGCTTCTACATTGGTCATTTTGACTATGATGTGGTGTGGGGCATCTTTTCTCTGATCCTGTCTAAAGGGAGTTCTATAAGTTTCCTGTACCTTTGTATCAACCTCTTGCTCCATGTTTGGAAACTTTTCTGCTATTACTTCTTTGAAGAGATTGTTGATCCCTTTCATTTCACCTTCTTTTCCTCTATGCCAATTATTCTTAGGTTAGCTCTCTTATCATGGGCTCATATTTCTTCAATGTCCAATTCCTGCTGTTGAGTTGTTTTTTCTAAGTCATAAATTATGCATTCGTTTTTGGAGTAATCATCTTCTAGGAGCTAGATTCTATTCTTGATGTGGTCTAATCGATTGTTTATCATTTGAATTGAGTCCTTTACTTCAATGTTTGCATCCTTTATTTCTTTCAGACTCTCTCTAAATTCTTTCGGGAAGTCCTGGATTATTTTTACAGTTACATTCCTGATTTGATCTTCTGAAGATGTCTGTATTTCTGTGTTATCAGGTTCTGTTATTGTGGGGTTATTGGAGCTCATTGCTCTTTTGATGTTCCTCCTTCCCATGATTTCAGAAGTTTATACCTGTTGCTTTTGGTGATTAATCTCAGTCTCTAGGGTATCAGCTGGTATATTCAAGGACAAGTTGTATTGTATTCAACAGTGAAGGTTGAGTAAGGAGGGAAGTGAAGGAGTAAATGGAAGAATAGGGTAAGGTCTCAGATAGGGTAAAATAGGATGAGAATATGAGTTTTTTTAAGGTAGTATATACTAGAGATTAGAGATAGTAAAAATGTAGTAGTATTCTAGTAACCAATGTAGAATTTCTAGTATAATGATATGAAGTGGATTTAATACAAGACAGGGGAGAGATAAAAAGAAGAAAAAGATGGAAAAGGGACAGAGAGAAGAGAGTATGTTATGCACAAGAGAAGAAGCTTGGGAGAGGGTTTGGGAAGAGGGTTAAATAAACAAACAAACAAATAAAAATCAGCCAGTCATATACTGTCACACACACAAAAAGAACAAAAAACCAAAATAACCCCAACAACAAATTAATGCAACTCTACAAATAAATGACTATTCAGCAGATATATCCTCTGCAGTCTCTCTCTGTGTAGACACCAAGTTCCACCAGCATCTTTCCTGCTATAAGTCTGGTTTTCTGAGTCTTTCTCAGTCTATGCAGATGGTCGGTATCAATGGAGCTAGATTTAGTATTGAGCGCAGGTCACCCTCCATGCTTTCCATAGATTTGGAGTCTTGGTCTCTCCCTGCCTCTGTTGGTGGTGTATGCCTCTGAGACCAAACTCAATGTAGGAGTCTCTGATCTCCACAGCTAGGGATGTGCTAGTCTGACTTCTCCCTGTTTGTTACGATTGGGAGGTCTGCAGTATTCCTGGAGATCCTACTCATTGAGTTTAGTGTTAAGCATATATCTCCCCCAACACTTTCCATTGATCAGAGCCTGAGTCTGTCTGAGCTTCTGATATGTCCAACAGCAGATCCCACTCCTACCTTCTCCAGGTTCTTCTCCAGGTCACCATGACTTCATTTCTGGTGTTATTGAAAAGCACTCTGGATCTCTGGAGTGTGTGGTAATCTCAGCTGCCATTACTCCCTCACTGGGTTGTATCACAAGGTCTCAGATTCAGGAAGTTAATCATGGCTGCACAAGACCCTGGGGGTGCTGGGCTGGGCATTTTCCCGCGGGGAACTGCAACTTCACTTAAGGTGTTATTGAGTGCCACTCTGGGTCTCTGGAGGGTGTGGTAATCTTTGCCACCACTACTTTTTTACTGGGTTGAACTGCCAGGTCTCAGACTGAGAGTTTACCACAGCTACACGAATCCTGAGAGGTGCAGCACTGGAGTTCTCCACTTACGATTTTGGTGTGTGCTGGTCTGGATCTCTGGCAGGCATGGTAAGCTCAGCTGCTATTGGTAAGATGGTGCCGCCGTGGCACCCTCGCCACAAGGATGGTGTGAGCTCCACTCTGGATCTCTGGAGGGCATGGTGAACTTGGTCACCGGAAGTTTTAGTTGGTCTTTGCGCAGGAAGAATTGATGAATGACAATCGACTGATCTGCAACTGCTCACTTCAGCTCCTTGTTTTCCTTTTTTCTCTGGAGTCTAGTGCTGTGAGGCAAGATGGCACTGGCACAGTGCCCACTACAGCAAGTCAGGTGGGCTTCTTTTCTGCTCTCTGGTAGTTTTTCTAGTCTTCTTTTTCTCTGTCCCTTGTATTTATAGTTTTTATTTCTCTACTGATAGTATTTTCTGGCTATGTAAAATGCTGTTTTTGAGGCAATGGAGATCGAGTGTCAGTAAGACTCTTAGCGCTGCTTCTTTTGGTTGCCATCTTCCCGTAAGTTCCAGTATTTATTTTTGAAGCTAAAGCTGACAAGCTAATTTTGATTTCTAAGTTTATTTTATTAGCTTTATTTTTGAATTGTCTGCTAATTTGTCCTAAAACGCAACTTGCTGCATTTTTTGTTTATTAAAAAGAAGTTTGTTGCAGGATCCTGCCTTCTTCTCTGGGCAGTGTGGGCATGACCTGCAGGAGGCCACTAAGTTCAGGGGCTTGAGTAGGCTCCAGTTGCCACCCACCACATAGCTTGCTGGGAATATGTGAGATTGAGCCTTCACAGCCAGTGCACCCTGATCCCGCTGCTGCTATAAGAATGATCCCAGGTGTCAGCTTGTCTGTGTGAAGGGAGTGCTATATCTGGTGTGTCTGCCAGGGAATTTCAGGGGATTTGTGTTTGAATCAGTGGACTTAGTGGGAAAGATTTGCCCTCAATGGTGTGCTACTATCCAACCAGTGGGCCAGATGGAACCAAAAGGCAGAGGAAGTGAGGACTTTCTCCTGCAGTTGGGTCCCCCATCTTATGCCGACTCCCAGGCTCTCAGTCACTGTCAGCTCCCTTGACTGTCCAGCTCAGATGGCCTGGTGGCCTTCTCGGGGCTCCCCGCCTATCATCACATGAGCCGACTCACCTGATGAACCTTCCTCATTGCTCATGGGTATAGTTGGCCCTTCACATGCATAGGTTCCACATCTGCAGATTTAACCAACCAAGGGAAAAAAGCATTTCATCTGTATTAAATATACACAGATGTCTTGTCATTATTTCCTAAACAATGCACTTTAATAGCCACTTACTGTATTAAGTATTTCAGAGAGGATTTAAAGCATGCCGGAGGATGGCATAGTTCTGTGCTGACACCATGCTGTTTTATAGCAGGGGTCTGAGCATGAAGGGTTTGCTCTCCATGGGGTCCTGGAACTGATCACCACGAGTGTCGAGGGACGGCATGTGTCCAGTTGGTTCTGTGTTTCTGGAGGCCTTGTCTAATACAGACTCAAAGTGGGGACTGCTGGTGGAACTCTTGCTAGTCCTGACTCACAGGGTTTTGTGGATGAGCAAAAAACAATTCCCAAGCTGTTTTTTTTTTTTATGTCACCAAGCTGAGGAGTGATATGCCGTACCACAGTGGCTGGTAGGACAGGCCTCCAATCATGGCAGGCATCTTGTAACTACAAAAACAAACAAAAGAAAAGCTTTGATAATTGATAATAATGATACCTTTTCCTCAACTGATTCTCGAACCCAAATCACAAAGGGGTCCTGTTGGTATGACGGAAGTCCAGGGCATGGTCACCAACACTGGGAGCTCTCACCATGCCTCTCACCTCCTGAAGGCCTTGAGTCAGCCTCTGTGGGGACAGAATGGTGGGTGCCAGGAAGAAATCTACCTTAAACTGGTGTCTTTGAACAGAACAGATGTGCAGGGGAGGACCATCATGGGGCAGAGGAGTAGAGGAGAGTGGCTGTGTAGTTTCCCACCCATAGCCTGAGCCTGAGACCAGAATCCCATCTCCTGGCCTCAGGGTGCCTTGATTGCCCTGCCTTCTCCCCAGCTCAGAAAGTGCAGGGTGGACATCCTCCCTGTCCAGCCCCAGAGTGTTCTGCCCTCTGCCCTGTGCAGCAGTTGTCTCCTGTCGCTGCCTGTGGCTGCGGGGTCCACCCTGTGTCTACCTCCTCCTTCCATGCACACCTGCCCCATGTTGCTGCAGTGGCTCTTGGGTGCGGGGTCTGCACATCCTGGTTCTCTCTTGGAGGCTTCTGGAGGCCAGCAGTGTCCTGGCCAGGGGAGGGTGGCCCCTGTGGACCATGTCCTTTCCAGCACACATGGTCACTACAGAAACAAGTCTGAGTGGATATATGTGAAACAGCTGACTTATTCATTGCATATTGCATGCACCTATCAAAGAACACAGTGTGCCCATAAATAAACGCACCATAATTTGCCACTTAAAAATAACAGTGGTGCTCAGGGGATCCTTCTCAGAGGGGCTGGTCCCCTTGGGTGGGGGCCCTTCTCTGCCTGCTGGGATCAGTCTCCTGCTTAGAACTGTCACCTTACACAGAAAGGTGGAGTGGGGCCAGCTCAGGTTTTCTGCTTCTCTGCTTTTCTGCTTCCAGGAGAGCATAGTCTTCTTCCCCTTCCCTCCACAGATGCACTCTGCTCAGAAAACTCACTGGACAGCAGGTGGGCCGATCTCAGGCTGAGGGAGGGGCAGGGCCAACTCAGCTCTGGAATTTAATCTTTCAGGAGGATTTCCAAAAGGTGGTGTGCTGTAGGCACTGGTGTGGTCTAGTCCCCAAGCAGACATGGCACGTCCCTAGAAAAGTGTGGGGAAAGGCGCTTGCAGCCTGCCTGTCTGGCAGTGGGGGCTGAGGGTTGGTGCTGTGCCTGTCTAGGCCCGCCTGCCTGTCTATCCACGGTGCCCTGTGCCACGCCCCTGGAGCTGGCTGTGAGGTGGGGCCCGCAGTTCCCTTCTCGTGGTTTCCTCTGGAGACAGAGTTTACCAGTCAGCCAAGGGGAAGGCACCAAGTCTGAGCTGCCAGGGCCTCGGGCTGCTCCTCTCTGCCTACCTCAGCTTTGGAAATAGGTTGATAGCCTGAGATCTAGTCCCGGCTAGCTCACCCCTTCTCCTCTGGCACCAGGCAGAAATCCTCCAGTGAGCAGAGGTCCACAGATGAGAGAAAGAATGGAGGTGCACCGACCCAGGCTGCGGGGAGGCCTGGACACAGGGCACAGCATGCAGCCAGCTTGGGCTGCCCACACAGTGCGCCTCCTGTCCCCAGCCACCCTGTGCCCCTTCCAGCCTGTACAAGTCTGCCTTGGGGATTGCCCTTCCCAAGTCCACACAGTACTGGGCCCCTCTGACCCTCCACCCTCAGCTCGAGCCTCTTCCCTGTCCTCTTCCCAAATGGCCCTTCGAGCTGGTGCCTGCAACCCCCATGGTTCCAACTTCATGCAGTGAAGGTGCGTGGTTCTCTGGTCAAGCTTCCCAGGGCAGGTGACCTTTTGGCTTTTTGTATTGGCTATCCAAAGGAATGAGTAAATTATACAAAAAGCTATTAGAGGAAAGCGCTTGAGGACAGGAAAGGCTGGTGTGACAACCTGCGCATTCTACCTCGATCTCAGTGACTCTAACTTAGTAGCTGAACCTCAGGCCAGCCGCCGACGGTGTTCATCACAGCCTCCCCCAGAGGAAGAGCAGCCTGAAGCCTGTGGCCAATGAGCCCCTTGGCTCAAGTGGATCTGAGTACCCCTCCTCTCTGGGCCTGTCAGTGGAGCTCAGGGATCTGGCCACTGTTCTTCCCTTGTCTTGATGATGGGATCCCAGAAAAGCAATATGTTCCTGGAACCCTAAGCAAATTCAGAGGCACCTACACACCAGGCCAAAAGAACACACTGCCAAGTTCCATGTGGGTGGACTGACCCGCAGGACCAAGATTTATGATTTCATTTTCCAGACAGAAGAAATTCTAGTTTCTTAATGTTTGTAGATTCTTAGTTCAAGAATGCAAGGGAATCTGATTTACTTCAGATTTGATCAAGAGTAGGATTTTGAAGCAGGCTTATGACACCTGGCTCTTCCTCTCGGAGTATCCCCAGAATCCTTGCTGGGGAGCCGTGGCCCCTCATTCACTACACTCCTCTCCCTTCTACTGTGTCCTATTGAGACTCACCTGCTTGTGTCTAATTTTCCTAGAAATTTCCTCCTTCACTAAATCTCTGCTAAGACAGTTATTACTGAAATGTGAACACCCAGTACTTGCTTGACATTATACATTTGATCGAACCTCAGTTGGCATTGATTATAATGATTTAAAATTTCCTGCCTCTTTCCCCCCTCACTGTATTATGTAAAGGCAACAGACAGGAGCCATCTCTCCCCGGGACCTTAGTATTAATTTGTGGTCATCCCTTAAATACCCTCCACTAAGCGCTGGGGTGTTTCCCCCTTTCATCTGAGTGGCTTGCAGCTCTTGGACCTGTGGAACTTAGTGGAAGTGACACTGTGGGACTCAGTCTGGTCGTAGCCCTCCCAGTGCCTCAGCCTGGCTCTTGATTTGCTCCCTCTGAACAAGTTCTTGGAACAGAAGCTGCCCTGTGAGGAGCCCAGCCACGCAAATGCTGACCCTTGTTGGTGGTCCCAGCAGAACCCTGGGAGGTAGTGTGAATACAAATGGTTTCCATTGACAACAGTCTTGGACTTCAAAGTCAGCTTGCAGTAGGATAGGAGAAATAATAGTAACAGGTAGAAAGGAGACAAATAGGGAAGAAAAGGGAGATTGCAGCTTTCAGTCTAAAAACCCCATGTGGTCCTCATCTTCACCCTAAGGCACTGTTTTCATCTAGGCCTGTGCATGTTCCTAAAAGGTCCTCACCTTTCACCCTAAAGGTTTATTTTCCTTAGGACTCAAACTTTTAAAAACTGTGTATCCAGTTAATCAGCATGCATTATGGATTATGCGTTATGCATTATGCCTTGTTGACCAGCAGAATGTATTTTAGACTGTTGAGGAATGTCTAGAGGGAATGTTGTTAAAAGGTCAGTGACATTTGGTCCATTTGACCCCATCTATCAATCAAGTGACAGAAGCTTGAAGATTCTGAGGAAGACCAAACTGCTCTGTGCCCCTGCTTACTGCCTCAAGGGGTCTCCTACAGAAGAGCTGTGAGACCCCACATGGGTCTCTCACTCTCGCTTGAAAGAGTATTTCTAACTTTCCTAAATAAATCTCTATCTCTGTCTCTGGCATGTGCTGAAATTCTTTTCCATCACGTAGGCCAAGGATCCCTTAGATCCTGGACTGAGGAATTGGCCCTTCTCTTGTGACAGGCTCAGGCCTCTTGTCTTTTTAGTTGAGGTTTTAGACAGAATGGAGCAGAGGTGTCATATTCACTGCCTTCTGTCCAGAGTCTGGAGTCAGAGAAAGCAGGGTAGTTCTATACCACTGGCGGTCACTTGCCACTCAGCTCAAGCCCAGATATGAATGTTGGGTAAGAAAAATCATAGTTTTGAACAAAGTCACCCTTGAACTTAACTATGTGATAGAGTTTTATATTTCCCTCAAGGAAGCCATTTGTTACTTCACATGAAATCATTAATTCCAGAGTTTAGGGATACTCAGAATTTAAAACAAAAACTGACTGAATGATTAACCAAAATGTCCTAACTTGTCTAGAAAATTAACTGTAGAGATGTTCCAAACGTGTCCAGCCATAAATTCTACTTACTAACTGTGCACTCTTGATGTGTAATTAGCACTCATCATTGGTTCAGGCCTGTGCAGATCCTGGAATACAGCACCACCTGCAAGCCGACACTTCAGCCTGCTGCTACTTCCTGGTTGCTAGTAGAAGGCATGGATGTCCAGGGACTGATGTGAGGATAGTCCATCACTCTCAGGAACAGCAAACCGCAGTAGCCAAAACGTCGCATTGTTCCTGATTCCAGGCCCCTGGCAGTGCTGTGGAGAGCGTTGGTGTACGTTGCCTTGCACAGAGGGTGTGTTGCAAAGCCTGTCTCCCTTTCTGGATGGAGAGCTGGCTAGGTCTTCTCCAGGAGACACTCTCTGTCTTCAAGGATGTTTGCTGTACCAAGTCCTTGGAAGTGAGCCCAGAACCAAGGAAGTTAGGGCATCTGGTCACAGAGGTGTGGAAGCATGAGAGCCAGGGCACGTCTCCACTGGGTTTAATCCCTTCGTTCCCGTCAGGAGCCATCACCCAGGACACCTGGGATTCTCTGTGCACACTGTCATTTTCGGGTCAGATGATCTGAAGTCATTGGACCAGTCTTAGTCCAGAAACCTCATTTTGAAGTTTTTCCTTCCTGTCCAGTCTTCCTGGCTCCTCACTCCTATTGCCATAGTTTGTATCTTGAATTCCTCAAGTGTCTGCCTAGAAGGCTTGGTCCCTGTCTGTGGTGCTACTGGGAGGTGGTGGGACGTTTAGAAGGTGGGCCCATGCGGACAGGGCCCTGGGAGGAGAGATCGGGACTGCAGCCCGATCCTCTCTACTTCCAGGCATCCTGAGGTCAGTCGCTTCTTCCGCCTCGTGTTCCCACCAAGCGACTGCCCACAGACTGCAACCTCTGAAGCTGTGAGCCGAATGAACCCCTGCCCATATTCAGTTAGTTAAGTCAGGTTTTGTTACAGTAACAAAAACCTGACTACCTCACCCATTAACTCCATTGCCCATGTCATCCTCTACGTAAAATTTCATACTCTTCTCTCTCACCCCATCAGTTTTCCCTCAAGGAGTCTGATAGACCTGCTTACTTTAGCTCGTGACTAACTGATCATGGGAAAATTCTATCTCTGCTAATGGACAGCAAAGTTCACACCAAAGAATGTATCTGTAATTATGGTTGTCAGTAAATAAAAATAAATAGGCTTTTCTTGGGGAGAAGCTGAGGGATAAACCTGAGTTTCTGCTTTACTACTCACTAACACATCTATTTTGTATATTTTTGCAGATAGCTCTAATCTATAATGTATTAAAATAATTGCTGGATCTGAAACTGTCAGAGGGCTTTATTTTCTGTTCTTGTTATAGGGATATATCACAGCCTTGTCTATTAGCTATGGAATATACCTGTGGATACGTGACTGAAAAAGTTTAGTGTTGGGAGCCACAGGGACTAAAAAAATCAAGAATTTACTTAGAGATAGAGGTGTCATTGGAGATCTTCTAGTTTGAAATGTGTCTATGAAATATAACTTTTCTTGGTTCCAATAACAGCTATGCATAGTAATACTGACAAGGAAAAAGAAGTCATAACAAGTCTCACAGAGGTAAGCCTCACATCTGAAAGTGCAAAACAAATGCATAAATGGATAAACCAACAAAGAAAATAGAGAAAACGATGAGGAAGAGAAATTGTGTGCATAAGGTTACAAGTAGAAGGAAACTTCCTCAACCCGATAAAGGGCACACACCACAAATCCATTTAATATAACTATAACTGTTTTCCCCAAATATCAGGAACAAGACAAGGTTGTAATTGCTTACTGCTTTTGTTCAGCATTATATTCAAAATTCTCTCCAAAGCAACTAGTCAAAAAAAGGAATGAGATGCATTCATATTGACAAGGAGGAGGCAAACTGTCTTTGAAGAAACATAATCCAATATATCTAAAGAATTCTCAGAAAACTATTAGAAGTAGTAAGCATGCTGAGTCAGATTGATAATACAAGATCAGTATACAACTGATATACATAAAATCAATTCTATACCTTTATACTCATAAAAACAATCCAAAAGTGAATTTAAGAAAACAATATTTATAATAAAATCAAAATAATAAAATACTTAGGCATAATTTTAACAAAAGAAAGGCAATACTAACTACAAAACATTGTTGAAAGGGAATCTAAAGACCTAAATAAATGGAAAGATAGCCAGGCGTGGTGGTGCACGCTTGTAATCCCAGCACTTGGGAGGCTGAAACAAGAGGATTGCACAGATTCGAAGTCAGCCTCAGCTACTGAATGATACTCTCAGCAATTTAGTGAGACCCTGTTTCCAAATAAAGTATAAAATAGGTCTGGAAGTATAGCGCAGAGGTAGAAAAAGCCCCTTGGTTCCCCCCCAGTACCACACACACAAAATGAAAAGATATACCATCTTTGTGGGTCAGGAGACTTACTAGTAAGATGTTCATTCTTCTCAAAGTAATCTATAGATTCAAAGCAATGGTTATCAAAACACCAGTTTTTTGGGTAGAAATTGGCAAGATAATTTTAAAATCTATATGGAAAAGTAAAAGACCAAAAATAGCCAAAATAACAGATATGCATATGCTGAATGGCAATTTGCTTTTAAGATGAATCTGGATAATTCCTTGTTTCAAGTGTTTAAAAGTTCTTCATAGTAAGAAGGATTTTTGAATAGGGGCACTGAGACAGGATGATTCCAAATCATCCCATTTCAGAAGAATCCCCTGTAAGGAAGAAGGTCGACACCAAGTTGTAGTTCCACACATCTGGGTATATCCAACATAGGAATTAGCTTTTACTAAAGTAAACAGAGGAGTTTGGAGGGACTCTTTGAGTATATTTTCCTAATGACACCGTAAATCATATGATCAAGGTTCCAGATATTTCACTTCACATTCAGAAAAAAAGCTTTTAAAAGCAAATGGTCCTGGTAAAGCCAACAAACAAACTTGATGCCAAATTGCTGCTTTGCACACCTGAGAATATGACTAAAATTCAGCGTGGAGATACTCTGACCTTTTGGGGAGGATGGAAGCAAGGGGATCCTAGAAGAGACCGCATCCAAACTCTTCAGGACCTTGTTGCAGATAAGCATTCCTTACAAGAGCCCCACAAGTGCTATTGATAAAATCAGGAGATCTTACCCACAAGAAACTTTCGCACATGACACCAGAAGTCAGGATCAAGAAAGTTTCACATGATAGCAAAAATCTGGCCAATCAGTGATTACTAGTAGGAAAATGATTGGTCATGTACATAAGCAGTTTTACAGCTCCCGGATGTATGGATTTCAGCTAAATTATTTTCAATGCCAAATGACAATCCCAAAATAATTTTTTTTGAGGGTCTAGAGATGGAACCCAGGGGCATTTGACCTCTGAGCTACACCCCCTGCCCTATTTTTTATTCTTTATTTTGAAACAGGGTCTCACTGAGTTGCAGAGGGCCTCGCTACGTAGCAATCCTCCAGTCTCAGCTACCCGAATGCTGGGATTACAAGCGTGCGCCTGCCGGGTGTGGTGGCGCAGGCTTGTAATCCCCACACTTGGGAGGCGGAGACAGGAGGATCGCGCGGGTTCGAAACCAGCCTCGCTGGCTTAAGAGACCCTGTTTCCAAATAAAAATATAAAATAAGTCTGGGAGTTTAGCCTGGAGAAGGGTTTCCAGGAACCCCAGTACCACCAAAATAAATAAATGAATAAATAAGTGGAGACCACATGACTTAGGGCCATATCTATGGGCGGAGGTGGTGCGCAGCTGTTGAGGGACAGGCGTTCCTCTGAGAGCCAAGGGTGGCAGTGTGAAGACAGACATGAGGCTGCTTTCTAGCGGCTGGCTGTCATTTGGGGTGGTGCTTTCACAGATGTTTGTTAAGATTTTTTTAAAAATAAATTCGGTTTTAAAAGGCTTGTCATCGACAGTATGAGATTATTTTAAAGACTGGTCTCAATTAAAAGAAACAGACAGAAACTGACTGTATGCTTGATGATTGAAGTGTGGATAGAGGAGAGCTCACAGAAATGAGAAGTGTGGCAAATGAAGAGTGCGCAGAGGGGCAGTCTGGGCTGAGCTTGGGCTCGGCCCACTCCACATGCTGCTGAGGCCGGCTGGCCGTCAGCCCCGCAGGTACTTGTTATGCTGGTTAAATCTCAGACAGATAATTCTCTCAATGACTCTGTCTCCTCTGGGGGGATAGAAGAACCTACAGTCTTAGGGACATTTGTTCTTCTCCTCACCCAGCTGAGGAGAGGGGTGACTCCCTCCAAGGGCGTCCCTGCTTGCATCTTGGACACATCCCCAGGGACATGCTTTAAAGGGACCAAAAAAGGCGTTTTCAAATGTCCTGCCTGGAAACTCACACAGTAATAAATCAGAAGGAAGATCACCCATTTTGCTCTCTCCCTACTTCTCTGATAAACACAACTGCCCATTTGTATTTCATATGGAACTTTTAATCTAAGCATGATACTGTCAATTATCCAGAAGTGATGATCATCATTCTAATATTTTTTTTGCTTGACTCTCTGATTTATAAAGCATCTATTATCACGTCTGATCTGTCCTGTGATCTAGGAATTGATACAGTAATTTGGTACCCTTAGCCCCTTCACTGGAGTGTTTTCTTGGAGATGCTAATTGTATTCTGTGATCACCTTGCCAGGTTTTGTTGTTTTTTTCAACCTGACTTTTCTGTCTCCATGCTGGATGTCACTTCTGCTGGCTTCTCTTGCACCTGCTGTGCTAGCAGGAGCTGTACATGCTGTTAGTAGATTGAAGGAGTGAAGGACACCTCAGTCTTCCATCCCAATCCCATGTGACTCCCCAGACCCTATTCCAGGGATGAGGGCGGTGGAGATACCAGCTCCCCTGCTGCATAATGATCCCATGTGTAAAATGCACCAGAGATTATAGTATACAGGTCAAAACAACAACAAAATTTGACTACAAAATTGTATGTATACCATGGTTGCATTTTCTGCAAAAAAACATTCCTAGGAAAAAAAAGACAAAGAAACATATCCAACAGTTAAATTAGCTATGCCAAGTTATTAAAGATAGGGATTTTTCATCTTTTTTTTCCAGAATTTTTTCAGGTGTACTTATATTACTAATCCAGGAAGCAACATTGGGTCACCTGCTCCATTGGCAAGATGATGCAGTCTTGTTATGATTGTGATTGCCTCTCAAGCTGCTCTGGAGCCTAGGCTGATGGAGCCTCACTGAACTGGGGTTCTGGGCCCTTTGGGCTGTAGGTATCTGGCGCCCTCTAGGAATGGCCTTCCTGACCTTTCTGCATTCTTTTTTCTTTTCAGAAAATTTATTTATTTTTTTGCACATATATATGATATATAAAACACTTTTCCGAGCTTGTAAACATAGCTGAAACTAATGCGTATAAGAAACTAAACTAAATGTTATACTCATCCTAACGCTAACTGTAGTCCTAAGTCTAAACGTATGTGAAAGTCTTACAATACACTGAAATTGAACATAATTGCACATATATATGACATGTAAAACATTTTTCTGAGCTTTTAAACATAGCTGAAACTAACGCATATAGGAAACTAAACTAAATGTTATATTTGCCCTAACACTAACTGTAATTCTAATTCTAAGCCAATGTGAAACTCTTACAATACACTGAAATTGGATATAATTGCACATATATATGATATGAAAACACTTTTCCGAGCTTTTAAACATAGCTAAAACTAACACATATAAGAAATTAAACTAAATGTTATACTAGTCCTAACGCTAACTGTAATCCTAATTCTACTTATGGACTTCCTCTCTTCTCTGGTTCTGAAGTCTGCTTCTTTTTTCTTCTTTATGATTTATTTCTTTAAGAATTTTCTCCAGTGTTGGCTTTGAATTCATGAATTTATAAAAATTCTGTTTATCCTGAAATACTTTTATTTCCCCATTGGTTTTGAATAGTAGTTTTGCTGGATAGAGTAGTTTTGGGTTGGAAGTTATTTTCTTCCAGGGTCTGAATCACGTCGTACCAGTCTCTCCTAGCATTCCTGACCTGGGTTGTATAGTCTGAGGTGATTCTTATTATTTTGCCTCTATCTGTCACTTGTCCTTTTGTTCTCACTGATTTTAAGATTCCTTCCTTGGCCTCTATGTTGGTCATTTTGGCTATTATGTGGTGTGAGGAGGTCCTTCTTTGGTCCTGTCTCAATGGTGTTCTGTATGCCTCCTGGACATGAAGATCCAAGTCTCTTTCCATGTTTGGAAAATTCTCTGAAATTATTTCTTTGAAGAGATTACGGATGCCCTTGGTCTGTACCTCTATCCCTTCTTCAATGCTTATTATCCGTAAGTTAGGACGCTTCATATTATCCCATATTTGCTGGATGTTTAGGTTTTGTTGCTGTAAAGGTTTCTGTATATCGCTGACCGTGTTTTCCGTTTTGGATGTACTGTCTTCTAACATTGAAATTCTGTTTTCTATTTCATCTAATCTTCCAGAATTTCTTTCTATTGCTATCTTCATTTCACTTATTGCCTCTTTCATTTCATTCCAGACCTCTTTCTGATTCTTTCTTAGTGTTTCCAACTCATCTTTCATCTCCTTTAGACTTGTTTTAAATCCTTTCATCATATTGTAAATCAAGATTCGGAACTCCCCTTCTTGCATTTCTTGTAGGTCAGTATTCATGACTTCTATTGTTTCTCCACTATTCCTGGTTCTCATATTTTCAACGTTCCCAGGTTCTTCTGATGTCTTCCCATTGATTGTGGGTATTGTGTATAGACCAGTCTTAGTAGTGGGGATTTAGAAGAGTTAACAGGTAAGCAGTACTTTTTCGAGTGGTGAGGGTTGGGTAATGGTGGAGTAGCAGGGGTCGGAAGTCAGGAACCATGAACACCAAAATTTTGTTTCTCTTCTTCACAAAATGACAATAGACATTAGCCAATGCCAACGGTTGTTGAGTGTGCTGTCGCGGACTCAGTGAACTCTCTGCCGTCACTGAAGGCAATATGGCACCGCTGCCACACCCTTGGCCGTGAGGCTGGCGTATTTCTTTTCTTGTTTTGAGCTCCAATCTGAGTCCCTGCAGGGTGTGCTGAGCCTGGCCGCTGGGAGTTTTAGACACTCCTTTCGCCGAAAAAACTGGTGAATTACACCTGGCTGTTCCACAACTGCTCACCTTGGCTCACTATCCACCACTCCTCTCTGGAGCCTGGTGGGCTATTGAGTGCGTTGTTCTGGAACAGTCCGGTGAGCTCACTGCTGCCGCCATCAGTATTGCACTGCTGCCGTGACCAGGCCGTGAGGCCGGCATATCTCCTCTCCAGTTCTGAGCTCTGTTCTGAGTCCCCCTCCTCTCTGGAGCCCTGCGCTGTGAGAGAAGATGGCACCGGCAGTGTATGCGGGCTGGTTTCCTCTCTGGCATCTGGCCGTTCTTCTAACCTTCCTTCTCTCTGCCCCTTGTACTTACAGCTTTTATTTCTCTGCTGGTGGTGTTTTCTGGCTATGAAAAGCACTGATTTTGTAGTAATAAAGATCGATTGTTAGCGGGATTCTTAAACGCTGCTTTACTCAGTCGCCATCTTCTTGGAAGTTCCCCTTTCTGCATTCTTATTGGGCTCACTTTCCTTGCTTCTCTAGGAGAAGACCTCCCCAAAGCGCTCATTTGGTTCCCTGCCTGCTCTTCTCAGTACCTGCGGGGCTGACGGCCGGCATCAGCAGCATGTGGAGTGGGCCAAGCCCAAGCTCAGCCCAGGCTGCCCCTCTGCACTCACTCTTCTATTTTTCACACTTCTGCACCTCTGTTTCCTCATCTAGCTTTTATGTTCTTTGTGTTTGGCCATCCTCACTTGGCTGGTGGCAGAAACTCAAATTTCTGTTGCTATACTAGAACATCTGAGACTGGGTCATTTATGAAGAAAAGAAGTTTATTGTGGCTTATGGTTTGGGAAGCTGGCAAGTACAAGGCCTGGGTAGCAAAAAAGGGTCTCATGCTGCCTTAACTCACAGCAGAAAGCAGAAGGGTCAGCAGCACGTAGGAGAAGAGGGACTTCACTCTTGGAAAAGGCCTCGCCCATAGCCAGGCCCCACCCAGGACCCACTACCCACTTCTGCATCAGAGGCCTCAGGTAGCACTGTCCATGTGTTCTCTCAAAGCTGCACAGGGAGTTGCTGTTGTGTTCATGTTTTTAGTAGTCTTAAAGTGGAAAAAGCTGTGTGTGTTCTAGTGTGCACATTTTTCTGTAGACATGGGCATTTTTTGGCAATTTTTCTATACTACATGTGTTCTGATTATATTTATTGAAACATGATTTTATATCTATAAATCTATTAAAATATGGGCTTGCTTTTAAATGTATTTTTCTAGTAATTTGGTTTCATTATATTTTAGGAGTATTGGTCTTTAATGACTTGGAAATTAGAAACATAGCCAGGCCCTCTCCACTGTGGCTTGGAAAGCAACCAGGATGCTGATCCCTGTGTTTTGAGTGTCCTGGGTCTCTCCAGACTAGCAACCACACAAGTAGTGTAGGGCTCTCAATGCAAAACCAAACCTAGAAAATGTCCCGGGAGCTTCATAAAGGGGGAATCAGGCCTCACATTTGGTAAATGAGCTATAAAATACTGCAGAGAAGTTCCTATTTTTATCAGGGCCCAAGAATTCAGAATTTTATTTATTTTTCTGTCTTTCAAAAATAATTGCTGGGCGTGGTGGTGCACGCTTGTAATCCTCGTGCTTGGGAGGCAGAGACAGGAGGATAGCGCAGGTTTGAAGCCAGCCACAAGCGCTGGCTTAAGAGACCCTGTTTCCAAATAAAAAAAGTATAAAAAATAGGTCTGGGAGTGTAGCCCGGAGGAAGAAGGGCTTCCAGGAACCCCAGTACCACTAATAATAATAATAATAATAATAATAATAATAATAATAATTTATTAGTTGGGCGTGGTGGAGCATGCTTGTAATCTCAGTATTTGGGAGGCTGAGACAGGAGAATCTGGGTTTGTGGCCAGCCTCAGCTATCTAGTGAGGCCGTCTGCAACTTACTGAGACCCTGTTTCAAAATAAAGAATAAGAAATCAGGATGGTGCTGTTGCTCAGAGGTAGAATGCCCCTGGATTCAATCCCCAGCACCACACACACACAAATTGTTGGTGCACTGCAATTATACATCATAGTGAGAGTCCTTGAATATTTCCGTTCACCTCTTGCCCCACTCCACACCTCCTTCCTTCCTACAGTCATCAGTGACATTGGGAACAATGCATTCACATATTTCCATAGTATTTTTTGAACTGTTTCCTTCCCCAGCCCTCCCTACCTCTCAACCCTAACCCCTCAACTACTCTACTGATCTGTCTTTACATTAAAGTTCCTTTTGTTTCTGATTTTCTTTCTATTTTCCACAAATGAGAGAAGACATACCACTCTTGACTTTCTAAGATTGTCTAATCTCACTTAGCATGATATTCTTAAATTCCATCCATTTTTCTGCAAATGACAATTTTGGGTTTTTTTTTTTGGTTTGTTTTTGTTTTTTGTTTTTTTTTGGTGATACTAGGAGTGGAACCTAAGGGGCTTTCTACCTCTGGGCTATACTCCCGGACCTATTTTTTATTTGATTTGGAAACAGGGTCTCACTGAGTTGCTGAGAGCCTCACTAAGTAGCTGAGGCTGGCTTCAAACTTGTGCGATCTTCCTGTCTCCGCCTCCTAAGCACTGGGATTACAAGCATGCACCACCACACCCGGCCTTAATTTTGTTCTTCTTTATGGCTGAATAAAATTTCATTTTGTGTACATACCACATTTTTTAACCTATTCACCTGCCGACAGACACCTGGATTGGTTCCATAATTTGGCTATTGTGAATTGTGCTGCTATGATCCTGAGTATGCATGTATCACTTAATTTTGACTTTAGTTCTTCAGGAAAGCTATTGAAGAGTCGGATAGCTGAGTCATATGGTGGTTTCATTCCCACTTTCCTGAGAAACCTCCAAACTGATTTTCATAATGCTTATACTAATTTACAATTACACCAACAGTATATGAGTTTCTATTTCCCCATCTCTCTGGCAGCATTTGTGATTGTATTCTAGACAACTGCTATTCTAACTGGAGTTAGGTGGAATCTCATTGTAGTTTTGATTTGTATTTCCTTGATTGCTAGTGGTATTGGACATTTTTTATGTTTTGATTGGATATTTTTGGTTCTTCGTTTGAGAAGTGTCTATTCATTTCTATTGTCCATTTTTGATTTGGTTATTTATCCTTTTAGTGTTGTTTTATTTTAAAGGGCTGTAACTTCATTAGGCTGTTCCTCCTTATCCTGAGGGCCCCTGCTGTACAGGGACATGGTCCTGGCCTAGAGAGCGAGCATCCCACTGTGGAGAAGAAACATCTTTTCAGCAGTGCTCTGTCCCTCTCAGTCCAGATCAGTCCAGATCAGTTACACCAGAAAGCCATAAACATGTTCAGTGTGTACCTGCTCTGGTCCATGCTCTGAAGTTGGCATAGACTTTACCTAATGCAAATCATTGATTGGGATTTTAGTTCATTTTTCTGAAATAAACCACACCCATAAGGCAACATTTATACCTCCTAAATGAAAAATGAACTTCAGGACACTGAGATAAAGCCATCTGAGAATTACATTTTTTGGTTTTCATTTTATTATGATGTTTTTAAACATTTCACAGAATTTTTCCCACACCCATTTGAACAAATTTTAACAATTTACTTTTACTGATTCCTTCCAATGCACTCAAAATTCAAACTGTTTTTAGTTTTCTGCCCATGTTTCCTTAGCTTTGGGCTGCAACGGTGTACTGTGGGGAGGGGCTCCCACCTAGATGGCTCTTTCTGTGTGGTGGCTTAGGGGCCCAGGTGGCACAGGAACACACACAACCCATTCTTTCCTCTGGATCTTGGCTTTCAGGGTTTGGGTTTTAAGCTCCTGGGCTCAGATACCTGGTCATGGAGGCATGTTCTTACTCCAAGGAGGAGATGGGGAACCCCAAAGATGCCTAGCCCTGACCACTTGCATTTATAAAGCAGCTCAGTGGGGGAAGGGGATAGGGGAAATGCAGTGGGGAGAGACACCATTAAGAGACCCCAGACTGGACAGGAGGACCACAAGGGCCTGTGCCAAACAAGAGTTGAAAGAGGAAGGGCCTGTCCCCAAGTAGTGTGTGCTGGAGGGGGTGAATCAGGATGGGGCAGCGGGGCAGCTTATAAAGCCAGGGCACAGGAAGGCTGGCCTGGGGAGACCCACAAGCCACTTCCACTCTCTCTCTCTCTCCAGCTGCACATTCTTATCCACAGGGAAGAAATGGAGGCCAGAGGCTAAGGAAGCCCAAGATCATACTTCCAGTGAGGGCCTGTCTAGGACACCCCTGGCCTGCCTGCTCCAAGGTCCTTCACTGACCTTGTACTGCCTTGTCTCAGGGCCCTTCAGGAAGGGCCTCAATAGTGTGGTTGGGGAGTATCAACAGGGTTCATAGGCTTGGGACTACAGGAGAAGGGCATTGGAAGAGTAGAGGAGGGTGTCTGTCAGGACTCCTGGACTTGGGACCACAGGGGAAGAGTGTCAGGAGTGTGGACAGGTGTCCAGCAGGACACCTGGGCTCAGGGCCCTCAGGGAAGGGTTTTGGGAGTGTGGCAGGGGTGTCTGGAAGGATGCCTGATCTCGGGACATAGGGAAAGGCTATAGGGAGTGTGGACCCTCCAGGAAGGGCATTGGGAGTATAGATGGGGTGTCTAATAGCACTCCCAGGCTAGGCACCATAGGGGGAGGGCGTTGGCTAAGCACCATAGAGGAAGGGCTTGGGGAGTGTAGATGGGGTGTCTAACAGCACTCCTGGGCTAGACACCATAGGGGGAGGGTGTTGGCAGTGTGCAGGGGTGTCTAGCAGAACACCTGGGCTTAGGACCATGGGAAGGGCATTGGGAGTATGGACGGCTTGTCCAGCTGATCTCCGGAGCTCAGAGCCATAGGGGAAGGGAAGGTTGTTGGAAGTGTGGATGGGCGTATCCAGCAGGATTCCTGGGCTCAGGACCATGGGGAAGGGTATTGGAAGTATAGACAGGGTGTCAATCAACACTCCTAGAATCAGGACCATCCAGGAATGGCATCAGGAGTATGGACAGAGTATCTGTAGGACTCCTGGGCTCAGGGCTATGGGGGATAGTGTTAGGAGTGTGGACAGGTTACTTGTCAGGACTCCTAGGTTTGGGACTACCCAGAAAGGGCATCCAGAGTATGAGTTGGGGCATCTGGCAGGAAGCCTGGGCTTGGGACTGGCCTGGAGGGTGTCTGGAGTGTGGACTCAGCAGGACAGTGTGGCCAAGATAAGGGCTGGTGTGGTGAAGGTGTGCCAAGAAAGATAGTGCAGAAGAATGGGATTGGTTCAGACAAATCTGCATTACAAGAGTAGGATCTGAAAGCATTTTACCACATCCATTTCAGTGAGATGATTAGCAGCCTTTCTCTGGGCAGCCATCCTTACAAAAATTCAGATAGCAATGAATTTCTTCCCTGATTGCCCTGGAAATGGAGACCTTGGGGCGATGCACCTGCTGTTCACCCTCAGTGATCCACGGGTGAACCAGCCCAGGATGGGCACTGTTTAGGCCACAGATGGGTGCAGCAGCTGGGGCTCCTGACTTCTAGGGCATGGAGCCGTGGGGGCTGCCCCTGCCAGACAAGGCCAGATGAGCTGTTTGTGCAGCTGGGCCTCAGGCCACTTGATCAGCGTGGTCAGCTTGGTGTACCTGCACAGAGCCCATGGGACACAATCTGAGGGAAGTGCCCAGGATCTGGATACTGTTTCTTGCTGTCCGTCAAGAAGGGCCCTGGCAAGGAACATCTCAGCGTGATGTCTCACTCACTCTGAGTTCATTTCTAAGACTTTTCTCATTATCAACATTTCCCTTTGAGGCCTACGGGGATCTTAAATTGACAGAGAAACCTAGAACAATCGAGCCATAAAAGACATGTATTCCTGGATCTTTTTAAAATATACTTTTATTGGTGCATTGTAGTTATACAACAGCAGGAGATTCAAACTGATACATTATACATGCACATCTTTGGTGTTCCCTTCTGCATCCCACCCCATTCTCCCCTTCTCCCTCCTGTGCCTGTTAATGAGATTGGTAGTGATACCTTCATATATAGACATAACATCATGCTGGCTCTTCCAATGATCTCTTGAATTGCAGGTCTGAACATTTAATTGTAATTTAATTGTAATTTCAATTGTCTATCTCTGTAAAAGATTAGTTAGGAGCAACTGAAACAGTTTCAGCCTGAGGTCTTCAGACAGTGGGCAGGTCTAGCCACACTGAATTCCAAACTTATAGGATCAGTTTACAAAGTTTTGCCAAATGCAGACTTTATCAGGGGATTTGGGCTCCAAAGAAGGAATAAGAGCCAGGCCTGCAGAGTCTGAGGATGGCCTTTACAGAGCATCAGGCCCAATGGTCACAAACAGAGGGCTCCTGTGCCTGGAACCAGCGTAGAATCCTTGCTGTGAGCAGGAAGGAGCTCAGCAGCACACTGGAGAGACCGTCCATATATTTAGGGCCCTCTGAACTGCTAGGGCCTGACTCAGAGGCAGGAGAAACTGGGCAGAAGTATACTTGCTGTGATCATACAAGGGACAGCTGCCTTTGCCCCTTTGCTCCTGAAAAACCTCTGGAGTTTGAGCCAGGCCACAGATTTCTGGGGGCACTGCAGGTGTAGCTTGCCCTCAAAGAGCTGCTCTTTACTGGGAAGGGATGTAGCAGAGGAGTGGTAGGGTCACCCCTCAGGCTGCGGTTTTCAGGGCCTTGGGGTTGAGGAAGACTTTCTGAAGGAATCAGCAGTTCGGCTGGGCTCAAATGAGGATAAGGACTTAAAGTTTATCCCTGGTAGAAATAACATCTACAGCATGGACTGAATCATGCAGGAGGACATCCAAAGACTGAAAGATGAGCCTGGTAGGACTTGGTGGACAGCGAGGGACAGAGAGACCCTCAGACAACAGGATGCAGGGAGAGTGGGGGTTCAGAAGGAACAGAGAGGAAGATGCAGTATTCCAGGAGAGTCACTATGGAGATCTGGACAAAGCTGATGGCAATGAAGGGGGAAAGAAATGGCTGCTCATTCCCCTGGGCTCAGCAGAGGGGAACAAGCAGCTGCACATGTGAGGTGAGAGAGAGGAACCTGGAACACAAAGGAGAGGAACCTGGAAGGCACTGATGTGTTGCTGTTGGCCAGAAGAATGGTAGGCTCTACTGGGCACTGTCTGTTCTCCCTACTTCCTCCCTTTTCTGCCCTGCCCTGTGTCCCTAGAAGCTGGCCTGAAATAGAGAATTTGGTGAAGAAGTTGTAAGACAAAGTTGAAAAGTGAACTTTGGACAGCCTAGTCTGAGGTCCAAGTGGAGATGTGGGAAGGCAGTTATAGTCACAGTACAAGAATGTTTATATTAACAGTTCAGTTCAGGAAAGTTATGTTCACAGTTCAGCTTATTGTTTTTAAGATGGGAGAAGTGCAAATCACAATGGTGAGCTGATAGAGGAATAGATGCTGAAGTTGGCTGATCAAAGTTCTTTAGAAGAACAAATTCCCACTCATAGGTGAGGAATTAGGTTTCACATGGTAGATACAATTTAAAACATGAAAATCTAGAATCTTTTCATGTCCATCCAGAGTCCTCTTGAACATACCCAGGGTTGAGGAAGCCTTAACGCCACCAAAGGCAGCCAGACTCTGGACAGTTCTGAGTAAGCCAAATGTCTTCTCAAGTTCTCTCTCCTCATGCTGGTTTTCCATGGAATTCTAGAACAGACATAATCCTTCCTCTACATCATGGAACTTCAAGTACCATCTTCCCTAAGTCTTTCTAATTAGCCCAATCCCTTTACCACTGGCCATTCTGCACCCCTCTGCTCCTCTCTGAGCCTCTGATTTTATGGCTCCAAAGCCCCAAGCCACACTATAGTTCAGGACTCTGAAGGAGATAAGATGTCTCCACCATGAAGTCAATGCCCCAATATACTAGTAAGAGGCATGTGTATTTATATATTGCATACGGTACTCCTGGTGTTAGTTTAACATTTCGCCACCATAAATAACAAGAAAAGGGAGGAAAGTATGGCCCCTGCTCTGAGAGTTCAGATGTACCATGGGAATTCAGTGACTCTGTATTCACTAAGAATAAATATTTCCAGGCTGGTTTACTTATTTTTTCAGACTTGTGAAAATATATCCATCACTGATATCTCTTGTTATACAAACAAAAATTTTTTTTGGTGGTACTGGGGTTCCTGGAAACCCTTCTACATCTGGGCTACACTCCCAGACCTATTTTATCTTTTTATTTGGGAACAGGGTCTCTTAAGCCAGCGAGGCTGTCTTTGAACCTGCACGATCCTCCTGTCTCTGCCTCCCAAGTGCGGGGATTACAAGTGTGTACCACCACACTCAGCCAAACAAAATTTAAAACAACATTTTGCTATTGTGTAAACAAGTTTAAAAGTTATTAGAAGGTCATCAAGTAATGAAGCATGCATAATTCTTACTGTGCATGACATCAGCATTTTTGCTTCATGCAATGACAACATGCTAATGTTGTGATCTGATGACAAAGCACAGATGACAGGAAAATCTGGTCCTAATGGTGTGTTTCCAAGATATCCCAGATTACTGGATGATACAAAGGATCCAGTAAGACTTCACCAGCCCATTTCTTGATTATATGGTATATTTCCAGAGGTGAGTCCTGGAAGAAATGATCAATTCATTTGGTCCAGAGTAAGTAGGCAATGAGTGTGGTATAAGGCTAATACTGTAACGAATGACCAAGGGTGGAAAGCTTGGACTGGCCACACGTGTTGCCATGGGAGGTTCTGATTCTCTCTCTGGGCCTGGTGTTCTGTGGAGGTCTAGAATACACACAACCCCGCCTCCACATCATGGAGCTTTGGGTGCTGTAGTCCCTGTGTCTTCTGTCATGAGCCCGGTCCCTTCAATGATGGCTATTCTGTACCCCTCTCTAGACCTCTAAGTTTGGATGCCATAAGGCACCAAAACACATTTCTTACTTTTGCTTGTCCAGCATCCAGTCACTCTTCCTAGCTTGACAGCAATACTTCTCGTTTGGAAACTGTCGATTGTCCACATTTCCCAGGAGCTGACATGGCCCTGACCTGGCTGTGTAAGCGTGGTGTCCTCCTGCTCAGCATGCTCAGTTCAGGATTGGTGTGTGGCCATGGAGCCAGTGAAGTATGGTTCCTGTGTTGGACAGGGTCACTGTCTCAGGCGGTGGAGTTGCTGAGAAGACTGTACCTGAGGGTGGCAGTCGCTAACACAAGTCCCTGAGCAGGGACAGGAGTGTGCAGAATTGAGTCGAGAGGAGAGACTGAGACTGTTGTCCACAACTACTAAAGCTGCTTTTTCAGTTACTAGAATCAACAAGACTGACTTTTGCAGCTGGTTTGAGTTTGATTTATTCCATCTGTCAAAGTGTCCTGACTATTTACCTTCTTCACATTCTTGCTTCAATGCCCAAACATTTGCCTCGCAATTCACAGCTTCCTGCTGGCCCTGAGTGTGATGCCCTTTTGATGTTAACCTTGGCCTTTCTCCAAATTTACACTTGCCCCCCCCCATCTAATTCTGGCTGCTCTGAGTAACATTCACCCCGATCCAAGTTTGGCCCGTGTTACCGCTGTGTTGCCCAGGGAACCACTGGAGACAGAAAGTTCACAGCTGCCTCAGTAGAGTTCTCAAGTCTCTCAGAACCAGCAGAAATTCCTCTTGATTTCCTAACTAGAGAAGTCACGGGGAGATAATCCAAGAGTCATGCATGGCAGCCATGGTAAATAATGTTTTCTAATGTGTAAGGCTGGCCCCACTTGACTCGTGTCTCATTCTATTGGTCTATGTCCTGCACCCTGTCTCCAGACTTCACAAAGTCTAGAAAGAGGCAGCACCACTCTAGTGTGATGGATGGGACTCAGGAACCTCTGTCTTGCTAATATCCCAAAGTGTTGTCCTAGGGCCTGGGGCTTCTCAGGAGCCCCCTAGGTAAGCCAAGTTCTTTCCCTGGCCCTGAGGCCCCTACATCTGGCCCACCTACTCACTTCCTCTCAGCAATGCTCTCCCGTTCGTCTCCCTCCTCTTTCTCCCACTGTCGCACAAATTGGGATGTTTTTGCTATAGATACCAATCATTTCAACCCAAATCTTCAACGCACACTGGGAATCCTTCTACCTTTGTGAAATCATTTTCAGTCAATCAGATTCATCACTTTTTGAAGATATATTTTGTGCTTGGCGGATGTTGTGACTTGGGGTGAAAATGCTGCAGTGGGAACAATGTTATAAAAAAGGTATTTTCCAATGTTCAGAGAAGGGGTGAGGGAATAAGTCCCTCAGTATGGGCCTGTGGCTGCTGTGATAGGCCGGGCCTTCACACTAAAATGCAGTCTCTCGGAGGGTGAGTGTGGGGCCTGGAGTCTGTGGATGGAGGCAGGAACTGCCTGGACCCACCCTGCTGCCTAAAGCCCCATGGGTTAGTATATGCAAAGAACCAATCAGATGTGGATAGAGGCAGGGCCTGCCTGGACCCACCCTGCTGCCTAAGGCCCCATGGGTTAGCACATGCAAAGAACCAATCAGATGTGGATAGAGGTAGGGCCTGCCTGGCCCCACCCTGCCGCCTAAGGCCCCATGGGTTAGCACATGCTAAGAACCCTCAGATGTGGATGGAGGCAGGACCTGCCTGGACGCACCCTACCGCCTAAGGCCCCATGGGTTAGCACATGCAAAGAACCAATCAGATGTGGATGGAGGCAGGGCCTGCCTGGACCCACCCTGCCGCCTAAGGCCCCATGGGTTAGCACATGCTAAGAACCAATCAGATATGGATGAAGGCAGGGCCTGCCTGGACCCACCCTGCTGCCTAAGGCCCCATGGGTTAGCACATGCTAAGAACCCTCAGATGTGGATGGAGGCAGGGCCTGACTGGACCCACCCTGCTGCCTAAGGCCCCATGGGTTAGCACATGCTAAGAACCAATCAGATATGGATGAAGGCAGGGCCTGCCTGGACCCACCCTGCCACCTAAGGCCCCATGGGTTAGCATATGCTAAGAACCAATCAGATATGGATGGAGGCAGGGCCTGCCTGGACCCACCCTGCCGCCTAAGGCCCCATGGGTTAGCACATGCTAAGAACCCATGAGATGCCGATGACTCTTGTCGCCTGGGAAGAAATTTGCTGTGTGCACCTCTTAGCCCCAGAATAGTTATAATCACCATTGAAAGCTTTTCAATAAGTACCTGTTAGTTGATTTTCCTTTCTGTTTACTTGTTTAAAGAAGTTTAGGGAAAAAATAAAGAAGTTTAGCGTGAAGGCCAAAAGGGAAATAAAATGCCCGCAGCCCATGTCTGCACTAAAGAATAGTGCGTGAAATTGATTTTAACCTGTAGAACAACCTTATTGGATGTAAGCATAGCGCTGGTCCCATATTTTTGCTGCTGCCGACCCAAAGACCTTGAATACTGGACAGCTCTCCAGCTCCCTCCCTTGAGTATCCCCCTGCCAGGCTGAGAACCCTGTGCGCGCATTCGCAGTTCAGGCTTTCTCAATGTGGGTGGGGGGCCCGGAGACTTCTTGGACTACTGGTCCACGGGCTCCCTCCGGTTCACATTTGGAACAAAAGGGGAAGCTTAGCACACAGTCACACCACCCAGACATAACGAGTCTTGAACCAACCTGCTAGTCTACGAGATAAGCATCTCTAAGTGACCAGTTCTTATATTGAATCAAAACCTCACAAACATTGGGGTGCCAGTCACTCTGATTTAAGATAAAACACAGCCAGGTGTGGTGGCACATGCTTGTAATTTCAGTACTTGGGAGGCTGAGATAAGAGGATTACAGGTTAGAGGCTACCCTCAGCTACTTAGTGAGGCCCTCCACAATTTAATGAGACCCTGTTTCAAAATTAAAAAAAAAAAAAAACATAAAATAGGGCTGGGGTGTAGCTCAAAGGTAGAATGCCCCTGGGTTCAATTCTCAGTTTCACAAAAATGATAAAAACACAAAAAATAAAAACAATTTATATATTCAAAACATCTACAAGATGATGGTATGAAAAATCTGAAAGTCAACCAAGAGGATGAGGGTGTCTTGGTAAAATGGACCTGTGTTGTTATAGACTGAGAGGGTCTGAGAAGAGGTAGCTGTTCTGGGGCTTCCCCAGCATGCTGACTTCTAGGTAGGGGGCAGAGGGGCAGGAGCTGTGTGCGCCACAGGCCACAGAGGAGTGTATCTCCATTGTCAAAAGGTGTCGTGCCTGTTGTTGGGCATTGCTTTTGTGCTCCGAATCCACTGTTCTTGGCCTTGATCTGTGGCACTGGAATTAGACAGTGTAAACATCTCTTTTGCTAGTTGGCAGTGTCAGGATTGGCAGCAATAGTGCCACAGGAAACTTAGAGGTAATCTCCAGAAGAGGGAGCTCTGCTTCCAGCACCTGTCTTCAGCATACAGCTTGGGTGGGTGTGGTAGTGTCCACCTGGGGCTATCTGCCAGGCCCAGCCAGGGTGCTCACCACCCAGTGCTCTGTGCTCCGGGAGAACCCCCCTTCCTGAGAGGCTGGGATCTCAGCCTCGGTGGGGCTGCCCTTTTGGCTTCACGGTGTCTCTACTTTTCGTTCTCTTCAGCCATTGTGTCACTGCGACTTGCATGCCAACTAGTAGCTATCACCACACATTTCAGTAGCCAAGTACCCTTTATTTTAAAATTTCCATGTACAGGTTTAGCAGTGTTTCCAGAACAGTGGAGGAAGGGCTTTAAAAATCTGTTCTTTCATAAAAGCACTAAGAAAATTGCCAAAATAAACTTTCTCTGGACTCTAGAAATTAACCATAGCTTTGTGTCAACCCTTATGTTAACCTAGTTTTCTTATATTTAAGAAAGCTAGTTAAATTGTCATAAAAGTTTTGTTATTTTAACTTTCTGTTCCAACCTACCTCTATCAGCTTTGCACAACCTTAAAAATGAACAGCCTCATAGTCATGACTACTGTGGAAACCAGCCACCCAGAGGTCACTAGACAGGTAGAATGGGTTTGGAACTCTCACAGTCTCAGCCTAGATAACTATCATGGTATGACTTACATGGCCAAAGAGTATAAGGGAAATAGTTCACTTTACCATGATGCCCCTACCCCAAAACCCACACAGGGCTACATGCAAAGATTCATGCTTCCTACAGTGAAAAAAGTAGATTAGAAGCAGACACTTGACTTTCCTACTGTTCTGTGACCCTTCACAGGAGGCTCACTTCAGTCTTGTCCCATAGCAAGCATTGCAAGTGTTACAGGGCTATCTAGAGTTATCTACAGTTATAAACAGAGTGAAGGATGATCACAGACAAAGCCAGACTGTTGAGACTGGAATAAGTACTAACATGCATGTTCAACGAATAGACATTGACACACAACCAGAAAGATTAGAAAGAATCACGGAGACATGAGGTCATCAAACTGATAAAACAAGGTACTAATGACAGGCCATAAAGAGAAAGAGAGATGAACCACCTCACAAAGAATGTAAATTATCTGTGTTAGGGAATTTCAGAAAACTTTAAGAAGCTATAGAGTAATAATCCAGAAGTGTATCAGAATCCGGGTGTGGTGGCGCACACTTGTAATCCAGCATTTGGGAGGCTGAGACCGGAGGATCATGGTTCTTGGCCAACCTCAGCTACTCAGTGAGGCCCTCTGCAACTTAGTGAGCCCCTGTTTCAAAGAATAAAAATTAGGGCAGGGGGTGTAGCTCGAAGGTCGAATACCCCTGGGTTCCATCCCCAGACCCGCAAAAAAAAAAAAAAAAAGAAGTGTATCAGAGTAATTTAACAGAGGAGTAGAGGAGTTAAAGTAGTAAAATCAAATAGGCATTCTGAAGGTGAAAATACAATTAATGAAATGAAAAATGTAATAAATAGAACCAGTAGCAGAATTGATCATGGAGGATAAAGTAATTGAGCTTTAGGATAGGCTATTTGACAGCCTCAACAACTTAGAGAGGCCCTAGAACTTTTTTTTTTTCTTTTTTGGTGGTACTGGGGTCCTGGAAACCCTTCTACCTCCAGGCTACACTCCCAGACCTATTTTTATATTTTTTAAATTTGGAAACAGGGTCTCTTAAGCCAGCAAGGCTGGCTTCGAACCAGCGCAATCCTCCTGTCTCCGCCTCCCAAGCACAGGGATTACAAACTGTGCCACCACACCCGGCTAGGCCCCAGAAACTTAGTGAGATCCTGTTTCCCAATAAAAAATAAAGTGGGGCTGGGGGTGTAGTTTTGAGGTAAAATGCCCCTGGGTTCAATCCCCAGTACCAAAAAAGGAAAGAAAAAATCAAGGAATCAAAATGCACTGCTAGGAAAACAAAAATCACACAACAACAAGAAATACAATAAAGGGAAAAGAAAGGAAAAACTTAAAAGAACTGGAAAAATATCTAACACAATAGTAGTAGTAAGTCATTATCTATCACTAATGACCTTGACTATAAATGGATAAGTTCTCCAATTTAAAACACAGGGTTAATTATGGATAAAAATAAGGCCCGACTACACAGTACCTAAAAGAGACTCACTTCACCTTCAAGGATACACATAGACTGAAGGTGAAGGAGTAGAAAAAGGTGTACTATGAAAATGGAAATTAAAAGGGAGCAGGAGCAGCTCTGCTTCTATTAGACAACATAAACTCAAGTCAAAAACTATGAAAAGGAGACAAAGAAGATTGTTATAAGTTGACAAAAGGATCAGTCCAGCAAGAAGACAATAGTTATAAATACGGAAGCAGCTAAATCTATAAAACAAATAGTAATAGTCATAAAGGGCAAGATAAACTGAAATAAAATAATAGGTGACGTCAACACTCCACTTCCAGTTATAGACACAGTAGCTTCTAAAATTGGTCCAGACTAGAGTTCCCTGGGGAGATTTAAAAATACTTTTCCTGAGCCAGGGGTGTGGTGGTGCCTGCTTGTAATCCCAGCACTTGGGAGGCTGAGACAGGAGGATCGCGCAAGTTCCAAGCCAGCCTCAGCTACTTAGTGAGACCCTGTTTCCAAATAAAAATGTAAAAATAGGTCTGAGAGTATAGCCCGGAGGTAGAAAGCCTCTGGGTTCCACCCCAAGTACCACCACCACCACCACCACCACCACAACAACAACAACAACAAAACCTTTCATGGGCTTCTCACTCAGAGCTGAAATGTGTTGGTTTGAGTACCGTAGACAATAGAGTTTGTAGCATTCCTGATGATTCTAGTGTCTAGTCCAAGTCCAGAATCACTGCTATAGAGTGTGCTGGGTATAGCAAGGAAATTGTTCAAATGCGTTTCCTGTTGGTGTCTCTCCAGGCTTTTCACAGTATGTTGTGTGCTTATTTTTGGAAACTCACTTCTGACTGACTCTGTGTGAGCACTTTTTTTGAAGTACAGCTGGAAATAGCAGGTAGGGGTACCTAGGACATCACAGGGATGTTACACATGAAATAAGGACATCTGCTTATTTTGCAAACTTTTATAGATACCTACTGTATATCAGGTACATCTCAAGGTACTGAAAAATGGAGAGTATAACAAATTGCTTATTTTGTACTCTGCTGTCCTGCCATAGATTTTCCACAAAAATCCAAGATTGTAAGAGATCTGGCCTTTATAATCTGCTAACCACCAGCTGGTCTTCTCACCTCTCTGAACTTTATTTTCCTCTTGAGTTTAAACCTAGTAAGGTCAAGAGTCTTCAAACTCAGAGCCAGCTCCATCCACCACTAACTCTAAATGTATAAAGCTTATTCTGGGAATTGGTTTTGAGTGGGATCCAGGAATGTCAAAGGAGTAGAAAAGCATCTGAAGAGAGCAGCCTCTGAAAGGCCCCAGTGGGGAAAGTGCCCAGATCTCAGGTAGCAGGTAGAGGCTAGAGAGGCCTTGTCAGGGCCACACAATAGGGGTCACCCAGGGTAAGGGGCCAGTAATGGGGGTCTAACCTCTGTGTATAGCACCCAAAAGGCCATGGGGCTCCTTGTTGGAGAATGGACAGTCATCATAGAGGACTAAGAAGAGAGACAGGTGTTAGCTGTAGTCCTCCAGGCAAGGGATGAGGGTAGACCAGAACCCAAGGAGATGGCCAGGGGAGATTCACTGAAATGTCAGGCATGGAACCAGCAGGCTAGGGGGTGAATGGAAATGAGAGGATCACACATGACCCGTGGGCTGTGGTACAAATGGCTACCTGAAATCTGGTGCCATTTATTGGAATAAAGCAGATCAGTGCCTTGGAGCTGCAGCTGGGAGGTCTTATAATATTGTTATTCATGGTAGGATATAGGCAACTGGATTAGCTTTTTCCAGAGTAGGAATACATTTATGCTGCTCTGTGAATTCAGCCTTTCTGAGCTCCCACATGGTCAGCAGCAGACACTACCAGTTAATAGACTTAAGAGCGAATTTGGTGGCTCACACAAAGATAAACTTCAAGGTAGAGGCTGGAACTGAGGGGCCCCTGATCACAAAGCTGTGGTCTGTTCTGGTCTGTTTTGGTGCCTGTCTCAGTTTGAGCTAGTCCAAAATGTTGAACACATACCTTTCTCTCTCTCCCTGTGACAGTTTTAGGATCAAAAGTTGCCTTTAACTCTAAAGTTAAGTCATCCAGTGCTAAAAGCAACTCAACAAAGGTTAACTGCCACTGACCATCATCACAGTCCACGAGGTGCTCTGACACATTTTAAAACAAGTAGAGAAAAAAATAAAAAAATAAAACAAGTAGAGCACCTCTGGAGGGACTGAGAGGGGAGGTGCTAGCAATGCTGAGGTGGCAGAGAGTGGCGGCGCTCCTGTCCACTTATGCACAGAGCAGAGCAGCTGTAAGCAGGGGCAGAGATCGCCTCAGGCGTGGGAAAGCAGACAAAGTCTATGAGTCTCTTGTTGAGATCAGTAGTAAGAGGCAGGGAGTTTGTTTATTTATTTATTTATTTATTTATAGTACTGGGGTGGAACCCAGGGGCTTTCTACATCCTGGCTATACTCTCAGACCTATTTTTTATACTTTATTTGGAAACAGAGTCTCACTAAGTAGCTGAGGCTGCCTTTGAACTTGTGTAACCTTCCTGTTTCAGCCTCTCAAATGTGGGGTTTACAGGCATGTGCCATCACGCCCAGTGAGACAGGGAGTTTTAAATGGGAAAATGAGACTTGCAACTAAATGCTATTTAGAGTTGAGGACTCAGATATTCACATGCAAATTTGAATCAGCAAAATAAAATATTGTGGGATGCATGCACATTTGTGTTACTCTGAACCTCACTGTGATATATAATTACAGTGCATCAATACAGTATAAACAAAATAAAATATTGAGCTTCCCTGGTGAAATTAGTTGTATATGAGTATTTCTTTGTATGGTTGTATGTTTCTACATTTCTTCAAGAGCTACTGTTAGTAAAAGTACAAGAACTCTACTGGAAGTTACATTTGTTTATGACAGAAAAAAACATAAAATGTGCACATAAAATTATTTTTGGTAATTGCATATTGCATAAGATGTATAAGATATGTTCAACAAAACTTTGTTTTATTAATCACTTTTATATAGATAATAAGCACTAGGATTTTCAGTCTTCAAATTAAATCTTCCCTAACCACTAGAAAGAGATGTAACATATAATCCCTATTAGTTACAAAATTGAATGTTAATAATGACAGCTCTTTAAATAATGCTTGGGTTTCCTGAACACAGGTGGCAAGGATATCTGCAGTGTGTGTGTGTGTGTGTGTGTGTGTGTGTGTGTGTGTGTGTGTATCTTTAAAAAAAAGTAAAATACAATTTAAAAGTAAGTGAATCTGCTGAGTGTGATGGCTCATGCTTGTAATCCCAGTACTTGGGAGGCTGAGACAGTAGAATCACAGGTTTGCATCCAGCCTCAGCTACTTAGTGAGGCCCTCCACAACTTGGTGAGAGCCTGTTTCAAAATAAAGTAGGGCTGGGGTGTAGTTTGGAGGTAGAATGCCTCTGGGTTCAATCCTCAGCACTGAAAAAAAGTAAACCTGAGAAGGAAGTGAAAGACTCAAAAGAACAAAACAACGCAGAGTCAAATTAAATACAACTTAACAATGAAGACATACACAAGTATTCATGAGTCAGAAGATACAAAATTGGTAAGATGTTAATTTTCCCCAAATTGATCTATTTTTTCAGTGCAATATCCCAAATCAAAGTCCCCAGCAGCTTTTAATTTTTGTTAAAATAGACAGATGGATTCTAGAATACATACACAAATACACAGAATTTAGAAGAAGAATACAAGGACAAACTTGAAGGAGGACACAGTTGGAGGACAAGCACAACTTCGCTATGTCAAAGGACAGTAACCTGGTTCCTAGAGTGGCGGGGACACATTCCTCCTCTTCCTTTGTATGAATAGAAAGGTTGACAGTAGACATGACATGCCTCACCCAGGCTGCTCACCAGGGCGGTAGCTCTGTCCTGGGCTGGTCCTGTCTCCCGTCATGCTGTGACAGCGACTCTCTGTGGGACTATACCATGTGCAGGCCCAGGTGTGGTTCACTTCCAGCACCAGGGACTTTGGGATCACAGGCACAGACCCCATCTGCCTGGGAACCCTATACCCTGCTACCTGGCTGGTTTTGTTTGAATGTTCAGTGTGTACATGAGGTTTCAGCAGTCCTTCCATTACCACCATTTGATACATGCAATAGTCCCCATCATTTAAAAGTAATTTTCACAGAAATAAAAAAACCTTACTATAAATTATACTGTACAATTATGAAAGTTGATTCCCAGGGGCTTCAACTAATACCAACTCAATCACTGTTTTATGCATTTGAATGTTAGAACTTTCTTTCAAAATATTCTGCAGTTTATACATTGGACTCACTAAGCGGAACCTTTCCTAGTTAGTCCAAACTAAAGATTTAGGGATCCACATTCAGAAAAATCTTCAAAGTTCAGAGTACCACAATGTTATTGGGGAAGAAAACACTTGATATTTGACCTGTATATTCATGAATCACTGACACTCAACTGCAAAATACTTCTCAATGGCTTCAGAACTGTCATGCCGTTGTACCAGAGTGCTGTAAGACATTTAAGAAGGGACCTCACACAATTTCTTTAAAAGTAACTTTCTGTTTAGTTTCTCATTAGGTTATTTATTTATTTATTTATTTATTTATTTATTGTGCTAGGAAATGAACCCAGGGCTTTATGCATGCCAGGCAAGTGCTCTACCACTGATCTACACCCCAGCCCAGGTTATATTTTAATATAAGCATATTTACAATTCTTATGGGCCTAATTTGGAAAAAATGACAACAAATTTGTGAGTCGGCCAGGCCCCAGTACTGTCTTGTGGTGGGAGAGATGAACTGCTGACCAGTACCAAGCCCAATGTGCCCCAAGAAGATCACACTACTGGACTCCTGGCGCTGTTCTGGGGTTTGGATGGAATTGGCCTCAAGCAGAGGAGTTATAAAATATCCTTTTCACTACAAAATATTCAACTAACTGATGTATTTAGTCAGGCCCAGTGGCCTAGGGAAAGCAAATGTAATACATTCCTTTAACTTAGTCAAATTTAGTAGGAACACTCTTTCAAAGAAATCACTCATGTCCAAAATTAAATTAATTTTCAGATCTTTCATTTTGATATTTCACCCAGACTTACTGGAGCCCTAAGCACAAGGAAAAAGATGAGATGCAAGGCCCTCTGTGTTCAGGGGTCCCACAGGCGCTTTCCATAAGAGGCTGCAGAGGCTCCAGCCCTGCAGGTCCTGGGGAGGGCAGGGCAGCTGGGCTGCTGCTGAGAGACCTCTGCTGGCACCCTCTATGCCTCTGCAGGTGTGGCTGCACCCCTCCTCCCACACCCTGGCCAGCTCCGGGGCTGCCTCTCAGGGGACAGGGAGATGCCCCGCTGGCAGTGCTCTCATTCCACGGGCTTTAGATTTTAACAGAGAACAGTTCTACCTAGAGACAGGCAAATGGAAGGGAAGGCTCTGAAAGTCTCTGAGCACTAATTTCTACTATCTACTGTCAGCTCCCTTCTTAAATCATACCTGCATGATCCACTTCCCCCTCAAAACCCTAAAGCCTTTTGCAGATTATGTCCTTAATGCTCTGACTAGTAACCAGTAAGGATCCCAGGGATTTTTAAAATAAATGATTTTGTGCTACTGAATTGTGTAATTCTGTGCCGCTCAGGACTCCCTGTGTTCAGGCCATGAGCTGCAGAGGCCAGACAGGGCCCCCTGGCTGGCACTGCACTGGGCCCACAGGAGGTGACCTGGTCAGGTAAATTCTCCTCAGCCTTGATGAGCAATTTAAATTGGTGAAAGAGAAGGCCTGAGGGACTTTAATTTTTAATTTTTCTATTTTTTAAATTTCTCCCTGGTATTGAGTTACCATTAAGGTAAATGCAGAATTAGAAAGTAAATTTTGAAACATAATGGATTATGATTTGTAAAAACTTACTGAAAATAATTTGTATATAGTAAGCTGGCATTTTCATACTCATCAGAGAACACGTTACTAACCTAGGAAATGTTGAAAGAAAAAATTTTGAAAAATATTTTATGTACATATCATTTATAAAAATGTATGATTATTTTTAGATATGTGTTTGAAAATAGAAGACTGTTTTACATCAAAGTTATTTTTTTTAATTATTTAACTACAAACACAAGAATAAGTAAAGGCTATGTTTTTAAAATATTATATAATATAAAAAGGTAGCCCATTGGGTCCCAAGCTTTTCTTTGATGGGAGACTTTTTATTTCTTTGTGGTTCGGTCTCAGAAAGCAATTTGTTAGTGTATAGTTCATATTAACTCTAATGATCCTTTGTGTTTCTGTTAGGTCAGTTGTAACATCTTATTTGTGATTTTATTTATTTGCATCTTTTTTTTCCTTATTCTATCTAATAAAAAAGGTAAAGTCTCCCTCAGTGAGAAAAATTTGTTTCTCATGACCATAAACTTCCTCTCTATGGACCGTTCTACCCATTGGCAGGGCATTTTCTTTCCTTCAACATGCAGGTACTGAGATGCCTTGGAGTGTAAATTTAGGTGTTCACCAGTAGATAAGGGGAATGGGGAGCGGCCAGGGCCTAGAACTGGCTTTCCATATGGAATCGCCCGTACTGTCCTCGCAACCCCTAGGATGTGTGCTCGCTCCTGAGGCTGAAGCCCGGGCCACGACAAGTGGCCTGGCGAAAGTCTGCTTAGAAAAGCAACCTGGCCCTTCTCCACACAGATCTACTTCTGATGCAGATCCTGAAGCTGCACTGTTATAGGTGATCACAAATGCTTTTCTTTACTGGGTGTCGTGGTGCACACTTGTAATCCCAGCATTCAGGAGGCTGCGACAGGAGGATTGTGGTTCGGGGACAGCCTCAGCTACTTGGTGAGGCCCTTTACAACTCAGTAAGACCCTGTTTCAAAATAGAGAATAAAAAATAGGGCTGGAGGTGTAATTTGGAGGTAGAATGCCCCTGAGTTCCATCCCCAGTCCACAAAACAAAAACAAAAACAAAAACAAAAGCCTTTCTTCATACTCAAAACATTCATATTTCAAATCCAGGAATGCCTAAGAAGGATAACATGATTTATCAGGTTCCACTGTTACAGGTGTGATTCAGAAGTGGCCAGCAGGGCGAGCACTGGAAGTAGAGATGTGTCCCTCTTGTAGATCTGGCTCCAACAGGCAAGCAACAGGTCTACATGCAAAGCCAAGCAGAGTCTGACCCAAAAGTGAAGGCAGCAAAGGAGACAGGCAGTGCAAAGGCGGATGCAGAGACTCTCCACCACCACCCCCAGTCCCCACGGGAGGTCTGCAGTCCCAGGTGAAGAGCCAGTGCCCTCAGCACAAGCAGCTCCAGGTCCCTGAAGAGGAACCAGGTGACTGTATCATGATGACCCCAGGTCAGATGAGCGATATAGAGCAAAGCCAGTGGGAAACTAGGAACGGATGGCGCAGCTGAGTGACCTCCAGAATGAAAGATTTTTAAGTTACCTAAGAGCAAGTGAAACTAGAGGGTTTAGTGAGGTTTTTCCTGGGCAACAATTTCATTATCTTGTGCATACATCTGCTTCTGTGTTTTACCAGGGCCTCATGACGGGTCAGTTGAAAGGAGCATGTTGGTGGAGAAGCAGCGTGCCCTGGGCACAGGGCCACAGTTTGCTGCACCTAGGGTTTACTTACTCTCCCAGCCTTTTGGGCCACCTTGGTGGCCCCTCACTGCCCCAGTTTTCCATTATTCTTAGAACAACAAATGGTGTTGGTGGCCTGTGAGGTCCTGCCAGTTGTCTCCCCCCACCCCTGCTCCAGCCACACTGACCTCCTCTCCTTCCTTGGGAATCTCCAACTCTCCTTTCTCATTCTTTTACTCTTCCCAGAGCATAGATGTCTCACCTCCAGAAGGATATTTTTGCACACTTCAGCTCAAAGCAGGGTCACTCTCCTAAATACCCAGTTGTTAGTGGGTACATGATTCAGGCCTGGAATGATGAATCTAATTTATGGCTAGAATGCCATCCTCACATCTTCCAAGGTTGAAGTCCAGGAGAATCCTCGAATCCTTCCAGTGCAGCCACTGCTGTGAAAGCAGCAGTCTGCCTCTCGCCCTCACAGAGAATGTCCGGGTCTCATCATGCCAGCCAGTGAACTGGCCAGGTCTGCTCAGCAGGAGCAGGCACAAGAGGGACCCTCCTGGAGTCTTTGGCGCAGAACACCTGCTATGCCCTGCGAAAAAAAGAACACTTCAAGTGATAAACTGTAGATGGCCATCCTGGGAGGACTAGATGGACAGGATGCTGGGTTGGTCAGCTTCTCGTTGCTGTGATCAAATACCTGAGAAAACCAACTTAGGGTGGTGTGCGGCGGGCCCGCCCTCCCCGCGCTGCGCTCCCGGGCGCTGGGCCCTCACACACCCTGCCTCGCCTGCTCTGTCACCTGAGCACGGCCACCATGGCGTCCAGAGAGGAGGATGGTGGCAGCGCGGCAGAAGCCGGCGAGGAGCGGGAGTTCCCGGGCCAGCGGAGGCGCCCGGGCCTGCTGGCCACGGCCTGGCTTGCCCTGTAAAACAGCGCCATGACGGCGGGGTGGTTGGTTCTAGCTTTGGCCAAGGTACGCTTCTATAAGGAAAAAGGAATATACAGAGGTTTATATAAAAGTTTTCAGAAGACTCTTAAATTTTTCCAGACATTTGCACTGCTTGAGATAGTCACTGTTTAATTGGAATCATGCCTACTTCTCTGCTTGTGGCCGGAGTCCAAGTGAGCCCAGAATCTGCATGGTGTGTCTCGCCATGCATAGTGTAAAGCCAATATAATTTCTTTATATTATATCCTGCTGGAGTTGCTGGTGAGCTTCTGACAATATACGCTGCCTTGCCATATGTGAAGAAAACAGGAATGTTTTCCATAAGACTCCCTAACAAATGCAGTGTCTTTTTTGACTACTATTATTTTCTTCTTATAACTATGGCCTCAATTATGCCATTGTTTCTGCAGCTCTATTTTCATACGTTACTTCAAAGAAGAAAGGTGCTTCATGGAGAGGTGATCATAGAAAAGGATGATTAAAATGACCCCTACAAACAAGGTGCTTTTTCTGGGATTATTCGAGTCCAAGTTTTAATAACAAGAATAAAAAACTTCATCAAATACTGTGGAATGTATTGTTTCTTAATATAACTTGAGATACACATGGTGTTTGCTAACATTTGTCTTCATATTGTGCCAAGTCTGTTTTTACAAGAACTGTAAATATTATCAACTCCTGAGTAGGTATTGATCACTTAGAAAATAATTGGGTATATCACCTGGAAAAAAACTTCTGTTAATTTTACAAATTTTTGTAACATATAATCAAGGCTTTTAAAATCAATATTTATAAATTAGTTATAATAATTTAATATTATATTGGCTTCCCATGACATTTATATGATATTTGTAGTTGAAAGTAATCAAATTTACTGAGAATGTATTAGGACCCACATTCTATTTATAAGTCATAAGGTAACATTTATGATTAATAACAATATTTGAAAGTAAAGTATAAACATATGCTTCTATGGTAAGAATTTTGATGTAAAGTAACAGTATGAAACATTTAAGTAGATGGAACAATTGGAAATATTTATGTATGAATGTATACATATTTATGAAAATATGTATGAAGTCTAAATATTTCATTATTGGTAATGTTAGGGATAGAACCACTTTTCAAAACTGCTTATGTGTTTTGTCTGCTTTACTGATTTTTTTCATTTAAAATTTGGAGTACAGAATTGTTTTACAAGCTATAACAATATATATATATATATATATATATATATATATATATATATATATATGTATATAATTTTTTATGGTACCAGGGATGGAATCCAGGTACCATCCACTCTACCTTCGAGTGACACTCCCAGCCCTATTTTTTATTCTTTATTTTAAAACAGGGTCTCAATTGTGTTGCAAAGGGATTCACTAAGTAGTTGAGGCTGGCCGCGACCATGATCCTTCTGTCTCAGCCTCTCAGATGTTGGGAAAGCGTGCGCCACCATGCCCAGCTTTACATTTTAATGCTTTCTCTGCAGCTGAATGTGATGAGCAATATGCATTAGGTTACTAATTCTCCAAATAATACTGTTTCTTCTATTCTTACACTGTTGATCAGTTTTCAGTTTTTATGTGGAAGAAAATTTCAGGGAGTTTCCCCCTTTGGTAACATGCTATATAAGAATTTTTATATATTACTAAATGCCTGTCTTATGAAAAGTGTTTTAAATCATATTTCAAAATTTTTCATTAATTCAATTTGTACTCCCCCTAAACAGCTGTAATGCCTTTTCCCTCACACTGTGGAGTATCTTGAAGTAGGAATTGTGATTGAATTTAATAAAAGTGAAAGCAGATTAAAAAAATCAACTTAAGGGAGGAAAGATTACTTCGGCGCATGGTTTTTAGAGGTGTTGGTCATTGCCATTTGGTCCCATGGCTGTGGTCCTGAGAGGGAGTTGGGACAAGAGATACTTCTCCAGGACCTGTCCCCAGTGACCAACTTCCTCCACCTAGGTCCACCACCACCCAGTGCCCACAGTGTCCCTCTCTCAGCTCATCAGTACACTGCTGAGGCCAGAGCCTTCATGACCCAGTCGCTCCCAAGAGTCCCACCTCTGGGAACCAGGCCCTCCATACAGGATCCTTTGGGCACAGTGCAGAACCACACCACAGCAGGTAATGTGTCCTTAGGGTTAGTTTCCACACAGAGAGCCATGAGTTGACTGCTCTACTGGTAGAAAGGAGCAGGGCCAAGGATACACATAAAAATTCCTTGGTTGAGGAATGCACCTGTGAAGTTGGGATAATGGGATGACTGTGCCAAGCCCTGCCCTGGCTCCCCAGTCATGGACACCCCATGTGCCAGGCCCTGCCCTGGCTCCCCAGTTGTGTACACCCCATGTGCCAGGCCCTGCCCTGGCTCCCCAGTCGTGGACACCCCATGTGCCAGGCCCAGTTCTGGCTCCCCAGTCGTGGACACCCCATGTACCAGGCCCTGCCCTGGCTCCCCAGTCGTGGACACCCCATGTACCAGGCCCTGCCCTGGTTCCCCAGTTGTGGACACCCCATGTACCAGGCCCTGCCCTGGCTCCCCAGTCGTGGATACCCCATGTGCCAGGCCCTGTCCTGGCTCCCCAGTCATGGACACCCCGTGTGCCAGGCCCTGCCCTGGTTCCCCAGTCGTGGACACCCCATGTACCAGACCCTGTCCTGGCTCCCTAGTTGTGGACACTCCATGTTTCAGGCCCTGTCCTGGCTCCCTAGTTGTGACACCCCATGTGCCAGGCCCTGCCCTGGCTCCCCAGTCGTGGACACCCCATGTGCCATGCCCTGCCCTGGTTCCCCAGTTGTGGACACCCCACCGGCATTTGTGACCTGCTGCTGCTGGTGGAAGGTTAACCATCCATGTGCATGTCCAGTACTTACTGACAGGAGGAGGATTCCTTGTCAATGTCCACTACCTGGTGCAGTATCTAAAAATCCATCCCCTTTAGTCTTACTCCCCTGAAACTTGTAGAAACCCATGTTAGATACGAAGTGCACTTGAGGTAAACCTCTCATCTTGGTGCTAAGAAATGCTCCCAGGCTCCAGGGGTACCTTGTGGGAAGGAGCTGGGGGAGGCGGCTCCCTGGCAGACACGTCCTGCTGCAGCTGGGATGATGCAAGCCACTTCAGAGATGGCTATCTCTTCTACACACATTAGTACAGAAGAAGCATCAGGAGTGTGGGGTATAACACAGAGCTGGCTTCTTAACTAAGAGTGCTGCTACAGAGAGAATTCCTCTCTTCTCCCAGCCTCTCCATCCTGTATAAAGGTATTCATAAGCCATGTGGTGGGAGGGGTAGGTGGGGAGTCCTGGGCTCTTGTGCAGCGACCCTGCAGGCTGCACATCTGTTAATCCGGATGGAACTATATAGTGTCTCTGCAGGACTTTGACCTCTATGAGCAGGATGTGAGGCCAGGCATTATGATGGTGCCCTCATGCTCTAACAGGAGCATGCATCCCCTCTGGGGCAGAGGGAGCAGAGGTCGCTGCCTGGGGCCACCGTGTGCAAGCTCAGGGGGCAGTGGAGCCTGGCCAGCCATTACACAAGCCATGAGTCAACTGACAGCTCTGACAGAGGCCAGGCTGCATGGAGGAACTGGTAATTTGGCAGAGAATCTGGTCTCACATTATCACTTGTGGATGTCATTTTAAAAGCAATCTTGGAAAACACTTATGAGGAAAGCAATTGTTTATTCCCTTGAAAATCTTGCTCTATTCCCAGAGGCTAGTAAGTGTATTTGTGAGAGGAATTCAGACTTGGTGTTTGGAGGAAGGGGACGGGGAAAGGAGGGATGGAAGTAGAGCAAAACCAGGACGGTCCTGGGAGACAGGGGGAAGAGGGAAGGGGTCATTTTCTTCTTGCTTTAAGCCCTCAAGTAAGTCTATGTCACAATCCATGTAAAGTTTTCCTTTTGGTTATATCTCCCCCTCAGTTGTAAACTCTCTTGGGGGAAGACCTTCACTGGTTTTGGTCAGTATTGTATTGTCAGGCCTACACAGTCCTGGATTGTAGTAGTGGTTCAATGCATATTTCTCAAATGGTAAGGGCCACCAAAGCACAAAGCAGGGCCAGAGCTCAACAGTCAGTGGACATGGAGCAGGGAGACAAGGCCCTCCATATTGTGGGAGCACTTATTTGTTGCACTTTTCAAGTTAAAAATTTTAAAATCACTGACCAATTGCGAGTCTCAGCTCTGTCCCCTCTTCATTGTGATCAGGCGTGTGCCATTTTTCCTACTGTGTGCAGCAGGCTTGCTAGGCTGGGTTTCCGTCCCTCTGCTACCGCTTCTCTGGCTGAGACAAAGCAGCATGTTGTTTACATACAAAGTGTGACAAACTTCTGTGTGCACAGATGAAGGGTTACACACTTTCTATTCTCATTTAAATTATGGGTTGTAGGTTGTTAGCAACATAGTTTTGTTGTTAATATCAACACTTTATAAACATACACAGTAAGTCTGCTATGTGTGTAAGATATTTGGACAAAGGTCTATCCTGGTCTAGTCTAAGATGCAGAAACCTAACCAAGTCATTTCAACACAGCATGTACCACCATCTCAGCACAGCATCCTCAGCAGGACCCCTGCATCCACCCTGGGGCCTTGATTTGCTGCTGGTTTTCTGTCCTTTCTGTGACTCAAGTTTTTCAGCACCTGAGTCATGGGGAGGGCTTCTGTCTGGGTCTCACACAGGAAAACAGCCCATCTCTACTTTGTTTTCTTGGTTAAGTTTCCAACTCCTTTAAAATGTTCTTTTCAAATGCAGTTTACCTGCCCAAGGAATCTACGCCAGCCAGTTGGCACTTGCTGACAGCTAAAGGATGCTGTCAAGAGCAAATCCAGAGGCCTGAGGATCACCCACAGAAGGAGGCTCCACTTCCCAGTCTGATGCTAGTAATGAGGCACCGTGGATTCTCCTAGAAAGCAAAACACAAGTAAGTCTGAAGGCCACATCTGGGTGACCTGACCTCTATCCTGGGTCTGACTTCTGCTCTGAGGTCTGGACGAAAGCCCATTCTGACCTGGGAGCATAAAGAGAACTCCTCCAAGGCTGGCCTCAGTCCCCTCAGCACTGAGCCCTGCAGTCCCACAAGGAGCACTGTACAGAGCTTGTTGCCTGAAGCCAGCAGCTTCTCTTGGGAGGAACTTCACCCCGTCTAGTCCCAGGGTTTCTGCTGAGTCTGGTCCTGTGCACATTCCTGACTGACCTCTGCCCACTGATACTTCTACTCTGCCACCTGCTGAATGCCAGTTCCCCAGTACCTTGAACCTGACTAGCTCCATCCTGACGGCCTGCTTTCCACTTTCTACCTCTCATTAGAAGCTGCTGCTCACTTCCAATTATGGACACACTGGATTACAGGGTAAATCAGGCATGGAGACTTTTGCCAGGCTTGCAGAGGGCCTGGAGTCAAAGAAGGATTCCTTCATTCAGGAGGAGGTGCTGCTGTCCCAGCTAGGACTGCTGGAAAGTACCCCGAAAACCACTGGGCAGCACTCCAAGGACCAGGGAACAAGCACCCAGAAGACGGCTGGGCGACCAGGAGGATCTGGCTTGGAGGGACAGTTAGTCCCTCCCTGGACACACCTGGGAGCTGGTCTGAGGGTTGTTCATGGCATGTGGTGCAGTGAAGTCCTGCTCCACCTGCCCAGGGACAGCTATGCAGGAATCCTATGAAAGCCAGTGGTTTAAAATGATGTAGTGTTTAGCTGGGCATGGTGGCACATGCTTATAATCCCAGCATTTGGGAGGCTGAGACAGGAGGATCACAGTTTTCAGACAACCTCAGTTACTTAGTGAGGCTCTTTGCAACTCAGTGAGACCCTGTTTCAAAATAAAAAATAAAAAATAGGGCTGGGGTGTAGCTTGAAGGTAGAATGCCTCTGAGTTTCATCCCCAGTACCACAAAAAAAAAGGGTAAAATGATGTTGCAAGCTTAGAATGGGATCTTGTATTAGAGGGTCTGAAGGTACACAGATGCCTGAGTGATTTTCCTCAGAGCAAGCCTGGTCCAGAGCACTGTGCTGTTTGCAGGTTCTTATGGGCCTGCAGACTCTGTTTCTTGTTTGAATAGATTCGTCAAACAGAGGGAATACAGGGCAGAGATCAAGCCCTCCAGGTTTTTGGAGGTGGTTAACATAGAATATCTGTTCCTGACCAGCTGCCATGGCTTAGAGCTCTGAACTTACATCTGACACTGGCTGGTACACACCTGGAGCTAGAATAAAGATGACTTGTGGTGGCTGCTGACCTCCCCTCTTCATCCCAGTCCTTCGGGTCCCATTGATGTCCCTGCCTAGTTATCCTTTAGGATCAGTATAGCAAAGAGACATATGCACTCCACAGTCATAGTAGAACTATTCACAAAGGTAAAACATGGAATCAGCTAAGTGTCCACTAAGGGTACATAGATAGAGAGAAAGTCCTATACTATACAGTGAAATACTATGCAGCCTTTAAAAGTAGGAAATTCTGGGACTTCCGGGAAGGTGGCGACGGAGCAAAACGGGGCTTACGAGCCCCGCTAACAACCAATCTCTATTACCACAAAATCAGCGCCTTTCATAGCCAGAAAACACCATCAGCAGAGAAACAAAAAATGTAATTTTAAGAGACAGAGAAAAAGAGGGCTGGAAAAACGAGACACCAGAAACCAGACCGCAGTACTGCAGCCGGAGCCGTGGCATGAAGTGGCGGGCGCAAGGCTCCAGAGAGGAAGGGAACTCATAACGGGGCTCAGAAACCAGAGAGGAGATACACCGGCCTCACGCCCGAGAACACGGCAGCAGCGCCTTACTGCTGGCAGTAGCGGTGAGTTCACCGGACAGCACCAGACCAACGCACTTAACAGCCCACCAAGCTCCAGAGAGGAGCGGCGGACAGCGAGCCAAGGTGAGCCGCTGCGGAACAGCCGGGCAGGATTCGGCAGATTTCTCGGTGCAGGGAGCATCTAAAGCTCCCAGGGGCTGGGCTCAGCGCACGCTGCAGGGACCCAGAGTGGTGTTCAAAAACAGAAAAGAAATATGCCAGCTTCACGGCCGAGGGCGCAGCAGTGGCGGCATATTGCTACCGGTGGCAGCAGCAGCGAATTCACTGAGTCCACGACAGCTCCATCTGCACACTCAACAGGTCTGAGACTCTGCGATACAACCCAGTAAAGGACTAGTGGGAACTGAGATACCATAGACTCGAGATCCAGAGCACCTTAAGTGAAGTCGTAGTGACCCAAGGGAAAAACCCAGAGAAGGCACAAACTTCCGAAATCATGGGAAAGAGGAATAACAATGGAGCAATGAATGCCCACAACCCCACAACATCAGAACCTGATAAAACAGAAATGCAGAGATTTCTAGAAGATCAAACCAGGAAAATAACTGTAGAAATAATAGAGGTGTTTCGAAAAGAATTCAGAGAGAGCCAAAGAGAGATAAAGGATGCAATTAATGAAGTAAAGGCCTCAATTCAAAGTACAAACAACCGATTAGACCACATGGAGAATAGAATCTCGCTCCTAGAAGATGATCATTCAAAAAATGAACGCATAGTTTCTAATTTAGAAAAAAAAAATCCGACAGCAGAAATCTGACATTGAAGAAATATGGGCCCATTTTAAGAGAGCTAACCTAAGAATAATTGGAATAGAGGAGAGAAAAGATGAAACCAAAGGGATTAACAATCTTTTCAAGGAAATAATAGCAGAAAATTTTCTAAACATAGAGCAAGAGGTTGATACACAGGTCCAGGAAAGTTATAGAACTCCCGTTAGAGAGGATCAGAGAAGAGGATCCCCACGCCACATAATTGTCAAAATGACCACTGTGGAAGCCAAGCAGAGAATCTTAAAGGCAACAAAAACAAAGGGCCAAGTGACATTCAGAGGCAAACCAATTAGAATCACTCCAGACTTCCAAAACCAAGTCATGAGAGCCAGAAGGGCTTGGAGTAACATATTCCAAACTATGAAAGAAAACAACTTCCAGCCAAACATTTCCTACCCAGCAAAACTTTCTATCAAATTAGATGGGGAAATAAGAAGCTTCCATGACAAACAGAAACTGAAGGAATTTATGTCTTCAAAACCAGCACTAGAGAAAATACTCAAAGAGATTAACTACAAAGAAGAAATAGGTAACACACACCAGAACCAGAGAAACAAGATTTTCCATCCAACAGACAACTAAGATTGGTTATCTGTGGAGATTCATTATTTATGTTAGTCTTTTACCTATCTCTAATTGTATTGTTTGCTTTTATTGTTGCTAATTTTTAGGATTTCTAGTTGGAATATTAATATACCTTCAGATATAGCATTTGGAAATATTTTATCCCATTCTATCAGTAACTTTTAACTCTGTTTACATTGTCTTTGGATATACAATATTTCTTTATTTTTTAGGGAGTTTATTTACACTTTTGTTGCCTGTGCCATTGAAATCATATCCAAGAAATCACTGCCAATTTCAGTATCGTGAGGTTTTATGACCCAGATTTTCTTCTAAAAGTTTATAGTCTTAAGATTTATATTTAGGTCTTTTATCTATTTTGAGTTAATATTTGTATATGGTGTTAGGTAAGGGTCCAATTTTATTCTTTTTCATGTAATTATTATTTTCAACAATATTTAGTTAAAAGATTATTATTTCCACCACCAAATGTTTGTGGAAACCTTGTCAAAAATAACTTGACAATATATGGAAGAATTTAGCTCTAGGCTTTTATTTAACTCCAATGGTTTATATATCTGCCTTTAGAACAGTACTACACTGTTTCAATTATTGTATTTTTATATGGTTTGAAATCAGAAAATATACATCTTCTAGCTTTGTTCTTCTTCGAGATTGTTTTGGGTATCTAGAGTCCATATTCCATATTAGGATAGATTTTTTCTGAAAAATAAATAAATAAATGTGTGATAGCTTCACCTAAAAAAAAGAAAAGAAAAAAATATTCTCTGGTAAGAAAGATAGCAAAAAGAAATATCGAATTGTTATCTTTTAGTCATCAAAAGCTTGGTATCAGATAAATGAAACTCTTTTGTGAGATTGTCATCGTTAATATTGGATAAATTGCTATAAAACTAGATGTTAACCACTAAGCCAAGCATGGGAAGGAGGGATGGGGAGGGAACGGGGTGGGGATCGGGTGGGGGCTGACTGGGCGATATGTGCATGTATGTCTACAAAAGTATTTTCTTTATACCATTATGATGTATGAATACATTGCACCAATAAAAAATAAAATAAAAAATAAATAAAAAATAAAAAATAAAAGTAGGAAATTCTGTCATTTATGGCAGCATGAATGAACATGGAAGACAGGCACAGAAAGACAGATGCTACATGATCTTATTATCATGTGGAATCTGGAGTAACCAGACTCTTAGGAGCAGAGAGTAGGACCCTGGTTACCCAGGGTGGGTATGGAGGTTGGAGAGATATTGGTCAAAGGACACAAAGTTTCAGTTAGACAGGAGAAATAAGATTTTGAGATCTATTTCACAATATGGGGACCATAATAACAATGTACTGTATACTTCTATTTATTTAGAAATAAATTCCAAACATTCTTACCACAAAAACAACAAGCATATGAAGCAATGTATGTATCAATTGGCTTGATGTGATCATTTCTCATTGTAGCTGTACACTATCACACAACACTGCACCCCACCAGTATGCATAATTTGCCAATTAAAACTAAAAATAACCTAAGAAGTAATCCATAGCAATTTAGAAAAATCAGAAAAGAAGAATAGATAGGAAAGCAATTCTATAAAAAGCAACTTAGCCAGGTGTGGTGGTTCATACTTGTAATCCCAGTACTTGGGAGGCTGAGTCAGGAGGATCACATTTTTGAGGCCTGCCTCAATAATTTAGTGAGATCCTTAACAATTTAGTGAAATCCTATTTCACAATAAAACATAAAATATGACTGGGAGTAAATATCTCAGAGATAAAATTCCCTTGGGTTGACTCTCTGGTATCGCAACAAACAGACAAAACAACCTAGCCATTTTAAATCTAGTTCAAGACTGAAAACCCTATATACAGCTCTTAATTTTGCTAAATTTGTAAACATTGGAACAGCCCTGTTTAAATGGGAGTGGCTGTCTATCACCATACTGTTTCAAGAGGGTCAATGTATGCACAGGATCATTTTGGATATGTGCATCTGGCTTCTCTCAGATCAGTCTCAGTGAGCTTGTTCTGTATTTACCATGGGCAGCACAGTCTCGGGGAGCCCACTAGGTCCCAGGGCTAGGGGAACACTGTCATCTGGGAGAAATACTCATTTGAAATAAAACTCTGTGCCACCTATTTCTACACAGATCTGGGATAGCATCCAACCAGTGTCAACCTGTCTTCATTCAAAGCACATGCTATCTTTCAGGGGACTAATTCAGACAGTTTGGTTCTGGTGGCTCCAACAAAGGATTTGTTTTAGTTTTGCATCATCCCGACTTTCTGTAGTGGTGTTTTCTACACGCTTCATTACACGTACTCAAAGCAATGCTGCAGTCAGTGCGAGGCTGCTGTCTTTCCCAAGGGACGGCCAGTTTCAAACTTGCCTGGACGCAGTGAGCACAAAGTAGCAGAGACTCAGTGACTTTAGAGCATCCTGTACAGCCAGTTCCAGGAAGCGCCGGCTTTCTGGCTGCCAGTGATGAACTGAAAGTTGCACATAATCCCATAGTCAGAGAACAGAAATGGAAAATTTTTAGACAGCCAGCTCAAAGATTTGGAGACTCTGGCTGCTGGATCTCAAGTCCTTGGCTGATCTCTGCCCCTGTCACAAGAGAGAAAGTGCAGCCAGGAAGATGAAGTCCTGGACCACCTTGGGTTGTGGGAACCCAAGGCAAAACCCCGTTTTCCCCAAGAGATCCCATACCTGTTTAAGCACATGTTTCTCCTATAACATTAATCCCAGCCCATGACCAAGCCATGGGAGATTGTGTCTTGCATGTTCATGAATTCTTTACGAGGGAATCTAGAGGACATGGAGTGGAGGGTGGACATGTGCTTGATCAAGCCTGCTGGTGTTTGCACCAGAGAAGACTATGAACCCATTTGATGAAGGGAATCAGCACTTAAGGGCTTTCTGAGCATTATATCTGGTATAAAAATCAGGATTTGGGCTATTCAAGTTGTATTTTTATACCAAGGGCAGAATTTTACTTATACTGATGATTGGGCTTGGCAATAAAATATAAAGTCAAAATGATTAATTTTCTGGCTTTAGTTCACCGCTATAGCCATTAATTTTTCCATGCAAGTTATGGTTGGCAAATGTAAGGAAAAAGTATTCCAGCAAAGCTGTATGCAATTAAACCTAGATATGGACCTCTAGTGACCTCAACTTTAATGATACCTCCATGTACCTGAGCCAGCACAACACTCTCTTAAATGGTGTCAAGGCCACAAGTCAGAGATACCAGTGTGGTTCAGACTGAAAATGGAAAAGCAATGGTCTCCTGTGATAATCACTGATTCTGCAGAGAGCCAGGCCCGTGAAAAAGCCCTTCTGCAGGACAACCAGTTAGATGGAACCTGGACAGGCTGGTGTGAGGCTAAGAATTCACTTTCCATTCTGGGGGCTATGTTGGGCCTTATTACCTAGAAGCTGTGGAACATCTTAGCTTCCTACAGAATCAAACCCATGATTGCTTAAATGGCACGAACAACATCATTCCCTGTAACCAGGCCATCTTTTGGCCTTTAAGTGTCCATTACTGGCTACAAGAAAAGTGACCATTCCTTCAGCATTCACAAATACACATTTCCAAGCAATGGACTTGAACTTCATTGACCACAGGTAATTTATTTTCTTTTATTTATTAGTGGTTAGAAAATCAAATATTCATGGTATTTTGGTGTTTCCTCTTTTCATGCCATCCCAGCCCTAATCACCATCGCTGGCACAGGTGATGCAGAGAGAAGAGCAGGTCACAGGTAAGGAGTATGCATAAACTGTGGTCAGACATCGACGTGGAAAGGATCCATGTAGAGTGTAGGATCTGAACACATGTGCTCTGTCTATTCAAATATAAGTCATTAAGACTTGCATAGTTTTGTAACTCTTACTGTCCTTTCAGAAAATGAATAGCAAAAGTGAGCTTAAGTATTTCAAAGGTCAGATGGTTCATTCTTACTACTGAGTCTGTAGGCTTTACCCAGCTTAACCTTTTGCTCACCCCATTGTGCCCTCAGGTCATTTTCTTGTCTCCAGCAACATCTCTTCCTTCTGCTCCTGTTCAGTCTTGTGATTTGCCACTTTTCTCTTTCAGGTCTACACTAGGTTTGTTTTGTTTAATCTTTATCACCTTTCTGAATTTGCACCCTCAAAGCAAAGAAACATGGTGTTTTCAATTTTCTAATTTCTCATGGAGTGGAACTTTTCTTTTTTTCTTCTTTCTTTCTTTCTTTCTTTCTTTCTTTCTTTCTTTCTTTCTTTCTTTCTTTTCTTTCTTTCTTCTTTCTTTTTTTTTTGTGGTCCTGGAGATGGAACCCAGAGGCTTTCTAACTCCGGGCTATACTCCCAGACCAATTTTCTATTTTATTTGGAAACAGGGTCTCACTAAGTTGCTGAGAGCCTCACTAAGTAGCTAAGGCTGGCTTCGAACCTGTGTGATCCTCCTATCCCAGCCTCCCAAGCACAGGGATTACAAGCGTGTGCCACCACGCCCAGCATTGAGTGGAACTTTTCCCCATAGAAAGTGAATTACCCACTTTCTACCAGCCTCTTTGAGAAATAAGACCATTCTTTTCTGTAACTATTTCAAGCTACCATATGTAACAGGATAGTTTTTAAATGGGCTGGAATCCCATTGTCATGAATGTAAGGATATTTGCAACTCTAATCACCAGGCTTTCCCTGTGACACACACCTTTACCGGGGGTGGTAGCCTCAGGTCCCAGGCACGCCACTGGAAGGCTCTTGCCAAGGCCAGCACTGACCTCTACTCTGCCACACCTATGCATTGCATCTCTGCCCTTGGCTGGGCTCAGACATCCAGCAGGATTCAACAGTTGGTATCTGTGTCCTTTTTATTTTCCCCCTTTGACACACCTTATTTTCAACTTCTCAGCACCACAGTCCTTTGGTTTCCTCAAGCCTCCCCAGCTGTGCCTGCTCAGGATCCTTTGTGAAACTTTCCTCTACTAGAACTTAAAATTCAGCCTCTACTCAGTCTCTGCAGGAATTCATGCACACTGGTATGATGACAAATGTCAGTGTTCCAGTTCTCATTCTTACTGCTGTGACCCAAATACCATATGACCACAATTTAGAGAAGGAAAATGTGCTTGCTCACAATTCCAGAGGTTTCAGTCCATGTTCGGTCATGTGGAGCTCAAAGGCTGACAGTGGGAAGCAGAGAAGAGAAGAGGACAGAGAGCATCTATAGTCCCAAAGGACACACACCTAGGGCCCTCCTCCAGGCACACCTACCTCCCTGTTTTACCACCTAACAAATTCAGTAATCCATCAGTGCATTTATCCACTGATTATATGAGAACCCTCATGATTCAATGATTTCACCTCTCAACACTGCATTGTTAATACAGGAGCTCTTCTGGGGATTATAGTACACTCACCAGTATTCACCAGATCTCTGTCTCCACCAGCCATGGAGTCCTGCACATCCAACACGCACTGCAGCTGAAGCCTTCCTGAAGAAAGCTCTCCTTTCCTTTCAGACCGCTCCCCTCCTATCTTCTCCTGCAGCCCCTTGACCCCCATCTACCAAGCTGCTCAAGCCAAAACTCAGGCTTTATCCTTGATTGTTCCTCACACCCTACCCCACATCAGGCTGACAGAAAGTTCTGGAACATACAAACAGGCCCTCGTTTTCCACTCTTCTCCACCCTGTCAGCCTGGGATACTCCCTTCATCTCAGCTCAGTCAGTCAGTCTTTGAACTCCCTATTCTCATTTTCTACTCATACCTAATTTTTGCAATACAAAGTAACCTTACAGCCCAGCAGAGACATCTCAGCAACCTGATTTTTTGGTTGCTCAACTCAAACATCACCTATGTCTTCATTCTTTGTCCTCCAGTCTCTGTACTAATGCAAGAAAACCATCTGTTATGCTCTTACCCTTGGAGCCGAGGCACACACGTGGCATGTTGTCTTTGTTGTCCATGGAAACTGTGAGCACCTCACTTCTGATGGTTTGACACTCCACCTGGCCTCTGCATTCTGGAACTTGTCACTGCCACTGGTGCCAGGAAACCTTGGTTCATGACTATACCTCCTACTGTCAGCTCCAGGTCAAGGGTCAGCCCAGAGCCATTACACGACACCACTGTCCCCTCTTCAGGAGACTTCATAGGCTCATTGGAGGGAAAGTTTTCCAGGATCTGATAGTGCATCCTGTGTCACAGGATGAATCCACTTTACTCTTTCACCTCTGGTCCTCCTGACACTCCTCACTCAGACACCCTGTCTCTCAGCCTTCTGACACTCCATACTCTGACATTCCTGTCTTGCTGACCCTTGTGACCCTTCCATGCTCTGCCACTTCTGCCTCTCTGAGCCTCCTGACCCTCCACACTTGGCCACCCCTGTCTCTCTGAGCTTCCTGACCCTCCACACTTGGCCACCCCTGTCTCTGAGCCTCCTACCCTACATACTTGGCCCCCTCTACCTCTCTGTGTCTCCTGACCCTCCACACTTGGCCACCCCTGTCTCTCTGTGTCTCCTGACCCTCCACACTTGGCCACCCCTGTCTCTCTGTGTCTTCTGACCCTCCACACGTACACTCTATATCCCTGTCTCATTTCACACAGATGTCCCTGTGTCTTGGGAGCCATCCAGCAACACAGGAGCACCAGGTCTCACCAAGTTGCTAAATCATAAGTCTGCCACTGTTTTTTTCAAGGCTTCCAAAGCAGTTTACAAAGAAAAAAACCACAACCAAGTCCATGATTGTTATAATTATTTTAATTATTAGTAGCTCTAAATCATTTAACTGTCAGAGCTGCCATGTAGCTGGGATTCAGATGTCCAAGTGTCTTGGCCCTAACTCACCCCAGGACAGACACAGGGTTGGAGGTGGAGATGGGGTAGGCAGTAGGGATGGAGGCCAAGGTTGAGGTTGAGGTGGCTGCAGCTTGAGGCCAGCCACCACCCTCACCAAGCAGACCCAGGAACATGAGGTACCTTACTGCCTTTGTGGATGCTGTGGGCATGGGGGCGGCTGTAGCAGAGGATGCTGACAACAGGGAAAGGACACTGAGCTTCTTGCTATTGTCCCACCTGGAGACTGGGGAAGATCCCTGTCCTCTCCCAGGTCACAGGTCTGTATTTTGGAAAAATTAGGCTAGATTTGTAACTCCCCAAACTGTTTGCAGAACAGAATTACCTTGTAATCCCAAATCATACATACCTGTGCCCTGAATCTGGAATCAGGGTGTGTGGGCCACAGCACATGGAACCCAACCTCATAGATTCCAGCAGGGCCAGAGTCAGCCAGTCCACCAACACTCAAAGCACTTTTATTTTCTGCAGATTCCCACTGAAGAAAAATTTGCAAATTTCAAGTAAAGCATAGCTTGTTATCTCTTTGCTTATAGATCTGATGATGTGCTTAGATTAACATACAAGAAATGGGCAGCAGCGTAAAAATATAGTAGTTCACACATGCTCATTAGCAGCGTTTTTCCAAGCTATAAATAAATCATTCTTCTCTTTATTTTTTCTCACAATTCAATGAATACTTATTGAACAAATTATATCTCTTAGGTATGCATCATGTTAGGTATTGATCTGAATGACGAGGGGTAAAAGATGAATAAAGGAATATATTACAGGGATATACACATACAAGCATTGGGATGGGAGACAGAAGTCAAACACAGGAGAGGTTTGAAGCCTGTGGGTGCTGTAGCAGAAGCACACATGCCAAGTAAATAATGCAAGACTTTTCACGTAGTTTAATTCCTCCAGCTCTGCTTAGCAACAAAAGACAGTGGGGGAGAAAGTGGGATTCTGGGAAGGTGTTGAGGATGTGGTGAGTTCTCAAGGCCCAGGAGGCTGGAGTTAAGAGCAAGCAAGAAGCTGGGCATGGACACACAGGCCTGGAATCCCAGAACCTGGAAGATTGAGACAGGAGGATTATAGGCTCAAGGACAGCCTGTTTGACTATAGTGAAACCGTGTTTCATAAACAGGGCTAGAGGTGAAGCTCACAGGGAGAACGCCCCTGGCCTCAATTCCCAGTTCACATACTCAGGTGCATGCACACACTCACAAGCAAGAAAGACCAAGAAGTCCATCATGCCAGGGATCAGTCCTGATCCAGTGCAGGATCAGTGAGGTTTAAAGTGCTCTAGAGACATGTTTTGCTGAGTTCCTGGGTATCTTAGAAACTCAATTTGCAAGCTAGAATGAATAGGAGATTCAAATCTAGGTATAGTTCAAAGAATACTGCAATTGGCAGAGGTCAGCTTCCACCACCCACTGTGGTGTGTCTGGAAAGGAATGAACTCACTGTTCAGGGAAAGAGAACTACGTTTTTGTGACATACAGAGGTAAGATGCTGATAGGTCCCAGAGGCTCAGGGTGGCCTCAAATGCTTACAAGGACTTAGTGTTTTTTTGTTTTATTTTTATTGGTGCATTGTTAGTCCTACATCTTAATGGAGTACAAGATGGTGGAGGTATACATGCACACATCACCCAATGCCCTTACTTGATTCCTGCCCCATTCCCTCCCCCTCCCTCCTTCTCATGTTTGGCTTAATGACTGACGTTGGTATGTTTGTTAAAGTACATCATGTGCATTAGAGAATTTCCCTCTTCCCCCCATCCATCCCCTCAGTTAGGTCACTTTCTTTGCTCATCTATAGTTTATCCTTCCTCATCTAGAGTTCCTCCTGTGACCCATTTTCTGCTTATGGAGCTTAGGGAGCTTCTGCTTAGGGAGCTTCTGCTTATTAGGGAGAGGATCAGATTTATTATTTTTTGTGACTGACTAATCTCACTTAGTATAATGTCCTCCAGTTCCATCCATTTCCCTATAAATGAAGTAATTGTGTTTTTTTTTTATGGCTGAGTAAAATTCCATTGTGTCCATATTCCACAGATTTGTAATCTACTCATCTGTTGATGGACATTAGAGAGATGCAAATCAAAACTACCCTGAGATTTCACCTAACTCCAACTAGAATGGCAATCATTCAAAACACAGACAACAACAAATGCTGGCGAGGATGTGGAAAAGTGGGAACTCTAAGACATTGTTGGTGGGATTGTAAAATAGTGCAGCCACTTTGGAAAACTGTATGGAGGATCCTCAGAAGAATGGGAACAAACTTACCATATAATCCAACAATACCACTTCTGGGTATCTACCCAAAAGAAAGGAAACCAAACTACCACACCAATCAATGCATGTGTATCTATATTCATAACCTCACAACTCACAATTGCCAAAGTATGGAACCAGCCAAGATGAACTTAGTGTTTTTAAACTTTCAGCAGGAGATGCATCAAACTCAGCTCATTCTTAGCACTACTAAACTGAGAATCTCACAAACCAGACTCCTGCTTCTGGCTCTATGAGCCACACAGTGAGCATGGATGCCTCCTGACCCTGGGGCCTGCTGACTTGACTTCAAGGCTGTCCCCAGTCTTCTCTTCACCCCCACATTACTCTCCTTGGAAGGCCTGTGCTTGAGACAGGAAATATAGGACCTGGGTCTGGATGTGCACACTGGATTCCCTTTCAAAGCAGCACATCAACTTTGCAAGCTTGAGGGGCCCAGAAAGTGAATCTCTAGCTCTGGTGCTGATGGCCAGCCGAGGCTGTGGCAGTCCTGGAAAGCCAGAGCTCTCCTTGGAACAGCTGAAAGCACAGGTCCTTCCACATGCAGCGCCTAGCCCACCACTTCTCACTTCAAGCTGCTTCTCCTCTTTCTGATTCTCAGTTTTCCTGGAAAAAGCAATCAGACCCATAAGAAGGGATAGAGAATATCATGAAAGCAAAACTAAACCAAAATGAGCAAAATTCTTCAACTAAAAGGCAGAGGAATGGGATTCTGTCAGTCCCTCGAAAATAATGTGATCATCTATTCCTTTACGTGGCAATTCTGTTGCATACACTTTCATACTAAAATGAAATCATTAAAAAAATTTCCATAGCCGAGCGTGGTGGCGCACGCTTGTAATCCCCGCGTTTGGGAGGCAGAGACAGGAGGATCACGCAGGTTCGAAGCCAGCTGCGCGCGCTGGCTTAGGAGATCCTGTTTCCAAATAAAAATGTAAAAATAGGTCTGGGAGTGTAGCCCGGAGGTAGAAGGGCTTCCAGGAACCCAAGTACCACTAAAAAAAAAAAAAAAAAAAAAAAATTTCCATAGAGCTTCCTGAGGACCATATAGAGTCAACAGTGACAATTAGACAATCATGGGGCTGCAGTTTCTGCAGCTCTCGAAAGTAGGTGCTGAGAATGTTCCCTGAAAGCCACCAACATTCTGACAGGAAGACGAGAAATTCAGAACCCTTATGTGATCACCAAAACCACAGCTTTCCATGTAACCAAATTTAGTAGTTTTCTCTGCTCATGGTGAGGTGTGAAGATGCATTGTCCTGATGCCTAAGTGCCACACATGAAATATAAAAACAGGAGCTTTGGGGCATGTATTTGCTTGACTCAAACAGAGAAAGAGCTCCAAATATGAAAATGAACAGCTGAGTGTGGCCGTGCACGCATGCAGTTCCAGTACTTGGGAGGCTGAGATAGGAGGATCACAGGTTCACAGCCAGCCTTTGCAACTTAGGGAGGCTCCCTGCAAATTAGTGAGATCCTGTTTCAAAATAAAAAAAAAAAAAAATAGGGCTAGGAATATAATTTAGCTCAGAGGTAGAATGCCCCCCCCAAAAAAACTGGTTAAAAACTATGATTGGATTGCTTCTTTAAAAAAAGGTGGATATGCTTGTGAATATACAAAATTAACCCTTTAAGATAAATTATTAGAGACTTCCCTGCTTACCAAATCTTCTGCATAATAAATGGAAATGAATGCAGCCCCTCTCTGTGACATGTTATATGTACTTTATTTTGTCCATAGCTTCAAGTAATAATAAGTTTAAAACAGCTGAGAGAGTCATTTATCGAGCACTTACCTAGTTCTTCTTTTTTAATTTTTTTATTAATATTTTTATTGGTGCGCTGTATTCATACATCATAATGGGATAAAAAAAACTTTTGTAGACGTACATGCACACATCATCCAATTAGCCCCTACCCAATCCCCACCCCATTCCCTCCCCATCCTTCCTTCCCATGCTTGGATTAGTGGTTGACATCTAGTATTATAGCAATTTATCCAAAATTAACAATGATAATCTCACAGAAAAGTTTCATTTGTCTGATACCAAGCTTTTGATGACTTAAAGATAACATTTCAATATTTCTTTTTGCTTTCTTTCTTACCAGAGAATATTTTTTAGGTGAAACTATCATACATTTATTTATTTATTTTTCAGAAAAAATCTATCCTAATATGGAATATGGACTCTAGATACCCAAAACGATCTTGAAAAAGAACAAAGCTAGAAGATATATATTTTCTGATTTCAAACCATATAAAGCTACAATAGTTGAAACAGTGTAATACTATTATCAAGGCAGATATATAAATCATTGGAGTTAAATAAAAGCCTAGAGATAAATTCTTCCATATATTGTCAAGTTATTTTTGACAAGGTTTCCACGAACATTTGGTGGTGGAAATAATAATCTTTTAACTAAATATTGTTGAAAAATAATAATTACATGAAAAAGAATAAAATTGGACCCTTACCTAATCCCATATACAAGTATTAACTCAAAATAGATAAAAGACCTAAATATAAATCTTAAGACTATAAACTTTTAGAAGAAAATCTGGGTCATAAAACCTCACGATACTGAAATTGGCAGTGATTTCTTGGATATGATTTCAATGGCACAGGTAACAGAAGGGTAAACAAACTCCCTAAAAAAATAAAACAATATTGTATATCCAAAGACAATGTAAACAGAGTTAAAAGTTACTGATAGAATGGGATAAAATATTTCCAAATGCTATATCTGAAGGTATACTAATATCCCAACTAGAAATCCTAAAAAATAGCAACAATAAAAGCAAACAATACAATTTAGAGATATGTAAAAGACTAACATAAATAATGAATCTCCACAGATAACCAATCTTAGTTGTCTGTTGGATGGAAAATCTTGTTTCTCTGGTTCTGGTGTGTGTTACCTAATTCTTTGTAATCTCTTTGAGTATTTTCTCTAGCGCTGGTTTTGAAGACATAAATTCCTTCAGTTTCTGTTTGTCATGGAAGCTTCTTATTTTCCCATCTAATTTCCCATCTAAAACTTTCCCAGAAAGTTTTGCTGGGTAGGAAAATTTTGGCTGGAAGTTGTTTTCTTTCAGATTTTGGAATATGTTACTCCAAGCCCTTCTGGCTCTCATGACTTGGTTTGGGAAGTCTGGAGTGATTCTAATTGGTTTGCCTCTGAATGTCACTTGGCCCTTTGTTTTTGTTGCCTTTAAGATTCTCTGCTTGGCTTCCATATTGGTCATTTTGACAATTATGTGGCATGGGGATCCTCTTCTCTGAGCCTCTCTAACGGGGGTTCTATAAGTTTCCTGGACCTGTGTATCAACCTCTTGCTCTATGTTTGGAAATTTTTCTGCTATTACTTCCTTGAAGAGATTGTTGATCCCTTTGGTTTCACTTTCTTTTCCCTCTTCTATTCCAATTATTCTTAGGTTAGCTCTCTTAAAATGGGCCCATATTTCTTCAATTTCAGATTCCTGCTGTTGGATATTTTTTTCTAAATTAGAAACTATGCATTCATTTTTGGAGTGATCATCTTCTAAGAGTGAGATTCTTTTCTCCGTGTTGTCTAATCAGTTGTTTGTACTTTGAATTGAGGCCTTTACTTCATTAATTGCATCCTTTATCTCTTTTTGGCTATCTTTGAATTCTTTTCAAAACACCTCTATTATTTCTACAGTTATTTTCCTGATTTGATCTTCTAGACATCTCTGAATTTCTGTTTTATCGGGTTCTGATGTTGTGGGGTTGTGGGCATTCATTGCTCATTGTTATTCCTCTTTCCCATGATTTTGGAAGTTTGTGCCTTCTCTAGGATCTTCCCTTGGGTCACTATGACTTCACTTAAGGTGCTCTGGATCTCAAGTCTGTGGTATCTCAGTCCCCACTACTCCTTTACTAGGTTGTACCCCAGAGTCTCAGATCCAGGGAGTCAAAATCGAGGCTGCTTTAGACCATGGGGGGGTGCCAGGTTGGGCGTTCTCCTATGGTGTGATATCTCTGCCACCACCACTCCCCCACTGGGTCAAGTCCCTGGGAGTGCAGTACTGGGATTTCTCCTCTATGGGACGCAATTTGACTCACTGTTGTTGAGTGTGCTGATGGAGCTATAGTGGACTCAGTGAATTCACTGCTGCTGTTGCCGCCGGTGGCAATATGGTGCTGCTGCCACACCCTCGGCCGTGAGGCTGGTGTATTTCTTCTCTGGTTTTGAGCTCCGCTCTGAGTCCCTGCAGGGTGTGCTGAGCCCAGCCACTTGGAGCTTTAGATGCTCCCTGCGCCAAAAAATCTGCCAAATTCTGCCCAGCTGTTCCGCAGCGGCTCACCTCAGCTCGCTGTTTGCCGCTCTTCTCTGGAGCCTGGTGGGCTGTTGAGTGTGTTGGTCTGTAGCTGTCTGGTGAACTCACCACTGCCACCGGCAGTAAGGCACTGCTGCTGCGTCCTCGGCCGTGAATCCGGCATATCTCCTCTCTGTCTCTGAGCTCCATTCTGAGTCCCCCTCCTCTCTGGGGCCTGGTGCTGCAAGGAAAGATGGCACCCGCCGCTCTGTGCCGTGTCTCCGGCCACAGCACTGCGGTCTGGTTTCTTTCTGGTGTCTCGTTTTTCCAGCCCTCTTTTTCTCTGTTCCTTGTAATTATAGTTTTTGTTTCTCTGCTGATGGTGTTTTCTGGCTATGAAAGGCGCTGATTTTGTGGTAATAGAGATTGGTTGTTAGCGGGGCTTGTAAGCCCCGCTTTTCTCCATTGCCATCTTCCTGGAAGTCCAAGGGTTGATCCCTAGTGCCTTTTATAAGCTTCTTATTTATCCTTCCAGAAACCCTGTCAAGTGACGCTGCCAACGAGGAGACTGAAGACCGAGTTACTGAACAACTCCCAGACCCAGGGCCAAAGCTGGAGATGGATGTGAGACTGTCCTCTCTCCTCGCTGTTCTGAAGGCTGGGGGTGGCATGTGGGCCCAGGCCGAGATGTTGACTGCAGTTCAAAGCTTACAAAAGGTACTATTTATTCCTGTTTTGTTCTGAATTTGTTCTGATTCAAGTCTCTGGCAATTTATTCTGAATTGCTCAATTCAGGTATAAATGTTGTACTTACACTCACAACAAAACCACAGTCATTCAGATACTCAAGCCTACACTCTTGTATCCATGCAAAATATCAACACACAGTTTAAAAAAATAAACAAAATCCCACAGACAGAGAAAAGTGGTCAATTTTCCACAGAGATTTTAAAAACAATATCAGGTTCTTTCCACGAGTATAATAAAAACCAAGAGTTGTCAATGCAGATGCCCTTCCAGGCTGCTCTCTAATAGGCCTTGCACTATTGCACTGGCCACTGGCCACTGACCACTGGCCACGCTTATCTGGCACCTTTGGAGCTCTGTGTCCTGGCAAAAGACAGTGCTATTTAGAACCATGTTTATGTGGAGGGGGGTGCAGGGAAGTTTTAGATATGAAATAGTTCCTGAAATGTCCACAAGTCCCTGGCATAGATTTTTGGCAGTAAGACCAGATTACTGCAGCCACCAACAGGTAGAGCTCCCTAGAGCCTCATTGACCACTGAGCCCAGCTGAGCCAGAAGGAGTAAACCATGTATTCCCACCCTCCAGATCCATGCATCACCCCAGGAACACAGCTGCACTCTCACGTTCTCAGACTATTTTCAAAACACCAGAGCCTGGAGGGATTCAGGAAGCTGAATCTTGCTGCCTAGACCTCCTTCAACCACATGAGAGTCCCTGCTGCCACTCAAATTCTGCTACAGGTTGGGGACCCTGAATTTTGGTTCTTTCCAAATCTTCCAACAAACCTATCTTTTTATTCTTATTAAAAATAAAAGTCTTTTTACTTTTTTATTTTTTTATTTTTTATTTTTTTGGTGGTACTGGGGTTCCTGGAAGCCCTTCTATCTCCGGGCTACACTCCCAGACCTATTTTTACATTTTTATTTGGAAACAGGGTCTCTTAAGCCAGCACGCGGGGCTGGCTTCGAACCTGCGCGATCCTCCTGTTTCTGCCTCCCAAGCGCGGGGATTACAAGCATGCGCCACCACGCCCGGCATAAAAGTCTTTTTAAATTATTATCAAAGAATAACCTTTGATATAAAAATGGGAAATTGATTGTGTACTGAACTTTCCCACCATTTATTAGCAAAATGCACAAAATGTTCCTCCCTCAACCACCCTGGCATGCTCCTCAAGTCTGCCTGGGCTTCAGTGGACAGTATGATGACTGATGGCCCTTGTCAGTGGCCAGGCAGTCTGCGGGCACTCCTGAGAGACCACTTTCTGTTTTGGAAGGCTTCATCATCTGAGAATTATTGCTAGAATTCTTGGTAAAAACTTTAACATGCCTAGACATTTCTGGGAAAAACTTATAAATTTAAGGTAAGAAATGTTTGACATTCTGAGAAAATTTCAAGTATCAGGAGGTCTCCATTTTTAAATGATATGCCAGAAAATTGTAATGACTTAGTTACATTTGTATGTGTTCTTGATGATAAGAATATCATGTGTCTAGGAGGAGGGATTGGATACTTTTTGAGTGCAATAAGAGAGATCAGACTACATAAAATCACCCACTATTTGGTAACTTGGCTCTAGTACCATTATGGTGAGGTGAATCAATGTAGCCCATCTCTCTTGCTGAGTATAACTAAAAACTAGACAAGCTAAAAATCTACTGTGGATTCTGAAAAGTAAGAAGAAATGAGAAGAGCTGCAAATAAATATTTAAAAAAATTTTTTTTATTGGTGCATTATATTCATACATCATATTGGGGTAAAAAAAACTTGTGTGGACATACACATCACCGATTTAACCCCTACCCAATTCCCACCCATTCCCTCCCTGTCCCTCCTTCCCTTGCTTAGCTTAGTGGTTGACTTCAATATGTTTAAGTACATTGTGTGTTTTGGTGAATTTCCTTCTTCCCCCCTCGCATCCCCTCATTTGCTCCTCTATAGGATTTCCTTTTTCATCTAGATTTCCTCCTATGACCCATTTCTCCTTAGCTTTCACATATTAGGGAAAGCATCTGATTTCTTATTTTTTGTAACTGACTAATCTCACTTATCATAATGTCCTCCAGTTCCATTCATTTCCCTGAAAATGATGTTATCGAGTTTTTTTTTTTTTTAATGGCTGAGTAAAATCCCATTGTGTACATATCCCACAGTTTTGTAATTCATTCATCTGTTGATGGACATCTTGGTTGGTTCCATAGTTTGGCTATGGTGAATTGTGCAGCTATGAACATAGATACACATGCACTAGTTTTGTAGTTTGGTTTCCTTTCTTTTGGGTAGATACCCAGAAGTGGTATTGCTGGATTGTTCCCATTCTTCTGAGGATTCTCCATACTGTTTTCCAAAGTGGTTACACCAATTTGCAATCCCACCAACAATGTTTGAGTTCCCATTTCTCCACATCCTCACCAGCATTTGTTGTTGTTTATGTTTTGAATGATTGCCATTCTAGTTGGAGTTAGGTGAAATGTCAGGGTAGTTTTGATTTGCATCTCTCTGATTCCCAATGATGCTGAGCATTTCTTCAAGCATTTATTGGCCATTTGAATTTCTTCTTTCGTGAAGTGTCTATTTAGTTCACTTGCCCATTTTGTTATTGGATGCTTTGTTTTCTTAGTGTTGAGTTTCTTGAGTTCTCTGTATATTTTAAATATTAGTCCTCTATCGGTGGTGTAGGTGGCAAAAATCTTCTCCCATTCTGTTGGCTCTCAGTTGAGGTTCTTGACAGTTTCCTTTGCTGAACAGAAGCTCTTCAGTTTCATGCCACCCCATGTATTGATTCGCCTTGTAATTTGTTGTGCCTTTGGGGTCTTGTTGAAAAAGTGTTTATCTGTGCCTATGTGTTGCAGTATTGGACCTATGCCCTCTTCAAGGAGCTTCAAGGTCTCTGGTTTGATTTCCAAGTCTTTGATTCATCTTGAATTGACTCTTGTGCAGAGTGAGAAAGTGGAATTAATTTCCAATTTTCTGCATATGGTTAACCAGTCTTGCCAACACCATTTGTTGAACAGGCTATCTTTTTTCCAGTGTATGTTTTTGGCCCCTTTGTCAAAAATCAATTGGCTGAAAGTGTGTGGTCTTATTTCTGGGTCTTCTATTCTGCTCCATTGGTCTATATATCTGTTTTTGTGCGAGTACAATGCTGTTTTTATTACAATGGCTTTGTAGTATTGTTTAAAGTCTGGTATTGTGATTCCTCCTGCATGGTTTTTGTTGCTGAGAACTACTTTGGCTATTCTTGGCTTTTTGTTATTCCAAATAATTTTTTTTGGGGGGTGGTACTGGGGTTCCTGGAAACCCTTCTACCTCTGGGCTATACTCACTCCCAGACCGATTTTTATACTTTTTTATTTGGAAACAGGGTCTTGTAAGATCTTCTTTGATTTCTTTTTTCAATGATTTACAATTTTCTTTGTAGAGATCTTTTACCTCCTTGATTAAGTTTATTCCTAAGTATTTTATTTTTTTGTGGGCGATCCTGAGTAGAAGTGTTTTCTGAATTTCTTTTTCAGTGGATTTATGGTTGGTGTACAGAAAAGCTTTTCTGGTTTTTTAAGATTGATTTTGTATCCAGACACATTTACTGAATTTGTTGATCAGTTCTATGAGCCTTTTGGTTGAATTTGTTGGGTTTTCTAAATATTGTATCATGTCATCTACAAATAGTGAAAGTTTGAGTTCTTCTTTTCCTATTTGTACTCCTTTGATTTCCTTTTCTTACCTTATTGCTCTGACTAGAGTCTCAAGTACTATATTGAAGAGAAGTGGTGATAATGGACATCCTTGTCTTGTTCCTCTTTTTAGGGGGAATTCTTGAAGTTTTTCCCCATTTAATATGATGTTGGTGGTGGGCTTATTATAGATTGCCTTAATGATGTTGAGATATGTTCCTTCCAGTCCAATTCTCTGCAGTGTTTTTATCATATATGGATGTTGGATTTTATCAAATGCTTTTTCAGCATCTATTGAAATGATCATGTGATTTTTGTCTTTAATTCTGTTTATATGATGAATTACATGGATTGATTTTCATATGTTGAACCATCTTTGCATCCCTGGGAAGAACCCTACCTGGTCATGATGTATGATTTTCTTTATGTGGTTTTGAATGTGTGTTGCTAGTATTTTGTTTAATAGTTTTGCATCCAAAATATATCTCATCAGAGATCTAGGCCTGTAGTTTTCCTTCCTTGAACTATCTTTATTTGGTTTGGGTATCAGTGTGATGTTGGCTTCATAGAATGCATTTGGGAGAGTCCTGGTTTTTTCTATTTCATGAAATAGATTGAGGAGTATTGGGGTTAGCTCTTCTATAAAGGTTTTATAGAGTTCACTTGGAAAGCCATCTGGTCCTGGGGTTTTCTTTGATGATAAGCTCTTTATTGCAGTTTCAATTTATTTGATTGTTATTGTTTGGTTTAAGTGTTCTATATCTTCTTGACACAGTTTAGGAAGGTTGTATTTATCTAGAAATTTGTCAATTTTCTTCAGATTTTCCATTTTGTTGGAGTATAGTTTTTTCAAAGTAGTTTCTGATAATCCTCTGGATTTCTACACTGTCAGTAGTAATGTCTCCCTTTTCATCTCTTATCTTCATAATTTGGGTTGATTCTCTCTTTTTTTTAGTTAGGGTGGCTAGTGGTTTATCTATCTTGTTAATGTTTTTAAGAAACCAGCTTTTGGTTTTGTTGATTTTCTGTATTTTTTTTTATTCTCTACTTCCTTAATTTCTGCTCTAATTTTAATAATTTCCTATCTTCTACTGGCTTTGGGGTTCAATTATTCCTGCTTTTCAAGGGCTTTGAGGTGTGTCATTAGGTTATTTATTTGAAGATTTTCTGTTTTTCTTATATAAGCACTCCGTGCTATAAACTTTCCTCTTAATACTTCAAAGTGTCCCAGAGATTTTGATATGTTGTATCTTTATTTTCATTTGTTTCTAGAAATTTCTTGATTTCACCTCTTACATCTTCCCTGACCCATTCTTCATTCAGAAGTGTGGTGTTCAGTCTCCACATGTTTATGTTGTTTCTCTGGGTCTTCTTGTAGTTGATTTCTAGTTTCATTCCATTATGGTCTGAAATGACACAGGATTTTTTGGATTTTCTAGTGCTCATTTTGTGTCCCAGGATGTGATCTATTTTGGAGAAGGTTCTGTGAACACCTGAGAAAAATGTAAACTCTGCTGTAGTTGGGTGAAATATTCTATATGTGTGCAACAGGTCCATTTGATTAATGGTGTTCTTTAGTTCTGAGGCATCTTTACTGGCTTTTTGTCTGGAAGATTGGTCTAATGTTGTGAGAGGTGTGTTGAGGTCTCCCAGTATTATTGTATTGGTAGTTATGTGTGACTTCATGTCACAAAGAGTTTGATTTATGAAAGTAGCTGCACCTATGTTTGGGGCATAGATGTTGATTATCGTTATTTCCTCTTGCTGGATTATTCCTTTTACCAGTAAAATATGACCTTCTTTTTCTCTTCTAATAAGTTTGGGCTTGAAGTCTAACTTGTTTGATATCATAGTTGGTACTTCTGCTTGCCTTCGAGTTCCATTAGCATGGATTACTTTGCTCTAGCCTTTTACCTTGAGTTTGTTCCTATCTTTACAAAAGTGTATTTCTTGTAAGCAGCAGATGGATGGATTCTGGTTTTTAATCCATTTTGCCACTTTATGTCTTTTTATTGGGGAGTTGAGGCCATTTACATTCAGTGTGATAATTGAGAGATAATTTTTAATTCCTAACATGTTAATATTTTATTTCTGTTTTAAATACTCTTTGCTCTTCTTTGCTTAGTTGTGTGCTGGATGGAAATTCTTGTTTCTCTGTTTCTGGCATGTATTACTTATTTCTTCTTTGTAGTTAGTCTCTTTGAGCATTTTATCTTGCACTGGTTTTGAAGATATAAATTCCCTCAGTTTCAGTTTGTCATGGAAGCTTCTTATTTCTCCATCTAATTTGATAGATAGTTTTGCTGGGTAGAAAATTTTTGGCTGGAAATTGTTTTCTTTCTAAGTTTGAAATATGTTATTCCAAGCCCTTCTGGGCTTTCATGACTTGGTTTGGGAAGTCTGGAGTGATTCTAATTGGTTTTCCTCTGAATGTCAATTGGCCTTTTATTTTTGTTGCCTTTAAGATTCTCTCCTTGGCTTCCACATTGGTCATTTTGACAATTAAGAGGTGTGGGGAACCTCTTCTCTGATCCTGTATAAAGGGAGTTTTATAAGTTTCCATGTCTTCATTTTTGGATTGATAATCTTCTAGGAGCGAGATTCTATTCTCCATGTGGTCTAATCGATTGTTTATAGTTTGAATTGAGGCCTTTACTTCAATGATTGCATCCTTTATTTCTTTTAAAATCTCTCTAAATTCTTTTTGAAGGTCCCGTATTATTTCTACAATTATATTTCTGATTTGATCTTCTGGAGATCTCTGAATTTCTGTGTTATCAGGTTCTGATGTTGTGGGGTTGTGGGCATTCATTGCTCCATTGTTATTCCTTTTTCCCATGATTTCAGAAGTTTGTGCCTTCTCTGGGTTCTTCCCTGGATCACCACGATTTCACTTAGGGTGCTCTGAATCTTGAGTCTGTGGTAATTTCAGTCACCACTACTCCTTTAATGGGTTGTATTGCAAAGTCTCAGACCCAGGGAGTTAATCGAGGCTGCACAAGACCATGGGGGTGCTAGGCTGAATGTTTTCCCATGGGGAGCTGTGACTAGGGTGTGGTATCTCTGCCACCACTACTCCTTCTCTGGGTTAGACTGCAAAATCTCAGACCCAGGGAGATTATCAAAGCTGCTCAAGTTTCTGGGGGTGCAGTGCTGGGATTTCTCCTGTAGGGGCCATAATTTCACTTATAGTTGTTGAGCATGCTGATCTGGAGCTGTTTGGGGCGTGGTGAAATTGCCGCTGCTGCTGGCAATATGGCGGTGCTGCCACGCCCTCGACTGTGAGGCTCGGGTATTTCTTTTCTCATTTTGAGCTCTGTTCTGAGTCCCTGAAGGGCTTGCTGAGCTTGACCACTGGGGGTTTCAGACATTCTTTGCGCTGAAAAAACTGCTGGATTACACCCGAATGATCTGCAGCTGCTCTCTTTGGCTCCTTGTTTACCTTTCTTCCATGGAGCCTGGTGCTGTGAGGGAAGGAAGATGGCGCCGGCGTTGCTCTGCCACCGCAATGTGGGCTGGTTTCTTCTCTGGTCTCTGGTCATTCTTCTAGTCTTCTTTTTCTCTGTCCCTTGTATTTACAGTTTTTATTTCTCTGCTGATAGTGTTTTCTGGCTATGAAAAGTGCTGATTTTGTGGCAATAGAGTTCGAGTGTTAGCAGGACACATAAACACTGCTTTTCTTGGTCGCCATCTTCCCAGAATGCAATTCAATATTATAAGACATGAACAGTGGTTAATCCTGGATGGTAGCAATATGGAAGATGGTAACTTTAATTTCTTCATTGTATTCTTCTGTTTTTAATTTTTACTATACTAACTAAAGCCAAATAATAAATACTTTAGTCTAATCTTTGAAGTCCAACAAACCTAAAGCCAAATAATAAATACTTTAGTCTAATCTTTGAAGTCCAACCAACCTAAACATCAGTGTTATATATTCAGCATGCCTTCTAGTTCTTGGGCCATAGCAGTTTGCCTGCAGTGGGCATTGGCATCAGCTACTGTGTCCTCTCTGCCTCCTGCTTTAGCATATGGGGGGCAGTGCCCTTCTGAACTGTAAAGTGGCCTCTTCAGTGAGTCATGGGCCATATTACATCTGGTACAGGCACCGCCTTCCTCCTTTCATACAAAGTTGCCATGTAAGACAACTATGACCCTCATGTGCTAATCAGATGTGTGTGTGTGTGTGTGTGTGTGTGTGTGTGTGTGTGTGTGTTACTTGAGACTGAACCCAGGAGCATCCTACCTCTGAGCTACCCTCTCACCCCTTTTTTGTTTTTGTTTTGAGACAGGGTCTCCCTAAGTTGCTGAGGTTGACCTTGAACTTGCTATCCTTCTGTCTTAGCCTCCCCAGTACTAGGATTACAGGTGTGTGCCACTATGCCTGGCTGCTTAACCAGATTCTGAAAGAATGAGTTCAGGTGTTAATCAATGGAATAAAGCATGGATGATTTAGGGGAGAAAGTAAAATTTGGGAATTGGGAAAAATATCTCAGAACTATGTAGTTATTTGAACATTTCTATAATTGGCAGATGTCTCTGCTTGAAAATTTGAGATGTACTATTCATCCCAAATGAGCAAGCTGAAGATTCTATGTTTGGGGGAAAATAAGGTTTAGAATGTACTTTTGAAGCACAAGAGTGTTACTACACTGTAGTGTCACCTGGACACCAAGAAACAGGAATGGCTCTGCTAGGCAACTGGAGGCCCATTTGCAGCAGCCTGGTTTCACTTGCAGTCTGTGGACTGCACTAAAGAAAGTGATAGCTGATTAAAAGAAGAGTTTCTGAATGCTTCTACCTCATCTGGGTCTCCTTAGTTTTATGTACCTGCGGTTAAATTTGTACATGTATTTATACAATAATATTCTAAAGTCATAACTAACTCATTTTCATGGAGAAAAATAGAAAAAAAATCCCCATGTTAACACTTTTCCTCTTGCGGGTTCCCATCACTAGTTCCTGAAGAAGCATGATCCTTCCAGGGTTGCAGAACCTGGGAGTCGGCCTCTCCTGACCACACGACTTCGTGTGTCACCTGTGGTCACTGGCCCAGGGAGCCACCTTGTGTTGCCACTCTTTTTTTCACATTTCTTCAGTTTCCCAGAAGCATATGAAGTTTTCTTGAAATTAACAACAAATTACTGGGCTTTTCACACAGCGTTTAACCTATCAGCAAGGTCCAGGATGTTACTACTCAGACAACCCTGAGCTTTTACTAGACATGCTCTAATGGTGTGATTAAAATTTTGCCTTAAGCACAAAAGAAAATTTTATACTATCTAAAAATTTTAGAGGATATATTTTCAAAGCTAGTGAGACTAAATATGTCATCAGGTTTTATAATTCCTGTGACTCCTTGCCATGGCCAACTCCTACTCTAATCTCTGTAAAATGTGCACAATGACCTAGAGGGCATTTGGACCTGGTTCTTGGCTTCTCCTCACCAGTCCAGCTTTGGGCAGAGGACTTTCTCCTTCACTTTGATTTCCTCAGAGGATTGGACCTCTTAGCATGTGTAAAACACTGTAGTCAGTGACTGGCACACAATGGCCACTTAAGAAGTCTTAGTGATTGCCATTGTTTATAGCCAAGCTGTTTCAATACAAAACTTACAATCAGGAAACACTTGCACAAGAGCAAAATTAACTTGCCTCAAATTCTTTTTTTCTAAACAGGAACATTCTAGGCAGGTGTGGCTGGCACTGAGATTGGTTTTTGATACAGTAATGACTAATGCAAATGGATAGATACATAGTAAAAGGGACCTTGAATCCATTTTTTAAGGCCAGAGTCTGAACAGAATTTGAGAAGTAGTGCAGACAGTCTCCTAGTACTTTGATAGTTATCATTGGAGAAAATAGAATTTCATGCCATATTGTGCTAGCCAAAGATGGTAAGTGAGTTTGCAACTTAAGCTGACATTCTTCAGAGGCCAGATGGATAAAGAGACACCACAGGATTATTTAAATTAGATACTCACTTTTCAGATTAGGGCCATTAGTTCTGTGTGGCAGTGGCCTATTATAAACTGTTCCGTAGTAATCTTAGCTTCACAACAACTGTGCCAAGTGTGATCCTACCCCTAATTTGGGCTGGATCTAGAGGCGCACATGGCAAAAAGGATGTGAGGTTATTTCCAAAGGTAGGTTACAAAGAAGTGTCCTTCTTCCTCTTGTTCTGAGAGAGGCCAGGCATGCTGTGGATTACCCTGTGGAGAGGCCTGAGCTGCCAAGAAGCTGCCTCAAGAAGGGGCAGAGGTCCCCATCCAGTATCTTACAAGGCGCATAATTCTGCCAGCAATAAGAGGGGGGGATCCACAGTCCTCCCTGGCCTGTGGCCCTGGAAGCAAGGCTCCAGACGGATGCACCTGCGTTCCAGACACAGGAATTGTGGGATGAGCCACTGTAGTTTTAACTGCTGGGTTTGAGAGCAATTTGTTATGTACCAATAAGTGGCTAATACAGGAAAGCAACAAAAATATAAATTCCTGTGCTGGTTATATTAATTTGTTTTATTAAGGGAGATACTTATATTTTTTATTTTTATACTTTTATTGGTACATTATAGTCTCATAGTCTCACATCACAATGCAGTAAATAGTGATAGTGATATACATGTACATAGCAGTTGGTGAGTCCCCTGCCTCCTTCTCTACTCCCCCTATCCCCATGCATAATATTGAGATTGGCATTGGTATTCTGACATATGTAAATCATATCCATGGAAGTGTTTCCTTCATTAATTCTAAGGGAAGTATTTTTTTTAATTAAGGAAAGGCAATGTTTAAACTCCACAGTTGCCATTCTCAGAATATGGCTCAGGGCCATGCATCACTATATCTGATGGTGATTATTTTAAAGCTAATTTCTAGATCCCACAAATCCACTTAAGGACAACCTTTGAGGATAGGGTTTAGGAATCTGTCTTGTAAGCACCATGTGTGAATTTGCTGTTTGGGGACTCCAGGAAGCTTTCTGCACTCCCTCTGGACAGTTTTACTGTGGAGGGAAATACTAACATCAGCTGGGATTAAAGACAAATGGCTGGTCATGTAAGTGAGTGCCCCTCAACGAAACCCATTTGCAGTCTGCTCCTCCATAGGGTGCCTCGTCTCTGGAAACCCCTCACAGCATGCTCGGTTTAGGGGCTGGCTTAGGAAGTCATGAAGACAATAGAAGGGTGGGGCTGGTGGCTTAGGCCATCTCTGCCATGTTACAGAAGGACATGGTATCTTTCTCCTTTTTGACTGTGAGAGTGGCTAGAGTTTAGGGTTAAGCTTTGCTTCCTCCCAGGGGAAACACTTCTTCAGGCTCACAGGAGGCCAGGCAGGATCCCTGGGGCAGCACTGTAAGCCCCACTGCAGATGAGGAATGAATCCTGAGGGCTCAGCAGAGCGTGGGAACGAGCAGGGGTAAGGGACAGTCCACTTTGGGCCATGACCAGAGCAGAATTGTCCCTCTGCTCTGTGTACTCCTGGACCTGGCTAAAAATCCTGCTTAAATTTAGAGCCAAACAGTACTCTTAAATTAGAGTCCCCCGAGACTGGTTTTACTAAACAATGGCATTTGACCACTTCTTCAACTCAGTCTTACCACTTTAACTCAAAGATAATGCTATTACAAGAGTCATTTTTTTTTTTGCTTTGTTAATAGATTTATACAATTTTCTAGTGTCTTTAAAAGTCATCCCATAATTCTAGAATATCTTAAAATATTAAAAGATTGAGAACAATAGCTTTAAATAAAGTCATACCATAGTTTTCTCTCATCAGTTAATACAAAACTCTAGCAAATATGATTTTTTAAAAGAACATTATTTAATAGTGTTTTCCTGACATAATGGTAACAAAATATATGAGCGCTAACTAACTTTATGATTTAAAAAAGTTCAGGGGAAGTTTATTTCACTCACCAAGATCCAATTTCTCTCCATCTATATTTAGCTATGAGTGTATGCATTTGATTTTAGTGAATTCAGAAGGACTAGAGAATTGTGGAAGATAGTAGGTTTTAGTGAAGATTGACTTGATTAGTTGCCTTTTTAATCAACTAAATAATAGTCTTTTTAATTAATACAAAATTATTTAAGGGATATGCATATAAATAAGACAGAACTTTATTTAAAATGGCTTCAGTATTCAATTCTGAAATTTAAATAAATTCACAAATAGCCACAGTATTTTAATCTAATTTTAAGAGTGAAAGCTTATTATTATTATTATTATTATTATTATTATTACTATTATTTTGGTGGTACTGGGGTTCCTGGAAACCCTTCTACCTCTGGGCTACACTCCCAGACTTATTTTATATTTTTTAAAATTTGGAAACAGGGTGTCTTAAGCCAGCGCGGCTGGCTCCAAAACTGCAATCCTCCTGTCTCCACCTCCCAAGTACAGGGATTACAAGTGTGCACCACCACGCCCGGCTAAAAGCATATTATTTATTTATTTATTTATTTATTTATTTATTTTATTGCGGTACTGGGGATGGAACCCAGGGGCACTCTACTTCCAAGCTATACTCCCAGCCCTATTTTTAATTATTATTCTTTATTTTGAAATAGGGTCTCACTGAGTTGCAGAGGCCCGCACTAAGTAGCTGAGGCTGGCCGAGAACTGTGAGCCTCCTGTCTCAGCCTCCCAAGTACTGGGATTTCAAGCATATGCCACCACTCCCTACTTGAAAGCACATAATTTTATTTACTTGACAAAACAAGTGAGTCCATTTGGAGTTTGATGCATATATTACTTTGCTGTTCAGAAGACCACATGTGGCTCTACCTAAGATAAGACACACCCTATAAGACTGAGACTGGAGGATCTCGGTTCGCGGACAGCCTCAGCTACTTAGTGAGGCCCTCTGCAACTTAGTGAGACCCTGTTTCAAAATAAAGAATAAAAAATAGAGCAGGGGGTGTAGCTTGGAGGTCAATGCCCCTGGGTTCCATCCCCAGACCCACAAAAAAAAAGCAAAAATATCAGCGACATTAAAAAGATAAGACATGATTCCATTAATTTGACTCTGAATGTTAATTTAGTTTATCAGATATTAAAGAAGAAAAATCATATTATTTTTTCCAATTTGTACCAAAAAGGCAATTAGTAAAATTTATCTACCATTATTTTTTAAAAAAATCTAATAAAATAGCAAGAGAAAAATTCTTTTTTTTTTTTTTTTTTTTTTTTTTTTTTTTTTGGTGGTGGTACTAGGGGTGGAACCCAGAGGCTTTCTACCTCCGGGCTATACTCCCAGACCTTTTTAATATTTTATTTGGAAACAGGATCTCACAAAAGTTGCTGAAAACTTCACTAAGTAGCTGAGGCTGGCTTCGAACTTGTGTGATCCTCCTGTCTCAGCCTCCCAAGCGCGGGGATTACAAGCATGCGCCACCATGCCCAGCTAAGAGAAAAATTCTAGTATGAAAATTGTGTGTGGTACTGGGGCATTTTACCTCTGAACTACACCCAAGCCCTATTTTCTTTTAATATTTTAAATTTTTTTTCGAGTCTGGGGATGGAACTCAGGAGCATTTGACCTCTGAGCTACACCCCCTGACCTATTTTTTTTATTATTTATTTTGAAACCGGGTCTCATTGAGTTGCAAAGGGCCTCACTAAGTAGCTGAGGCTGTCCGTGAACCATGATCCTCCAGTCTCAGCCTCCTGAATGCTGGGATGACAAGTGTGAGCAACCACGCCCGGCTTAATTTTTTTTAATTTTGAAACTGGGTCTCTCTAAGCTGTGGAGGGTCAAGTCTTGAGGCTAGTTTTGAACCTGTGATCCTCCTGTCTCAGCTTCCAGAGAACAGGGATTACAAGCATGCACCACCGAACCTAGCTGAAAAGCATTTTAAAATATTACAACAAAACTGGGTTTGTGGCATATGCCTATAATCCCAGTACCCAGGAGACTGAGACAGGAAGATTGCAGATTCTAGGACAGCATCAGCAATGTACCAAGACTTTCATCAACCTGGTGAGACTCTATTTAAAAATGAAAAATAGATTTAGGAGTGTATCTCAGAGTTAGAATGCCCAGTTCAATCCCCAGTACCACAAAACAAAAATAAAAACAAAAAAAAAATTTAGCAACAAACATCATACATAGTAGTATACAAATTCATGAATCTTCTTTAAGACCAGAAACAAGACTTCCGGGAAGATGGCGACCGAGAAAAGCGGGGCTTAAGAGCCCCGCTAACAACAAATCTCCATTACCACAAAATCAGCGCCTTTCAAAGCCAGAAAACAACATCACCAGAGAAACAAAAAAAATCACCAGGCTCCAGAGAGAAAGCGGACTGAGAACAGAGCCACAGAGGAGATCCTCACGCCCGAGGACGCGACTTCACGCCCGAGGACGCGGCAGCAGCGCCATACTGCCGGCGGCACCGGCAAATTCACGGGACGGCCACAGCAAGCCGAGGGGAGCCGCTGCGGAACAGCCAGGCGGGATTTCTCGGCGCAGAGGGCATCTAAAGCTCCCAGTGGCTGAGCTCAGCACACGCTGCAGGGATTCAGAGTGGAAATCAAAACCAAGAAAAAAAAAAACGCCAGCCCCATAGCCGAGGGCGTAGCAGCGGCGCCATATTGCCACCGGCGGCAACAGCACCGAATTCACCGAATTCAGTACAGCTACATTGCGTACTCAAGAACAGTGAGTCAAATTGTGGGCCACAGAGGAGAAATCCCAGTACTGTACTCACTGGGACTTGACCCAGTGGGAGAGGGGCGGGGGCAGTGATATCACACCATAGGAGAACGTGCAACCTGGCACCCCCCACAGTCTAAAGCAGCCTCTATCGACTCTCTGGGTCGGAGACTCTGTGATACAACCCAGTAAAGGAGTAGTGGGGTCTTAGATACTACTGACTCGAGATCCAGAGCACCTTAAGCGAAGTCATAGTGACCCAAGGGAAGAACCCAGAGAAGGCACAAACTTCCAAAATCATGGGAAAGAGGAATAACACTGGAGCAATGAATGCCCACAACCCCACAACATCAGAACCCGATAAAACAGAAAATCAGAGATTTCTAGAAGATCAAATCAGGAAAATAACTGTAGAAATAATAGAGGTGCTTCGAAAAGAACTCAGAGAGAGCCAAAAAGAGATAAAGGATGCAATTAATGAAGTAAAGTCCTCAATTCAAAGCACAAATAACCGATTAGACCACATGGAGAACAGAATCTCGCTCTTAGAAGATGATCATTCCAAAAATGAATGCATAGTTTCTAATCTAGAAAAAAATATCCAACAGCAGGAATCTGACATTGAAGAAATATGGGCCCATTTTAAGAGAGCTAACCTAAGAATAATTGGAATAGAGGAGGGAAAAGAAAGTGAAACCAAAGGGATCAACAATCTCTTCAAGGAAGTAATAGCAGAAAATTTTCTAAACATAGAGCAAGAGGTTGATACACAGGTCCAGGAAACGTATAGAACTCCCTTTAGACAGGATCGGAGAAGAGGATCCCCACACCACATAATTGTCAAAATGACCAATGTGGAAGCCAAGCAGAGAATCTTGAAGGCAACAAAAACAAAGGGCCAAGTGACATTCAGAGGCAAACCAATTAGAATCACTCCAGACTTCCCAAACCAAGTCATGAGAGCCAGAAGGGCTTGGAGTAACATATTCCAAACTCTGAAAGAAAACAACTTCCAGCCAAACATTTCCTACCCAGCAAAACTTTCTATCAAATTAGATGGGGAAATAAGAAGCTTCCATGACAAACAGAAATTGAAGGAATTTATGTCTTCAAAATAAGCACTAGAGAAAATACTCAAAGAGATTAACTACAAAGAATTAGGTAACACACACCAGAACCAGAGAAACAAGATTTTCCATCCAACAGACAACTAAGATTGGTTATCTGTGGAGATTCATTATTTATGTTAGTCTTTTACCTATCTCTAAATTGTATTGTTTGCCTTTATTGTTGTTAATTTTTAGGATTTCTAGTTGGAGTATTAATAAACCTTCAGATATAGCATTTGGAAATATTTTATCCCATTCTATCAGTAACTGTTAACTCTGTTTACATTGTCTTTGGATATACAATATATTTTTTTTATTTTTTAGGGAGTTTGTATATTCTTCTGTTGCCTGTGCCATTGAAATCATATCCAAGAAATCACTGCCAATTTCAATGTTGTGAGTTTTTATGACCCAGATTTTCTTCTAAAAGTTTATAGTCTTAAGATTTATATTTAGGTCTTTTATCTATTTTGAGTTAATATTTGTATATGGGATTAGGTAAGGGTCCAATTTTATTCTTTTCCATGTAATTATTATTTTTCAACAATATTTAGTTAAAAGATTATTATTTCCACCACCAAATGTTCGTGGAAACCTTGTCAAAAATAACTTGATAATATAGGGAAGAATTTAGCTCTAGGCTTGCATTTAACTCCAATGGTTTATATATCTGCCTTTAGAACAGTACTACACTGTTTCAATTATTGTAGCTTTATATGGTTTGAAATCAGAAAATATATATCTTCTAGCTTTGTTCTTTTTCAAGATCGTTTTGGGTATCTAGAATCCATATTCCATATTAGGATAGATTTTTTTCTGAAAAATAAATATATAAATATATGATAGTTTCACCTAAAAAAACAGAAAAAAATATTCTCTGGTAAGAAAGAAAGCAAAAAGAAATATTGAAATGTTATCTTTAAGTCATCAAAAGCTTGGTATCAGACAAATGAAACTGTTATGTGAGATTATCATTTTTAATTTTGGATAAATTGCTATAATACTAGATGTCAACCACTAAGCCAAGCTTGGGAAGGAGGGATGGGGAGGGATTGGGGAGGGGATCGTGTGGGGGCTGACTGGGCGATGTGTGCATGTATGTCTACAAAAGTTTGTATCCCACTATGATGTATGAATACAGTGCACCAATAAAAAAAAATAATAAAATTTAAAAAAAATTATTAGAATTAAGAAACACAAGGTTCCTAGATACAGAATTAACATACATAAGTACCAGGTAGAAATCTTTATGAAAGTTAAATATTCCAGTTACAAGGGCTAAAAACATAAAGAATCGAGAAATAAGTGTAACAGAAGATGGTTAAGTATGTTACAAAACCCTTGCTCAAAATATAGGAGGTTCAGATAAATGGAGGCCACACCTCCATTCTAGTGGGATGTAAGGCTGCGCATCATGTCAGTTCTCCCAAAAGTGACCCACATATCCCATGCAGTACTCTACAGGGTGGGTGTGGGTGTAGGTTACCAAGCTAGTTCTAAAATATCCATACTAATTATAAGTACAAGCTCAGCCAAGACACTTTAATAAAATGCTATAGCATATCTTGCAGATCTTGAGAAAGCTCGATCAGGGGATCTGCAATGGCGTAGATCCCCCATGAAGTATGTCTAGCATTCCTTTCTTCAAAAATTTATTTTAGAATTATTTGGATTAATATGTATAATTGGAATTTTATGTATAAATATTATAACTAAAATTGATGGGCAGCGGCTTGTGAGAGACTCAGACAAAGATTTTTTCCCAAGGATAAAGATATTGGGCCAAATATTAAGTTCAAACTGACCTTAGTTAGAGCCACTGTATAAGATTAAGTTTGAGTCAGCCTTGTAAAGTGAGACAAAGCATATTATGATTATTTAAATGTCTGGCACCCTTGCCCTAAACTTTATAAAAAATAATAACTTTTTCTCGTCCTTGGCGATCCTGCTGCATGACTATGCCCTTGCTTTTCTGACAGAAAAAAAGTATAAAAACTATAACAAATCCTGAATAAAATGGAGAAAGATTGATCTTGTGTGGCTTCGTCTCTCATCGACTTCGGCTTCCCCTAACCAACACACGAACCTCGACTCTGCTAGGGCTGGACCCCGGCAGTAAACCTACTTTGCCAGATGTAAAACCTTGGTAGGACACGGTCAGCAAATGATAAATGCACGTATAGGAATGTCACAGTGAACCCATTCATTTGTACAGTCAATGTGTTACTAGTCATTCTCAAAGACATCTAAGTGGAGAGACATGCCATATTCCTCAAAGGGATGCTTTAGTAACGAAGTCAATTTTCCCAAAATTAAATTCACAAATTTAACATGCTTCCAGCTAATATATAAATTGGGGGTTTGAAAATCTTGACAAAATGGTTTTTTTTTTCAGTACTGAGGATTGAACCCAGGGGCATTCTACCTCTGAACTATACCCCCATACCCCCAGTTCTATATCTTTTATTTATTTATTTATTTATTTATTTATTTATTTATTTATTTTTGGTGGTACTGGGGTTCCTGGAATCCCTTCTACCTTGGGCTACACTCCCAGACCTATTTTATATTTTTTTATTTGGAAACAGGGTCTCTCTTAAGCTAGCGCGGCTGGCTTCAAACCAGCGCAATCCTCCTGTCTCCACCTCCCAAGCGCGGGGATTATAAGCATGTGCCACCACACCCGGCTATATTTTTTATTCTTTATTTTGAAACAGGGTCTCCCTGAGTTTCAAAGGGCCTCACTAAGTAGCTGAGGCTGTCCTCAAACCATGATCCTTCTGTCTCAGCCTCCCAAATGCTAGGATTACAAGCATGCACCATCATGCCCAGCTGACAAAAGATTCTAAAATGTATCTGAAAGAGATAAAATGTTTAAAAGAAGTAGAAAATTATATAAAAGAATATTAAATAGGACCTTATCTATTCAATAACAAAAATTGTTATGGCTTTATAGTAGTTTATATTATGTTGTAATTTGACTATGGCAGACATCCCAGTATACTGAGTATAGCTCAGAAGTAGACAACTAGTTATCAGTATAACCTATCAAGTGAAAGGATGTGTGTCCTTAGTTCCAAAGTGATACTTTGTAGACAGAATATGGTTGGGTTCTATTTTTTATTTAATCCATTTGGCCAGCCTGTCAGATGTGGCAGGATCCACAGCTAATAAATCGTGTGCCTCACCCACATACCTGAGTGGAGTCACCTGCTCTTCACTGAGGAAGGGCTTCTAGTGAGACTTTACCCATAAGGCTAGCAGAGTTTCAGTCCTCAACACTAGCAGGTGCTTTTCCATAATGGTCCCCTTGACAGTGATGATTTGCTCAAGAACACCTGACTTCCATCCTGAGAACTAAAGAGCTAGTATAATGAACAACTCATCTTCATTGCAAGAACTGGAGTTTTAAAGGTAATAGCCACCAACATTTGTAGAATGGTCCTTGTGTGCCCCAAATATGCAAAGAGCCACATGCAATGATTTAATTCAACATTCACAACAAACCTTTGAGGTAAGTAGCAGTGTAGCTTCCTCTTCCAGACAAGGGACGGGCACAGAGCAGAGCTGTGCTGAGGCCACAGAGGGAGCAGCAGTTCTGATTTTCCCTGGGTCTGGAGCACCTCCCTCCTTGTTCTGACAAGCCTCCACTTGTGCCTCATAAAACTGTTCTCCAGTTAGATTGGTTGCCCATTTCCTTCCTCTGAGAGATGGGGGTCCCTCACCAGGCCTCCTGTCCTGTTGTCCTCTCTCTCCACAGGCAGGTCACAGGAGTTGGCTCTGTTCTTGGCTCTAATTCTAATCAGATTGGTCTCCCAAAGCCCTAACTCTCAGTGGATCCCAGAATGCAGAGCTGACAGCTTCTCCACAGGTTCAGAGCTTCTATGTCTGTACACACTTAGAACCACAGTACCTCTCAGTGCCTTCTCCCTCTATTGTCTTCATACCCCTCCTGTGGGAGTTTCCAAGAGCAGGGCTTTCTGTATTGTCCACTCTAAAATATGTTTATCTCTGTCTGTCTGTCTTTCTGTCTGTCTGTCTATCCTTCCCTCCATCCCTCAAAAGTCTTGGTCAGCCGGGTGTGGTGGAACATGCTTGTAATCCTATTACTTGAGAGACTGAGATAGGAGGATTGTAGATTCAAGGCCAGTCTCAGCTACTTAGTGAGACCTTCTGAAACTTAATGAAATCCTGTGTCAAGATAAAATGATGAGGACTTCCGGGAAGATGGCGACCAAGAAAAGCGGGGCTTAAGAGCCCCGCTAACAACAAATATCCATTACCACAAAATCAGCGCCTTTCAAAGCCAGAAAACAACATCACCAGAGAAACAAAAAAAATCACCAGGCTCCAGAGAGAAAGCGGACTGAGAACAGAGCCACAGAGGAGATCCTCACGCCCGAGGACGCGGCAGACGCGGCAGCAGCGCCATACTGCCGGCGAATTCACGGGACGGCCACAGCAAGCCGAGGGGAGCCGCTGCGGAACAGCCAGGCGGGATTTCTCGGCGCAGAGGACATCTAAAGCTCCCAGTGTCTGAGCTCAGCACACGCTGCAGGGATTCAGAGTGGAAATCAAAACCAAGAAAAAAAAAAAAAAAAAAAAACGCCAGCCCAACAGCCGAGGGCGTAGCAGCGGCGCCATATTGCCACCGGCGGCAACAGCACGGAACTCACTACAGCTACATCTGCGTACTCAAGAACAGTGAGTCAAATTGCGGGCCACAGCGGAGAAATCCCAGTACTGTACTCACTGGGACTTGACCCAGTGGGAGAGGGGCGGTGGCAGTGATATCACACCATAGGAGAACGTGCAACCTGGCACCCCCCACGGTCTAAAGCAGCCTCTATCGACTCTCTGGGTCGGAGACTCTGTGATACAACCCAGTAAAGGAGTAGTGGGGTCTTAGATACTACTGACTCGAGATCCAGAGCACCTTAAGTGAAGTCATAGTGACCCAAGGGAAGAACCCAGAGAAGGCACAAACTTCCTAAATCATGGGAAAGAGGAATAATACTGGAGCAATTAATGCTCACAACCCCACAACATCAGAACCCGATAAAACAGAAAATCAGAGATTTCTAGAAGATCAAATCAGGAAAATAACTGTAGAAATAATAGAAGTGCTTCGAAAAGAACTCAGAGAGAGCCAAAAAGAGATAAAGGATGCAATTAATGAAGTAAAGGCCTCAATTCAAAGCACAAACAACCGATTAGAACACATGGAGAACAGAATCTCGCTCTTAGAAGATGATCATTCCAAAAATGAACGCATAGTTTCTAATCTAGGAAAAAATATCCGACAGCAGGAATCTGATATTGAAGAAATATGGGCCCATTTTAAGAGAGCTAACCTAAGAATAATTGGAATAGAGGAGGGAAAAGAAAGTGAAACTAAAGGGATCAACAATCTCTTCAAGGAAGTAATAGCAGAAAATTTTCCAGACATAGAGCAAGAGGTCGATACACAGGTCCAGGAAACGTATAGAACTCCCTTTAGACAGGATCGGAGAAGAGGATCCCCACGCCACATAATTGTCAAAATGACCAATGTGGAAGCCAAGCAGAGAATCTTAAAGGCAACAAAAGCAAAGGGCCAAGTGACATTCAGAGGCAAACCAATTAGAATCACTCCAGACTTCCCAAACCAAGTTATGAGAGCCAGAAGGGCTTGGAGTAACATATTCCCAATTTTGAAAGAAAACAACTTCCAGCCAAAAATTTCCTACCCAGCAAAACTCTCTATCAAATTAGATGGAGAAATAAGAAGCTTCCATGACAAACAGAAACTGAAGGAATTTATGTCTTCAAAACCATCACTAGAGAAAATACTCAAAGAGATTAACTACAAAGAAGAAATAGGTAACACACATCAGAACTAGAGAAACAAGATTTTCCATCCAACAGACAACTAAGATTGGTTATCTGTGGAGATTCATTATTTATGTTAGTCTGTTACCTATCTCTAAAGGGTATTGTTTGCCTTTATTGTTGTTAATTTTTAGGATTTCTAGTTGGAATATTAATATACCTTCAGATATAGCATTTGGAAATATTTTATCCCATTCTATTAGTAACTCTTAACTCTGGTTACATTGTCTTTGGATATACAATATGTTTTTTATTTTTTAGGGAGTTTGTATACTCTTCTGTTGCCTGTGCCATTGAAATCATAACCAAGAAATCACTGCCAATTTCAATGTTGTGAGGTTTTATGACCCAGATTTTCTCCTAAAAGTTTATAGTCTTAAGATTTATATTTAGGTCTTTTACCTATTTTGAGTTAATACTTGTATATGGGATTAGGTAAGGGTCCAATTTTATTCTTTTCCATGTAATTATTATTTTTCAACAATATTTAGTTAAAAGATTATTATTTCCACCACCAAATGTTCGTGGAAACCTCGTCAAAAATAACTTGACAATATAGGGAAGAATTTAGGTCTAGGCTTTTATTTAACTCCAATGGTTTATATATCTGCCTTTAGAATAGTACTACACTGTTTCAATTATTGTAGCTTTATATGGTTTGAAATCAGAAAATATATATCTTCTAGCTTTGTTCTTTTTCAAGATCGATGTGGGTACCTAGAGTCCATATTCCATATTAGGATAGATTTTTTTTCTGAAAAATAAATATATAAATATATGATAGTTTCACCTAAAAAATAGAAAAAAATAGATTCTCTGGTAAGAAAGAAAGCAAAAAGAAATATTGAAATGTTATCTTTAAGTCATCAAAAGCTTGGTATCAGACAAATGAAACTGTTATGTGAGATTATCATTTTTAATTTTGGATAAATTGCTATAATACTAGATGTCAACTACTAAGCCAAGCATAGGAGGGGGGGATAGGGAGAGAACGGGGTGGGGATCGGGTGGGGGCTGACTGGGCAATGTGTGCATGTATGTCTACAAAAGTATGTATCCCACTATGATGTATGAATACAGTGCACCAATTAAAAATAAATATGAAAAAAAAAAGATAAAATGATGAAATAGGACTGGGGGTATATTTCAAAAGTAGAATGCCCCTGGGTTTCATGCCCAGAATCTGCATCTGCCCCATTTTTGCAGTAATCTATCAGCAGTGATCTATCAATTTCATATGCACTGGAGGTTTCATGGCCTGGCTTATCATCTTGTCTGATTTTCTTGACCACCTGAGCAACCATGTGGGAAGCTCACCCTGCCCCATGGACTCCCAACCTTTATCTTCTTGCACCCAGGTTTCTTCTCCAAGGCCACAACTAAGAGCAGTGATTCTCAGTCTTGACTACACTGGGTCTCCTGGAGTGTCTTTGAAAGGCTGATTCTAGGCCTCCCTTGCATTGATTAAGAAGCTCTCAAGTGCTTCTAATGGAGTAGTGGAACTGCTTCTTGACCTTGTCAGTACCCATGCCTGCTCCTCTCTAAAATCAAGACTTTTATATCTTCACTCTGACCACACTCCTCTCGCCCCATTTGTTTTGTGTAAATTCTAGCAATCCTTAGTCCCATCAGACACCCAATGTTCTGATCCACCCTTTCTTTGAGGTCCATATCTGTCTCTGTCCTCATTCCCTGCTCGTTGTCTATCTCCATAGGAACTTGTAGGAATGTGCCCTCCACACTCCTGTCCACCCCCCGAACTCCCACCTGGAGGACACACATCTGATGAACCTCAACTCTGCTTGTTCTTCAGTATTTGGGGAGGAGCCTGGAAAGCTGGTTTCCTATTTCCAAGACCACATAGTCAGGGTCTTGCTACTCTCATGACTCTGCGGCAGCCTGCTCTACTGTCTTACTCACGTAACTTTATTTCATGTAATAGAACCAGATCTATTAGATGACAACCTTGTCTTCTAGACACAAATCAATTGCTCCAAGGGCTCCGGCTGTCCTACCTTGGAGAGACCCTGTGTCACCCTCAGAGACAATCCCCTACTGTGCATGGCTACACACTGCAGCCATACTTGTCCTGGTTCCCATCCCCTTTTACGGCTGGCTTCTTTTTGTTGTTTTTGTTTTTGTTTGTTTGTTTGTTGGGGGTATTGAACCAAGGGCTATTTTACCTCCAAGTTACATGCCCAGCACTTTCTGTTTTTATTATTTTTATACTTTTATTGGTGCAATGTAATTATATCTCATAATGAAATTTGAAGTGATACAAACATATATGCACACAGTGCTTGGTTTATTTCCTGCCATATACCCACTCTCCTCCTTCTTCCTCCCTTCCCATACATCTTAGTGATATTAGTAGTTTAACCTTGTATGAATGTAACATATAAACTGTTCCCCTTCTCAATATTCACTTTCTCTCTCTCCACCTTTCTCCCCCAATCCCCTTCCGATATTTTACTGTTTTCTCTCCTTATTTGAATGAAATCTCTTTTGCTTCCTATTTGTATCCTAGTTTCTGAATATGAAAGAAAACATGATCTTTCACCTTCCGAGACTGATTGATCTCACTAGCATAATGTTCTCTAGTGACATCCATTTTCCTGCAAATGGCATAATTTTGTTCTTCGTTATGGCTGAGTAAAATTTCAATAATGTGTATATATCACATTTTTATTATCCATTTGTCTATTTATCTACATGTAGGTTGGTTTCATAATTTCGCTATTGCGAATTGTGCTGCTATAAACATTGATATGTATGTATCATTACAGTATTATTACTGATTCCTTTGGAAAGATACTGAAGAGTGATATAGCTAGGTCATACCATGCTTATGGTTCCATTTCTAGTCTTCTGAGGGACCTCCATTTGGTCTCCAGAGTGGCTGTACTAATTTAAAATCCCACCAACAGTGTATAAGAGTTCATATTTTCCCACATCCTCACCAGCATGTATTAATGTTTGTGTTTTGGGTGATTGCCATTCTAGTCAGAGTTAGATGGAATCTCAGAGTATTTGTTGGCCATTTTTATTTCTTCTTTTGAGAGGTATTTGTTCATTTCGGTAGCACAGTTTTACTGCCCTCTTCTTCTCTGCATTTAGTGGCAGTGCTCAGGCACTCATCCCAGAGCCTGGGGAAATGCAACTCCTCACCTTCATGGTAGAGCCAGTCAAGCCCTGAGGCTGTATCTTCAGAGGTAGCTTTCTTGTCTTGCTCATCAATAGATCAACTCTCTGCCATGCTGCTCTGTCAAGACTGCTGGGAAGCTGTCTGCGACTCTTCTGCTTCCTCTCTGAGTCCACCCCCTTCCACCTCTGCTATGCCTTTATGGAGCCATTTTAGAAGATATATCAGGTAGTCTCTCCCTTGCTTCTCACAGTCTCCCATAAACTTAGAATGAAAGCTCACCGCTTTCCAAAGTGCCCCTCTGTGCCCACTGCCACCACTAGGACAGTCAGGTGCAGGGGCTCCCTCCCTTCTGACATGCTATTCACCTTGCCCCAGGACTCTAACACATGCCGTTCTCCATGGTAGGAACTTCCCTCAGTCCTCTCAGTGAGGCTCTCCTTGGACACACAGGCTCTCTCCCCTGACCCTACTCTATTTCCTTCTTTGTATTTACTCCTATTTTAAGTGCCACCATATATTTACCTATCTCAGTGGAATGAGGCCTCCACAGGGCAAAGACCTCATCTTCCTCCCTCACCATCAAGTCTGCGATAAGCACATCATTCCAATGGTTGGTTTGAATTAAAGAGTCTACCTCCAGAGCCATGCCTGTGCTGTACCCTTTGGGGTGGGCACCCAACAGGGAGCCTACAAATGGCATTTTGAGAGTACAGGTGAGACAAGAGGCTGTGAGGAACCTGTGTGCTGGGCTCTCTGATCATATTCAGCTCTTTCACCAAAAGACAAGGTCAAAGTCTAAAAAAATGATAATTAAAATTTGTTTATTCATGAAACTTAGAATAAGTTATTTCTCTTTGACACAGATAGCTGGTTAGCAGCTGATGTAGGCCATGGAATACTTTGTATAGTAAGATGACCCAGGCATGAATACTTTGTTTTTTCTTAATAAAAATATTTATATTTTTCATCGTTTTGGACTTTCTTTGGAAGCAGGCAGTATGGAGTATGAAGTGTGCTTTTCTGGATGCAGTTCCAGGGCTGCAGACTCCCTGGGGCTCTCTTTACAATGTCCAGTGTCATTATTGGGCTGTTGAAATAAATCTTAGTTATATAATGTTAAATTTTTATGAACATTAAAATATTGCTTTGACTTGTTTTGGGGAAATGGCAGTGACATGACTTTTATTGAATAAGAATTTATTTAACATTGATGGCATGTAATTTTTATACATAAATGAATTTCTTGAAAAGCTAAAGCATATTCCCACTCATCCTATAAATGTACATCCTCTTAATCCTGGAATGCTGAGCATACTTGAGGCTTTTCCTCAGAGCTCAGTTGTTACAAAATTCAGTGTTGTGCTTAACTAACTAGCCAATATGGACTTTTGAGGGGGTTAACTGTAATCATGTGAATGAGGAACATTGCCTAGTGCCAGGACCATCTCAGTGTTACCTGGCTCCAGATCTTTCCACGTATGTGGGAACAAAAACCTGAGATAATCAACTTATAAAGAGGGAGGGTCTGTTTTGGGTTACAGGTTTGGAGGTTCTGATCCATGATTGGTTTTATCCATGGCTTTAGGCTTGAGATGAGGCAGCACATCATGGTAGGAGCTCCTGGTGGAGGAAGACCACTCACCTTATGGCTGGGGAGTGAAAGAGAAAGAGGAAGGGGCAGAGGTCCCACTGTTTCATTTAAAGACATGCCCTAGTGACCTGGAAACCTCCTGCCAGGCCCCATCTTCTAAAGGTCACAACACCTCCCAACAGTGCTCCCCTAGGGGCCCAGGCTTAACACATGGGCCTTTGGGGGCCACTAAAGATCCAAGGTGTAGCAGCACCTGAGTAGAATATATTTGCTTCTCATCTTTCTTGCTGCTTGTGCCTGGATCTGAAATCAGCTTAAGCTCTGGCCCTGTTATCACTGTCAACAGTACTAAGGAATCTCAGCGCACTAGTTTACCTAATTGTGTGATAGGTGTACAGGTTTTCAGCTTTCTTTTATGAGTATGAGATGACTGGTGCTTTCCTATGGTCACACCTTGTCCCACTGAACTCTGCTTCAGGCTTTGGGTGGGCAGCAAGCATCAGCCTACAGTGGGGACCTTCACAGCTCAGGAAAGGCTTGGGTAGAGACGAGAGATGGGGCCTGTAGTCCCTTGGTCCTCTCCAGCTCAGGCACCTTGGCTCTGGAAGTCCTATTGACCCTGGTGCACTCCACCCTGTCCTTAGAGGCTGGCCTCGCACTTTATGGCATGCACTCTGAGGACAGGCACCTGGCAGCTCCTGAGGGAGCCATGGTGCACTGCATGTGGCTTTAAACCTCCTCTGCCAGGACCCTCCGGAGAAAGGAATGGAAACCAATAGTTGCTGACCTAAGCAGCACCACACCACATAATAAAGTTAAGATTTGCCCAACAGGTAGAGCAGAGGCTTTGAAAGAGGCTGACTAGGGATGCAAATGTGAAGTCATCTGTACTTGTGAGTATAATAAACACCAGAACCAATTGGAAATTAAAAAAAAAAAAAGATTTGCCCAACCTTCAGGCTGTAGAAAGAGAAACTCAGGTGCTCAGGGCCTTGCTGTTATCCACCATGTGTGATGGACATGCTGGAAGCTCCCTCAGGACCTAGGCTGGGATTCCCTTGGGCCCAGGCAGGACTTCTTTCACCTTGCCCCTCAGAACTAGGCAGCTACCCGGATCTCCATCACCAAATGTCTCCTCGTTTTCTCTATTTTGTTTTGGGTTTTTGCGATGTGTACTTTTCCTCTTGCACTCCTGGGTTGGCTGCAGGGAGATTGTTTCCCTGAATACCTTATGGTTTTGTTTGGAATCCATTCAGCAATTTCAGGTTTCCAGGAGAAAGGATCCCTGCTTCTTATTGTTGCTCTGTCTTTGCTGTTGGATGGGCCCGCTGAGAGGCCAGTCAGCTCACTAATTTGATTATGTCCCTAATGACCAGTGTCTCTTGGCTGGCTTTCTCCAGCCAGCTGGAGTCCTCCGGATTCTCTCTCCCACTCCAGGGCTCAGTGCCAGGGGAAGCTAGGCAATGGCTCAGCCAGCTGAACACCCAGAGCCACACACAAGCTCCAGGAGTTATTTATTGTTGGGGTGAGGGTGAGGATTAGGGTTAGGGTGAGGTAAGGTACAAGGTAGGGACTTTGCTAGGTATAATGGTGCTGGTGATGGTTTGGGTTAGAGTTTTTGGTGAGGTCAAGATTTGGGTTAGGATTAGCATGAGGGTGATGCCAGGTGTTTGGTTCAGAGTGAGGGTAGGATTGTTTTTTATCTCGCCTGTGGGACCTTTATGGGATATGGTTGTTATTCCAGGGAAGAGGGGAAAGTGATCAGGGTCCAGACAGAAACAGCTAAAGGGCTTTTAAGTGGGAGTTTCTCTGAGATGCTACTGTGATCCTAGTATGCATACCATGAAATAATTTTCCAAGTGGAATTCCCAGGAGAACCTACTGAAGGAAGGAAGCAGAGAAGGAGCCAGTCCTGATGTGTGGTTGGAGAAATCCCATTTTTTCCTCTTTGGAGTCTGAAGACCCAGTTGAGGGGCAGAATCTCAGAGATCAGAGGAGGGTCAGAGTGGTAGAGGTCAGTAGTGGGTTAGAGTTCATGAGGGTCAAAGTTTACAGGGTCAGAGTCTGTTCTGGCTCTGGCAATAAAACCCGATGTCTGAACCCTCCCATCATGTGGTGCCTGGTCTTGTGGGGGGCTAATTTCACAGGCACCTGTCTCCAGGTGAGCAGAGTCTGCACCCAGGAGCAGTCCTCTGCAAGGCAGCCACACAGCTTCTAGATTGGGGACAAGCTGGAACTGTGGTTCTGGGACATCTGGAAGACCTCCAGACAGGCAAGGACAAAAGTTTACATGAAATGTGCTTAGTCTTTCCCATGGGTTAGATGTGGTGGCAGCTCCTCCTCTGGCTCTACACAGAGGCCTGATCCATGACCACAGAAATTCTGGTCACACATGCCATCAGGGTGGCTAAGCACAGAGGCTGAGGAGCAGGAGACCACTCAGTGCGTGAAGTTCTTTTTAATTTGACATTTTCACTTGCAGATGAAGGAAGAGTCCAGGCCAGAACTCTGGGTCTGAGGTGCCTATCACTTCTTCATGTTTTCCACCAGGCCTAGTCCTCTTACCCATTAATACAAACATCCAGGGGCAGAAAGCAAGCCACACCTTGGAGAAGGCAGCTCAGGTACAAATTTCCACCCACACAAGTGGAACAACTCCACTCCAGATGAACCTTGATCCAGGTAACCCAAAATACATCATCAAACACTCTCATGTCATTCTTCCTATGATGCCAGAGGTGTCAGCCTCAACCATGGCAGAGTCTGAACAGGCCCACACATGTCAGCCAAATGGCTGTTTGGGTGGGCTCATTCCAGACTCCACAGTTGTAGCTGGAGATGACCACATGGCCAGGTCAGCTGTGTCTATTTGACAGCAGAATCTAATAAAAATTAAACATCAACATAGAATAAAATTAATTTATATTCATATCTGATATCATACAGTGCATTTAATTTCTGCATGATCACATGGAAAATAAAACAGAAACCTAAAACATCAAAATTATTCCATCTGTGGAAGCAAGATTTCTTCAGACTATAGAAGAAATAGAAATTATCACAGGGAATGAGATTGTGTTCAGACACATAAAAATTAAAACAAAAAATTTACAAAATTACAAATAGTAAATTTTAAATAAAGGTACACAATTAGAGAAATAAGAGATGATAAACATAACTGATTAAAATCTATAATCTCAAATATTTACAAATGCTACCAATCGTAAAAATGGAGTCTGGGCTGCCCATGAAGAGCACGGCCAGTTACCATTATGGGATGCCCAGAGCCATGTTCACCCTCATGACATTGACACTGGGTGCCATGAGTGGGAAGCACTCCAGAAAGCCAGCTATGATTGGAGGCACCTCTTCTCTCATGGCCAACGCAACTGTGATTTATCAACAAATCAGATGCACATGAGCATGAAAGGGAAAGTGTTTCAACAGCTTTCAACCAGGGTTATTCCAGTCAAAGCAGGGTGTCTGCTTATCCTCTGACACCCATATACATTACTCAGGTCATAAACTCCTTTGAGATAGGTGGCTTTCCCAGTTGTCAAAGTGCAGTTACTCTTCCAAAGGGAAACACTAGTGCACCACCCACTTAGAGCCTCATGAACACAGCCTTCCTAGGGAGAAGCAAGGAAGTAGAACTCAGAACCACTGCAAGTTACAATTAATAATTCTTTGAAGCGGGTAATAAAAATAAACAGAAGGGAGTAGTACTCAGAACCACTGCAGGTCTCAATGAATAGTTCCTGGAACCATCTAATGTATAAAAACATGAAGAAATGTTACAGTGAAGGCAAAAGTGTTCACACATTCCTAGAAGCATGTTTCTGAAAGGCAATGTAGCACTGTACAAAATTAAATTGCTTATATCATTGAAGACATACACATTTGAACATTGAACATACAAAAGTACTTAAAAGAAAACCCCAAAAGAAAGTTGAGTATGACTTATCACATTGCATTAAAACTACAATGTTCAATAGTGAAAACATGCTAAGCAAATTATTTCTACATTAGCATAATCAATGTCAAAATAGCAGCCAATCATAATAACAAGTATGTAAACTATATAGGATAATGTCAAGAAAAAATTAACATACTGTAATAGTAAATAATTAACTGTGAGTGCACATTCATTGTTCAACAATGGCCAGAAGGCAAAATAGTGTAAAGGAAATATAGTTTAATGTTTATTAGGATTTTTTCCTATGAAAGTACTTAAATTCAAATCTTATAAAACATTAAGCTATAGTAACTTTATTTTAGTGACAAATTTTCACTTCCATGATGTATCCAAATTATTATTTTGAGTCATGTAGATAACATTTACCTTTAATTTGCTTACTCCTCATCTGTTAGACTGTTTGATGGTTAATTTTAGGTGTTTGATTGGCTGGGTTAAGGATGCCAGGACAGCCAGTAAAGTAACCATTCTTCATATGTTTGTACAAGCATTTCTGGAAAATGTTCACATTTGAATCAGTAGGCCAAGTGAGGAAGACTTGTCCTCCAATGTGGGCAGTACCACCTAATTTTTCCCTGGTAGAACAAAAAGGCTGAGGAGATGTGGACTACTTCTCTGCCCTGGAGCTGGGACACATGTCTTTTCCTGCTGTTGGACTTCAGAGCTCCAGGTATCCACCCTTTATACTCAAGGACTTACACCCCACATTCCTCAGGCCTTCGGTCTCAAATTGAAGAGATTAACCATTAATTTCCTTGGGTTAGAGACTTCCAGACATGAACTGAACTACATCACCAGCTCCCCTGGTTTTCCAGGTGACAAACAGCCTATTGTGGGACTTCTCAGTCTTTACAGTTGTGTGAGCTAATTACCCTAACAAGTAGTTCACTCGTATCTATTTGTCTAATCTACAGTCATCTATTTATCTTTTATCTGTCCATACATCTATCTACAACATCTGTCTCTCCAAATATCTACCTACCTATCATCTATGTATTTATCTTCTACCTACATCTATCATATATCTATTATTTGTTTTATTTCTATCTACCTGCCTATTGTCTATCTATAAACCTATCTACTTCTACCTATTCATCTATCATCATCTATATTTCCATCTGTATATCATCTATCTTCTTCATCATCCTCATCCCCTACCTACCAACCTATCTGTTCATCTATTTATGCATCTATCTATCTACTCCTATGGGCTCTTTTTTCTGGAGAACCCTAATTCGCTATACAAACTTTAAGCCTTATATACATCATGAAAGTTTCTTGCTATTCACCTTTATGCCCAGTTCGTGGTGATTTTCCCTTCCTCTGAGCCTTTATAGAATTTATTTTCACCACTTGTGTTGGATGTGGTATATTTGTATATAATTTCTTATGTATATAACTCTACACTGACATCACCTTCATCCCCTAAAGCAGATTGTGCATATTATTTTATTTCTTCGAAAATAATCAGTGCTTGGCAGAACCCTGCTGCCCAGTAATTTCCTAATAAATACTTATTGAAAGATTTAATGAATGGGTAGATGAAGAATGAATAGAGGAAGAAGAGACTAAAGGAGGGAGGAGAGAGAGAACCTTGAAAATATAAGTTCTAAGCAGTTGTCCATTGCCAGTATCACTTTGGAGTTCACCCACAGCCCCCTGCTCCACTTCCTTGTTATCCTCTCCAACTAAGCCAACTTCAGAGCTTCTGAGACTCAGCTGATTCTTGAAGGTTAATATAGAACACGATTTGAGGAATTGTCTTACACAGAAGAAGACTATTCACATAATAAACACATTCTGTTTGCTCCAAGGTAATTGCATGAAACCATATTGTCCTAGTTCACAGTTTCCTGTTTCTACCCTAAGCATCGTTCCCTTCCTCAGCCCCTGAACAAGCTCTGGACTGAGATATTTGGAGGGCCCTGTGTTTTCTTTTCCAGAACAGGGCAGAGTCTTCATTCAGGTCAGCATGCCCCTGAGGAGAAGAGCCTTCTCTGTGGTTCACTTAGCATTAGCTGATTGCTTCTATTTTTTTGGGTCAGGCTTGCTTGTTCTGTTAATTTGGTCTGATGCATCCTAAGGCAATAGAGTACTTCCAAACTTAAAAATATAAAAGCAAGAAGGAAAATGTAGAGAGAGGACTGTTCAGGTTTGGACCCCACAGATATGGCACAGTTGTTCTCCATTGTGAGTAAGATTGTTGGGGGGTAAGGATTTTCACTTGGGGACTGGAAAGGGAGAGGCTTCATAAATAGTCCAGGATAATAACCAAGCTGCAGTTCTCCTTTGAAAGAAGCATTCCTTCCCTGTGCTCTCAGTCAGCCCTTGTACTTTCTTTCATCAAAGCCCCACTTATCTGTGGGTCTCATCTCACTCTGGTTTGAGGTGCTAAGTCAGCTCAAAGACCATGGTGTCGAGTGATTTTCCTCATATACCTGTAGTTCCAGTGACTCGCAGGTAAATTTCTATCTATGAGGCTGATGCAAGCAGCATTGCCTTCTATGTCTGCCTGCTTACTGAGCTGAACATTGATTCAGCCTGTGTGTGGGGCTGTGTTACACACACTAAAACTGATTTCTACACACTGACTGCACTCAGCCAGCAGGGCACCTCGGGGGCCAGATGCATCCTGAGATGGCTGGTACCTCCTGTCCTGTTCTTCCTGGGGAACAGACCATGCTTCTTGGGTTCTGGTTTTGCTGCGCATGTTAATTGAGTGCACTGAAGCCAATTGCGTGGTGTGACTACACCGTGTGCCTCGCAGAGCACTTGATATATGCCTTATGTTCCCCTCAGAGCACACACGAGCTGGGGGTATGTTGTGGGAGATAAATGCAGAATGAGTGCAGAAGACAAGCACAGACTAGCACAGACACATAAGAGAAGTTCCCATAAAAGAAGAGGAAGGGAAAGAGTCCCCAGACCCAGAGAGGAGGGAGCACTCATGGTGGAGAACAAGGCAGGGAGGCCAGCTGAGTGGCCACTCAGAGCATCAGGTAGGCCTTCCTTCTTCCCCTTCTGCTCTGTATAAAGTTCATAAGCAGACAGCAAGTCCAAGCTACAGTAAGACATGAAATCCACATCACCTATAGATCAAGATGGCCAGGGGAAGGAAAGAACAGTAGAGTTAACACTTGTTTCTAAGGCTTTGTGTTGGTGGTGGCCCCTGTGTGCATGCACTAGCTGAAGCATCTCAGGCAAACTGACAGTATCCATGTGCACACTGTAGGCGTCTCTGGCCTGCAGTGTGCCTGCCCACCACCTGTCTTCATGGAATACTTTTTATCTTCTGCTTACTAAAGAAGTCAATGCTTTGGCAGACATTGTGGTGCATGTCTGTAATCCTAGTACTTGGGAGACTGAGATAGGAAGATTGCATATTCAAAGCCATCCTCAGCAAGACCCTGTTTCAAAATTTAAAAAATTAAAAAGGGCTGGGGTGTAGCTCAGAGGTATAATGTCCCTGTTTTTTATTCTTAATATGATGTAATTAAATGAAGTGGAATGGAATGAAATAGGCTTGGGGTATAGATTGGCGGTAGAATGTCCCTGGGTCTAACCTCCAGCACACACACACACACACACACACACACACACACACACACACACACACAAGCTGGGCGTGGTGGTGCACGCTTGTAGTCCCTGCACTTGGCAGGCTGAGACAGGATCACATAGGTTCGAAGCCAGCTTCAGCTACTTAGTGAGGCTTTCAGCAACTTAGTGAGACCTTGTTTCCAAAAAAAATATAAAATAGGTCTGGGAGTATAGCTCGGAGGTAGAAAGCCCCTAAGTACCACCCACAGTACCACACACACACAAAATTGCCAGTATTTTTTGTTGCCAATTGAAAAAATATTATAAATTTATTTTAATCTAAATAAGTATTTTCTGGTTTTTTCTATCTTTCACCCCTGAAGTAAATTACAGCAAGAGCATGTCAAATTTGGAATGGAGATATGCCAAGTGTCAAGGTGTCAACAAGATTGCATAGTTTCCCCAGGCCTGCAGCGTGGATGCAGCATCTGTAGATTTAAATCAGGTTGAAGATCCACCTTTCTTCCTGGATCCCCACACAAATGGGTTCCCTGGAGTACATTTCAGGCAGGCAGTAAATGCTTCTTCTTAGTTGTTTAAATCACATGAAGCTTCACAGGGAAAGCAAGGCCATTGGGAAAATGATTTTCAGAAAGATGAGCTTATCCATAAGTGGGTAAGCAGCATGGGTACAGCAAACAGATGGGCCACAGAGGCACGTTCCAGATCGGGCTGGAAGCCACCTGGGCACAGATGCTGCGCAGTCTGAAGCACCTGCAACTGCAGATGAGCCATAGCTCTTAGTAAGTGAGAGCTCCTTTGCTTGGTGTGGAGATGCCCTGCCTCCCACTGCTGCTCTTCCTGGTCAGATGGCAGCCAGGAGTAGAGGGGCATTTCTTCTCCATGGCCCTCTGCCTGTTCATAGGCACCACTGGAGCTGCCCCAGGCTAACTCTAAACTTTCTGGGCTCAGGTCTATAGGGTGGACTGTATTTAGTAGGTTCAGTGGCGCTCTCTTGGCATGTTCCTAAGTTCCACATTATCACTTGCAGCCTATGTCATGATAGGATGGTGAGGCCTTCCTCCTGGGCTGGATTTAGCTTCCTCCTGGTGCCTTATTCTGATGAGGATAGGAAAACCAAGACCTGGCCTGGTATCTGTGTCCCTTTATTTTATTTTTATTTATTTATTTATTTATTTATTTATTTATTTATTTATTTATTGCAGGTCTAGGAATGGAACCCAGGGACATTCGACCTCCAAGCTACAGTCCCTGCCCTATTTTTTATTCTTTATTTTGAAACCAGATTTCACTGAGTTGCAGAGGGCCTCACTAAGTAGTTGTGACTGTTCGCGAACCGCGATCCTCAGGTCTCAGCCTCCTGAATGCTGGGATTACAAGCATGCTCTACCATGCCCCGCTTACCTGTGTCCCTTTAGATTGCTCTATATCTTTGTTCATATGAAGCCTGCAAGGGGAGGCTGATGCCTGGATTTCTTTTTTTAGGGGTGGCTTTTCACATGTTAGTATATCTTGATGTCACCTTGACTCAGAGAGAGAGAGCATCATTCCTCATCTGAGAGCCCAGAATCTTTTGGAGCTCAGACCTGCTCTGAGCTTGGCTCAGGATCACATTCACATGCTACATCTCCTTTCCTGCATGGACCTTTCAGGTGTCAGGGACTCCCACTACAGAGTTTCAAATTCCCACAGACAAGCACAACTGGAAGGTACCTTGTACTGCAACACTGGCTGTCATTCCATGAGGGCCCTGCAGGGAGCAGGCAGGAGAGACAGAAGCCTTATAAGAAAGGGCTCTGCCTAAGGCTTCCCCAAAGGACTGGGTTATGTTTCACTTTTGTTTTCTTTCCCCAAATTCCCCTTTTCCATCTTGCCATTTTCTTTCACATTTTTTCCTACTAGATCTTTTTTAATCCCTCTTGTTACTAGATATTATTTATTTTTAAATATTACAACAAAGTATATCGATATATATTGGATCTTGGAAAGGGGAGGTAGTGGCATGTGTGAGAGAGATGAATGACCTAGGAAATTGGAGGTTTTTGCTGACTATTCTGGTGGTTGAGATCAATAATAATGTTCATTGTAAACACATGTTCTAAATGCCAGATGCAGTAGAATTCTGTTTACCATGTGGTAACTCAGGCTAAAGGATAATTCCAGGACTCTGGTTGCTGACTCCAGTGGGAAGGTGGTCATCAGTCACCCTGATTCTTCCAGGAGCAGGGGCAGGAGCAGAAGCAGGAGCAGGTCTACTTCTGGGAACAGCAGCCAGGCCCTTACTTGTCCACCTTGAAATTGCCAGCTGCTTCTCTGACTGAGCAAACCTCTGTTGGTGGCGTTTCTGAATTTTCCTTGTCTCTGCCTTCATACTTCTCTTTCTTTCTAGAAAATTTACAAGAGCCGAGATACAGAGAACTGTAATTACTTGCTGAGCTGACACAGCTAGCTTGTGGAGGAGCGAGGATTGGGACTGGTTCCATCAGGACCCACAACCAAACCATCAACAAGAGGACAGCCTCTCTGCCTTTCTCCACTCAGTGTCCTCCTGCATGGAGGCTCTGCAGAAAGTGCCAGCTTCTTGCAGCAGGTGAGTGTCGCCATTCCAGAGCAGGTGCCATTCAGTGTTTATAGTCACATTTCACCCTTGACTAGTGTGCTGTCTGACCCCAGCACAGGGTGGGGCACATATGAAAACACATCACCAGAAGCAGGGAAATGACAATGAGGTGTGAGACAAGGAGTGCTCTCCATTTAGAGGTGAGGGGCAAACCTGGTGCCATGTAGAGAATCTGAAGCCCTGAAACTTGGAAATGTCCTGAGGCAAGTTTGCTGGACCCTGCAGCTCCCGTGGAAGCCCTCCTAAATGAAACGTCTCTGGTGTATAAATCATGAAGCACATACTATGTAGCACAAACACTGAAGGAAAGACAGAACTCTGCAGGACACTCCAGAAAACTCCTCAGAAAGTGGATCAAGACTGGGTAAGATGTGTGAAGTTAAACTCTCTCTTCTCTGTTAGACCATGCAGTTCTTGCAGAAGCCCTTCTGAATGAGGCATTGTTGGCGTTTAAAACATAATGCACACACCGTGGATTGCAAACACTGAGAGAGACAAAACTACTATCAGCAGCAGGCACTCCAGACAGCTCCTCTGAAAGTATTATGAAGACCCTCGGGAAAAGAGCGCAGGATGTGCAGTTAAACTCTCTTAGTTTTCTTACTGTAAAATGGAAATGATAATATCTCTCAGAGCCATTATATATTTCATGTGAAAAGCACAGAGAGTATTTCCTGCCATGTAATTTATTTTTGATAAATGTTAGAAACAGTCTCCCACGGATATGCAGTTGATTTCTGATCCCCTAACCTTGTGTGGGTTCGAGGTTGGCATGTCACACCCACACTGAACATAAAATTTAGTTTCCCCAAGTAAAGATTCTGTGAGGGAAAGAGTCGGTGCAAGTTTGAATGAATCTGCTGTTTAGCATCTTCCAGAGTGAGCCTCGGAACCTGGCAGCATGTTTTATTGTCTTCACTATTTTCTTAACAGTAAGAGCCTAAGAATTTTATTTTTTGAACGTCCATAGCAAAGTTGCCTCCGGCAGCTAATAGTCTCAACTCAGAGTGAGAGCTGGAAGCCTTTCTAGCTGGGCATCAGCAATCAGCAAAGCCATCTTCCAAATTCTTCATCAGCCAGGAGTCGTCAGTCAATGACTCCTTGGTCACTCACAGGCCATGACGTTTATACCACTGTGCGGCTTTTAAGAAGTGCTCATAATCAACGCCTGCAGTCAATCAATTTCTAATGAGCTTCTGAAGGAAAATGTTGGAATGCTTGATTTGCTTAGCAATCTTTGGTAATTGTATGAAAAAAGCTCCTTCATTCACAAATGGATACAGCCAGTACCTATGAAAAGTCCTGAAACATAGCAAAAAATAAACATAATTTTGAGTAAATGAATGAGTGAATGAACATTCCAAATTAAGTGGTTTTGTTCAGAATTTATGTTGCTCTGGCTGAGCGTGGTGGCACATGCTTGTAATCCCCGTGCTTGGGAGGCGGAGACAGGAGGATTGCGCAGGTTTGAAGCCAGCCGCACTGGCATAAGAGACCCTGTTTAAAAAATATAAAATAGGTCTGGGAGTGTAACCCAGAGGTAGAAGGGCTTCCAGGAACCCCAGTACCACCAAAAAAAAAAAAAAAAAAAAAGAATTTATGTTGCTCTGTATGTTTCCAGGGCTTGATGAAAACTCTCATTTCACCAGCACCACATTTTTTTTAAAAAATCTGACTCATAGCATTAATAGAAGATAATTTGAAAAAGATTTCAGAATTTTTTTTGTAAGTTTATCATATCATAGGCTTTAAATATAAAGGATCCAATAAAGAAATAAGAATTTCTGGGAGGCTGAGATAGGAGGGTCACAGGTTAACAGCCAGCCTCAGCTACTTAATGAGGCCCTCTGCAATTTAGGAAGACCCTGTTTCAAAATAAAAAATATAAATAGGGCTGCGAGTATAGCTTGGAGGTAGAATGCCCCTGGGATCAATCCCCAGTACCACCACAAAAAAAGAATTTGTAGTATTTTCACACTATCCCAACATTATTCCATCTTTGATAAGCCACCTGCCAAAATAACTCATCTCCCTAAGTCTTCTTAATTGTTCTATATTTTTCCTCAATAAAGATCACCATAATCTGCTTGGTCCAGTTAGATCACATCATCTAACTCCAGGGACAGTCAGCAAGACACCAGCATCTCCTGCCAAGCCTCTGCTCCAGCTGTGAGGCTGTTCTCACCACCACTCAAGTGACCCTCTTGCTGCCCTTTCAGCATAACACAGCCTTTGAGGAAGTTTGATTTCTTTATCGGTGCAACATGTACTCAGAGGTGTCTATGGCAAAGTTGCATTCATTGAACTCAGCTTGCATTCATTTTCAGCTCCCAAATCCTCTGTAAGGAGAAACTGTGTAGGTGGATCTGCAGTCTGCACTACCCAGAATCCTCTAAGGTCCACAGATTCCCAGAAGCTTCTGCAGTGAGGGTTGCATAGGCAGGACAGACTCCACTACTCAGAATACTCTGGGGTCCATAGATCCTGAGAACCTCTATGGTGAGGGTTGATAAGTAGGACAAACTGTATTACTCAGAATGCTCTGGGGTCCACTGATCCTGGGATCAGTGGTGGATCAGTGGTGAGGGATGCACAGGCAGGACAAACTGTGCTACCCAGAATCCTCAGGGGCCCACAGCCTCCAGGAGCCTCGACAGACTGAACAGGCAGTATGGACTGCACTAAGATTCTCTTGGGTTCACAGATCCCAAAGGCTCTTGAGTGAGTGCTCTATAGGCAGGATGGACTGCATTACCTAGAGTATTCAGGGTGTGTGGGTGGAGGAAACAGTTCCCAGAGATGCTGGGGGATTCACTTGTGAGTTGCAAGTTCTTAGCTTGACAGAGGCTAATACTTGGTTAATGTTATTTTCATGAAAAGTGTCATTAATTGCAATTTTTCTGTTTATATGTGTGATACTAGAGTATGAAACTAGGGCCTTACGATTGGTTGGCAACTGATCTACCATGAAGTTATATTCCCAGTCCCTTTTATTTTATTTTGAGACAGAATCTTGCTAAATCATCCAGAATGGCCTAAAAAATTGTGAACCTCATGCCTCAGTGTTCCAAGTATCTGGGATCATAGGCAAATGCAATAATACTGGCACGGCATTTTATCTTAGTGTTGTTGTCCTCTGGGTATTTATAAATTGGTGTTTAGAAAAGAGTTGAATTAGCCAGGTGTGGTGGCGCACACTTGTAATCCCCGCTCTTGGGAGGCTGAGACAGGAGGATCGCACAGGTTTGAAGCCAGCCTCAGCTAGCTTAAGAGACCCTGTTTCCAAATAAAATATAAAATAGGTCTGGGAGTGTAGCCCAGAGGTAGAAGGCCCCTGGGTTCCATCCCCAGTACTGCAAAAAAAAAAAAGAAAGAAAGAAAAGAGTTGAATCCCAGCCTCCGAGGCCCTAGCACCAGCCTTGCCTCATGGCAGGCTCTGATCCCGGCCTTGCTGGCCCCGGCACCAGCCTAACCCCTCAGCAGGCTCTGATCCTGGCCTCAGAGGCCTCAATAGTGGCCTTGCCTCACGGCAGGCTCCAATTCCGGCTTTGCTGGCCCCGTCACCGGCCTCGCCCCTCAGCAGGCTCTGATCCGAGCACCCTCTTCACCCAGCAGGTTGTCCCACGTTCCCCAGGGTGCGTGGTGGTAGCATTCTGCCTCTGGGGTTATTTCTCCAAAAGAAAAGATGGGTTAGGCCGGTGCCGGGGGCAGTGAGGCTGGGATTAGAGCCTGCCATGCGGCAAGGCCGGTGCTGGGGCCTCTGAGGTCTGGATTAGAGCCTGCCAAGGGTTAAGGCCGGTGCTGGGGCCAGCGAGGCCGGGATTGGAGCCTGCCATGAGGCAAGGCTGGTGCTGGGGCCTCCGAGGCTGGGATCAGAGCCAGCCGAGGGGTTAGGCCGGTGCAGGGGCCAGTGAGGCCAGAATCAGTGCTTCCCATGAGGCAAGGCTGGTGCTGGAGCCAGCAAAGTCGGGATCAGAGTCCTCCAAGTGGCCAGGCCACTACTGGGGCTGTCCAGAGTGGGATCGGAACTTGCAATGCAGCATGCACAGAGAAATATCACAGAAAATAAAAACCAGATGCTTCCCCTAATTAGCAAAAACTAGGAGGAAAGGGGTAACAGGAGGAGGTCGAGTTATAGAAAGGGCCCTATAGCGAAGCAATTAGGGTGACCAATCAGAGGGGATGGGATGGGGGAGGATGGAACCTCTTTAAAACTCAGGAGGTATGTAAACAAATGTATCAAAGACAATCACCAATCAAGCATGGGACCGAGGGGAGGAGGGAATGGGATAGAGATTGAATGAGGGCTAATTGGATGATGTGTGCTTGTATATCCTCTCAAGTCTTGTATTCCGATGTGATGTATGATTACAATGCACCAATAAAAATATAAAAAAAGAAAAGAGTTGAAGAACATCTTGTGTTTGTTGAATGCATTAAAATTTTTGGACAGTTTATTTGGAATGGTTATAACACTTGAATTAATACAGGTAGATATTTGACATATTAAAATTGTGACCTGAAGAAAGTGGAGATTTACCATGGAGTAAATCATTGCTGTCCTGATTTGTCTCCAAAATAACTGTGGGGACTACAAATAGGACACTGGTATAATGAGCAATCTTAGAGATAATAATTGGTTTATTTATATTTATTGATTTGTTGGCAAATAAAACACATACATATAGTTAAGATTTAGTTTAATCATTTTGGGGAGTTGGACATAATGATTTATGTCATAGTTATCTATTATTATATGATTATATGTCTGGTTGAGATAATTTTATATTAGTATCATTTATTGTCTATTTATCAGTAACTTTCTAAGCCAGACAATGCCTATTTTTCTTCTCCTTGTAACTCAGTAATCCTTTCTCCATCGAGGTCCAACATCTGTATTTCCAGGATGAGTATTATTTATTTTGTTTGATTATACTAATGAAGCACCATTCCCTTTTTATTTTATTTGTAATTTTGGGGATCAGGTATGGCACTTTATGCACGCTAGGCAGGTATTCTACCAGTAAATTGCAGCCCCTTGAATGCTTTTATTAGTAGTAGTTCCCCGGTGTGGATATTGATAATAAAATTATTGGATTTTTAATTTGGTTTGGAAGCATTTGATAGTTTAGGCATCCAGTACTTCTTTTTGATCTCTAAAAGATAAAGCATTTTCTCCCACTCACTGTAGCAACATCTGAGATCACTCATAGAATGTGCCACCACTTGTGGCTTTTGTTTCAGCACTTTCTGCAGAACATCAGTTAGGAAACTGACTCAATACTCTGTGTGGGGAGGTACTGGTGATTGAACTCAGGGGCATTCTACCTCTGAGCTACACCCCCAGCCCTATTTTACTTTTTGTTTTGAAGCAGTATATCGCTAAGTTGTGGAGGGTCTCACTAAGTTGATGAAGTTGATCATGAACTTGAAATCCCCTGTCTCTACCTCCCAAGTACTAAGATTACAGGTGTGAGCCACCATGCCTGGCTTATTTTCAGTACCTTTAAAACTCTTGTGTTTTGGAAAGCATCCTGATAAAACCTGAATTTGTCTGGTCACAGTTCTGTTTATATTTTACTTTTCTCTGAATGTTTTCTCCCAGTGATAAATATATGATTCTATTCTATACTGCTAAAGGACATACAAGCAAACAAAATAAGACAGGTATTTTGTAGAATAAGTGGTCATCATAATAAGTAAATTTGCCAGGAAGCATATTCTCATAAATTCACATATTTGGTAAAATTCAGGCATGAGATAATAGAATCTATAGATCATATTAGAAAGAAGTGTTGCCCTAGCAATAGAGATTGTACTGCTCTAGAATAAGGAAACCTCTGTATCTATTGACCTTATCTGTCTCTGTATTGTTTCAAAATGGAGTGTATATTTGTATAAAATTTGGTAGGATTCTACTTAAGTGTTTTTTATTCCTTTTAGAGAGTATAAGGGATTATACTCAAGGATATCTAACCTCTGACCTATATTACAGCCCTTTTACTTTTTTTATTTATTTTTTTAAATTTTATTTTATTGGTGCACTGTATTCATACAATAGTGGGATACAAACTTTTGTAGACACACATGCACACATCGCCCAGTCAGCCCCCACCCGATCCCCACCCCATTCCCTCCCCATCCCTCCTTCCCATGCTTGGCTTAGTGGTTGACATCTAGTATTATAGCAATTTATCCAAAATTAAAAATGTTAATCTCACATAACAGTTTCATTTGTCTGATACCAAAAGAACAAGGGTCTTGAAGCCGGGCGTGGTGGCAGACACTTGTAATCCCAGCATTAGGGAGGCTGAGACCTGGAGGATCGCTGACGCAGACAGCCTCAGCTACTAAGTGAGGCCCTCTGCAACTCAGTGAGACCCAGTTTCAAAATAAAGAATAAAAGAGCCGGGCGTGGTGGCGCACGCTTGTAATCCCCACACTTGGGAGGCTGAGGCAGGAGGATCACACAGGTTTGAAGTCAGCCTCAGCTACTTAATAAGGCTCTCAGTAACTTAGTGAGACCCTGTTTCCAAAAATAGGTCTGGGAGTATAGCCCGGAGGTAGAAAGCCTCTGGGTTCCACCCCCCAATATCACACACACAAACAAAAGAATAAAAAATAGGGCAGGAGCCGGGCGTGTAATCACCGTGCTTGGGAGGCTGAGACAGGAGGATCAAAGCCAGCCTCAGCTACTTAGTGAGGCTCTCAGCAACGTAGTGAGACCCTGTTTCCAAATAAAATATAAAATAAGTCTGGGAGTATAGCCCAGAGGTAGAAAGCCTCTGGGTTCCACCCCCAGTACCACAAAAAAATTATAATAATAATAGGGCAGGGGGTGTAGCATGCCCCCTGGGTTCCATCCCCAGACCCGCAAAAAAAAAAAAAAAAAAAAAAAAAGAACAGGGGTCTTTAGCCTGTCTCCAAAAGTCAAGGGTCAGCCAGGCATGGTGGTGCACACTTGTCATCCCAGTACTTGGGAGGCTGAGACAGGAGGATCGCGGTTCACAGCCAGCCTCAGCTACTTAGTGAGGTCCTTTGCAACTCAGTGAGAACCTGTTTTAAAATAAGGAATAAAATATAGGACTGTGGGTGTAGCTCGTAGCTCGGAGATAGAATGCCCCTGGGTCCCTTCTCTAGTACCACCAAAAAAAAAAAAAAAAAAAAAAGAGCTTACAAGAATAAATGAAATAATGTCTCACGCCATCAATTCCTCTGAAAGCTGAGAGATGAAGTCTTGCTGCGCCACTAAGATATGGCAAACAGTGAGAATGAAATTATTTTTTCCAAAGGAAGCTTTAGTGAGAGACTGAAAACTCCCAATGAGACACAAGCACCAAAGATCCTCAGATAAATGGTGATTTCTAGAAGTAAAGCTCAGGGATAGTTGAATCAGCAAGTCAGAGGACTGTGAATAGCAGGTTTTAGCAACCTGGGTGTTGGGAGCAGAACTGAGGAAGTGGAAGATACCACCAAGAACTTTGTGGGTAGAAGAGGGAAATTTAAATGCATTAAAAAGAAAGAACAGGGGATAATGGAGTGGAAGGGGGACCTAGAAAAGACTTTAAAACTCTCAGCCTTTATAATTTCCTAAGCCAGCATGCATGAGAACTCCCTCCACTGCATTTGCATTCCTCCTGACAGCACGCTAAGTCACATAGCTGTGGTGTTTTGCAGCAGGACACTGTTTCCCAAAGCCTTTTGTTTCCCCCTTTGATACTAGAGATTGAGCCCAGGGACATTCCACCTCCCCATTAGGACCCCTGGTCTCCCTCTTCTGTGGTACTGGTGATTGTATGCAGCTGCACTCCCAGCTCTATTTTTTGTTGTGAGACAGGGTCTCCCTAAATTGCTGAGGCTTACTTTGAACCTGTAATCTTCCTGTAGCAGCCTCCCAAAGTACTGGGATTACAGGCATGTACACCACACACCTGGCTACTTTTTTTTTTCTGTCGGTCTGGGGATGGAACTCAAGGGCATTCGACCTCTGAGACACACCCCCCTGACCTATTTTTTATTCTTTATTTTGAAACAGGATCTCACTAAGTTGTAAAGGGCCTCACTAAGTAGCTGAGGCTGTCTGAGAACTGCGATCCTCCAGACTCAGCCTCCCAAATGCTGGGATTATAAGCATGTGCCACCATGCCCGGCCTTTTTTTTTTTTAATCAAAGCCATTTTCTATTTCTTCCCTAATGATTAGTATGCATTGCCTTCCTCTACCTTTTATCACATAGCTAATTATAAGCTGCATTTCTAAGAATATTGAGGAGTATATCTCTGGTAGAAATATAATAGGAAAAAAAGCAAAATGTCAGCATAGAGGGAGAGAAAAGACCTAAGCTTTGTCCCATATTTGAATCCTGGCTCTTCTACACACCATCAGTGAAACTTGGGGCAAGTCCAGACTACTTATCAGATTCTAGACTCCCTGGTCTGGGTTTGGCCCACTTGAGTGGCATACATTTTATAACTTACACACTCATAGATTTCTTTTTTTTTTTTTTTTTTTTTTGCGTGTCTGGGGATGGAATCCAGGGGCATTCAACCTCCAAGCTACACCCCCTGCCCTATTTTTTATTCTTTATTTTGAAACCGGGTCTCACTGAGTTTCAGAGGACCTCATTAAGTAGCTGAGGCTGTCTGCCTCAGCCTCCTGAATGCTGGGATTACAAGCGTGTGCCACAATGCCCGGCTACATAGATTTTTATTAGCATTTCCATTTTTTTTTTTGCTTTGATATCTATTTTTTCTGCCTACTGTCCCATCACAAAAATCCAGAACCAATTTCTTCCTTTTTTTCTTTCAATACTGGGGATGGAACATGGAACCCAGTGGTATTCTACCTCTGAGCGACACCCCTAGCTTGGTTTTTTATTTTTTATTTTGAAATAGGGTCTCACTGAGTTGCAAAGGGCCTCACTAAGTACCTGAGGCCATCCTTGAACAGCGATCCCCATCTCAGCCTCCTAAATGCTGGGTTATAAATGTGAGCCACAAACCTGGCCCTGTTTATTCTAAGAGTGTGGGAAGGAAGGCTTTTTTTGTTGATACTGGGGTTCCTGGAAACCCTTCTACCTATGGGCTACACTCCCAGACCCATTTTATATTTTTATTTGGAAACAGGGTCTCTTAAGCCAGCGAGGATGGCTTCGATCCTGCACGATCCTCCTGTCTCCACCTCCAAGCGCAGTGATTACAAGCGTGTGCCACCATGTCCGGTGGAAGGAACGCTTTTGATGAGCTGGGTCACGTTCCCAACAGCCGTCCAGTGTGATCCTGAAGAAGGTGATGATAAGCTCAGATAAGGCTCAAGACAGCTTTCCCCTCCTCCTTGTAGACGTAGGGTTAGAATGGCAACTGCCTGGTGGCGAATTCACCAAATCACATGAATCTCATCCACCCTTGCGGCTCCGCGCACACGCCGTGCTAGAGCCAAACGGAGGCCTAGTGCGGGAGCAGGTGGTCCAGGAGCCCACTGCGTGTGAAGCTCCAGCAGAGGCCTGGACGTGGAAACCAAGAGACAACTGGAAGAGGAAGAAAAGACCATAGTGAAGAGCACGGGTAGCTGGATGTGCCGAGCGGAAAGAGGGTTTCATGACAGAAGAGCAGAGTTGCTCGTGAGGTGAAGATCTTCTGTATGGAAGAATGGCCTTTGTAGGATTTCATCCCAAAGTTGAGAAATTAATGCTTTGGATGACTGCTAAGAAGGGAGGAGAAGATGAAGATATAGATGGAGAAATGGCTAGAAGGCATGAGACCTTGGTCAAGGGGACAACTGGGAAGAAGTTTGCCAAGAAAGAGAGACCGTGCCAATGATGAAGATGAAAACAGAGGCATAAAACCAAGTAAAACGAAGATGTTTTTTAAACCCCAAGGTTAAAAGGCTGCTTGGGAAAGCAGCGTTCTTGAACTCATTCTAGAGGCTTCTCTGTAGTTGGCAATGCTGTAAAGAACATGTCCACACGATGTACTGAAACATACCAAAGTAGCTGGGCGTGGTGGGCATGCTTGTCATCCCCGCACTTGGGAGGCTGAGACAGAGGATGGCAAGGTTCAAAGCCAGCCACAGCTCCTGACCGAGGCTCTCAGCAACCTAGTGAGAGCCTGTTTCCATATAAAGTATAAAATAGGTCTGAGAGTGTAGCCTAGAGGTAGAAATACCCCTGCGTTCTACCCCCAGTATCACCAAAAAACAAAAACCAAAACAAAAAAATAGGTCAATCACTAAGCCAAGCATGGGAAGGAGGGATGGTGAGGGAATGGGGCGGGAATTGGGTAAGGGCTAATTGGGTGAAGTGTGCATGTATGTCTCCACTATTTTTTATACCATTAAGATATACGATTACAATGTACCAATAAAAAATTTTTAAAAATGTGTAATTCTGGAAACATGCTGTTTTTGAAAGAGATGTGATGGATGTCATACATCCTTTTCCTGATGGTATTCAGCAAGAGTGGGGTGCCAGCTTTGGCTTCCAGGCCCACATAGGCACACAGTCGATTTCTAAAGGCTTGTGCTTCTGTTTCTTCTTATTTTTAAATTAATTGTGTCAAGCAAATTCATAAGTTCATTTTGTAATCAAATGTCATGAGCATTTATTTACCACAAATAAACCTGCCACTCCAGCCTAAAGTATTTGTATACTACTAGGTCATGTCAGCTCATGATATTGTGTTTTTTTCTTTAGATATTTAATTAAAAAAAAAAAGTTCTATAGCCGGGTGTGGTGGCGCACACTTATAATCCCAGCATTTGGGAGGCTGAGCCAGAGGATAGTGGTGGTTTGCGAACAGCCTCAGCTACTTAGCCCCTTCACAACTCAGTGAGACCTTGTTTCAAAAAATAAAAAAGACTAAAAAATAGGGATGGGTGTAGCTCCGAGGTACAATGCCCGTGGGTTCTATCCTCAGTACCCCCCAAAAAAGTCCTATAATAAAAATATGTTTCCACAATAAATAAATATCTCATCTATAAATAACAGTCAAATACATGTCTTTTAAGTTTTTTGTATATATTTACAATATAAATACTAATTTGTTTTCAAAGTACATATTCTTTCAACAATTAAAGAAAAGTATCTAGCATGAGACAACAATTTAACACCTGTATAGTAATGATTAAGAAAAAATAGGAGCATTTGGGGGATAAGGAACTCTGAAGGGAATAGAGTGAGCATGGTGAGTGGAGCCGCCAGGGGTAGGTGAAGCAGCACAGGCCGCACCGTGAGAGGACTGCGGGTATGAGAGCACCCTGGACAGAGCCTAGTAAGAATGAGACCCAGAGATACAAAAGTGCCATGCTGCTCGTGTGGCGTGTCAATCTTAGAGAAGCTCCACTTTTCACTCTCATCCTCAGGAGCTTTAAGGGATATCACTTAAAATGTACCACACAAAAGAAAAGACTTGTGCATGTATTTCAGATTTCAATATTAATGTCAAAAATACATAGTATGATTTTACATAGGATTTGTGCTACATTAGAACACTAAAGACAAACATCACTTGAGCATTAAGGAAAACATTAAATATTAAATAACTAATAAAATGTGTAAACACTAATCTAACCGGGGATTTTGTTCTTGCAACATGTCTAGTGAAGTGGTTTCAACAGTACAAAAAGGGTCAGGACATGGGTGTTTCCAGTCTACTTGGAATATGTGGATCTCACTTTAGGAATCCTTTGATAAAAACTGGTCCAGGATAATAGGAGAGGACCCACTCTCCTGATTGTTAATTTGGTACATACCATTCTATGAAAATTTTTACTTTCAAATTTGAGTACTGAGCCAATACTTTCAACTGTCGCTCCTTATCAACATCTTGGTGAAAACTGAGGGTTTGTTGGTGATTCCGTGTAAGATTTGAGTTCATACGCAGCACTGCTGTCAACCTCCATTGACTTTCTAAAGAACAGGAGCCATACATCTCTATGGAGGTAGATCTTTCCAGATTTAGAACTCTGGAACCTAAACAAATAAACAAAAAGATTAATCATTTCAGGGAAGGAGTCTTTATTTTTTATTTTTTATTTTTTGGTGGTACTGGGGTTCCTGGAAGCCCTTCTACTTCCGGGCTATACTCCCAGACCTATTTTATATTTTTATTTGGAAACAGGGTCTCCTAAGCCAGTGCGCATGGTTGGCTTCGAACCTGTGCAATCCTCCTGTCTCCGCCTCCCAAGCACGGGGATTATAAGCGTGCGTCACCATGCCCGGCGGAAGGAGTCTTTAAAAAAAAAAAAGAAAAAAAAAACTTGAGCAATTAAAATTAGAAAGTAGAAAGAATTAATCTTGTTGCTATACTAAATTAACACTAACTCTTTTATTTTATTTGTTTTTTGCAGTACTGGGGTGGAACCCAGGGGCATTCTACCTATGAGCGACACCTCCAGCCCTATTTTTTTTTTCCTTTATTTTAAAACAGTTGCAAAGGGCCTCACTAAGTAGCTGAGGCTATCAACAAACCACAATCCTCCTGTCTCAGCCTCCCGAATGCTGGGATGTCAAGTGTGCACCGCCATGCCCAGCTATATACACTAACTCTTATACATAATATATACACTCCCAGACCTATTTTGTTTTTGTTTTTGTTTTTGTTTTTGTTTTTGTTTTTGTTTTGGTGGTACTGGGGTTCCTGGAAGCCCTTCTACCTCCGGGCTACACTCCCAGACCTATTTTATATATATTATATATATATATATATATATATATATATATATATATATTGAAGATTTAAAGAAGTTTATTAGAAAGATAGAAATATGGAAAATAGAAATACAGCTCCATACCAGACTGGCATGAAGGGGTGACTCGAAATGAATACACCCCCTATTTTATATTTTTAATTGGAAACAGGGTCTCTTAAGCCAGCGAGGCTGGCTCCGAACCAGCGCGATCCTCCTGTCTCTGCCTCCCAAGCACGGGGATTACAAGTGTGGGCCACCATGCCCGGCTCCCAGACCTATTTTATATTTTTATTTGGAAACAAGGTCTCTTAAGCCAGCGAGGCTGGCTTTGAACCAGCGCAATCCTCCTGTCTCCACCTCCAAAGCACAGGGATTACAAGTGTGCGCCACCACGCCTGGCTATACATAATATTTAAGTTCTTAAATTGTCAAGCCGGGTGTGGTGGCGCACGCTTGTCATCCCCCAGCATTCAAGAGGCTGAGACAGGAGGATCCAGGTTCGCAGACAGCATTCAGCTACTTAGTGAGGCCCTTAGCAACTCAGTCTGATTCTGTTTTAAAGAATTAAAAATAGAGCTAGGGGTCTAGTTTGGAGGTAGAATGCCCCTGGGCTCCATCCCCAGTACCACACACACACACAAAAAAGTCAAAGGGTGTGCTTCTCATCTAAGTTCCGTTCCCTATTTCCTACATACGTTGTGTTCCTTTTCAACAATGCCTGAGCTGTGCTTCTTGGGAGGCTAGGTTGCCAGGCTCAGTACATGGCCTTCTCCTCACCCACAGTGCCAGGTTTTCACTCACACCAGCCAGTCCTCCTGCCTCAGCCTCCCGGGACTGGGATCACAGGTGTGAGCCACTGTTCTAGGCATGGCTAGTTCAGACTGATTTGTGCTGAGTGTAAAATCTAGAACTATGGATGGCTGACATTACATTTCTATTGGTCAGCATTGCTTAAAAATGTGTCTCACTGCCTCCAATATAGTCGGATTTGTTTTGACATAAAATATTTTAAGGAGCTACCAAGGAAAGCATGCCTAACTCAGTATGTAAAAACAGCCGAGGGAGGACCACACGCTTTCTGGAGACCGGCACAGCATCCAGGCTTCTGAGGCTAGGCAGAGTCCAAGGGCTTTGGTCCAGCTACGGTCACAGGGTTTTAAGAAGCACTAAGCTGCCGATTTTGGAATGCAGTGACAGTACCTCAGATGTATGAGGCAGCACAGCAGTCGTTCTTCTGCGTGGCGCACGGCTTCTTTAGTAACACTCCTCTTCATCTCTTGTTTGACAGGTACAGAAAAGATCTTTGTCATAGGGATGTCTGATGGTTGGCTGGCATGTCTCGCAAGTCATAGAGCACCACAAACATCTTCACCACAGTCTTGTTAGGGGAAAACAAGGTCTGGAGAAACAATATAGAAAACATTCTTTAAAAAACTGTGGGTAGCGGGTGTGACTCAGATTGATTGTGCAAATAATTAAAGAGGCTTTTACATAATAATTTACTCCCAGTGGCTATAACTCAGTTTCAGGGACTAAAGTTTTCAAATTTTGAAAGTTTATAATATTAAATATTCTTTTAAAGGCTCAAATTATTTTTTACTTTATAATGATACAAGTTCCTGTAATAAAATCTTTAGTCATAAATTTCACATTAATAATACATAAGCTATAACTTTCCCTTTTATATTTTAAGATTTAGTGCCACTAGATTAAGAAAAACACACCCTTACTGGGTCAAAATATTCTCATTTCCTTATTTCAAATGTTAGCTTCACTGAAGACTATTGACTGCAAAATTCTCAAAGTGGAATTTTAATTTTTCTCACATTTTAACAGTGAGTAAACAAGTTTTAAAATAAGAAAATATAAGCTCAGTAAATTGAGAAATTTTTGTGTTTTAGGTAGATACAGTTATTGTAAAATTTAAAATGAAAAAGTAGAAATCTAAAAGGAGAGATTTTTCTATTTGAAATTTTTTAAAAATAAAGCTTATTATTAAAACCAAAGTAGGCCAAGTAATACTTCATATTCTCAGACTTGGAATAATCTCAAATTTTTTAGTGACACTAGGTTTGTTTTTTAAATTCTCAGTATATCATGATAGAGCACAATATGTAATCTTAGAGAAGAAAAAATTGAACTCAATTGGTATTTGGCTATGAATAATTGAAGGAATGGCATTTTGAAAAGTAATGATTTTTAAACAAAACCTCAAGCTACTGATCTGACTTTAACCAAATTACCAACACATCAATAGGTAACATGGTGCCCACGCTTTCAGAAGCTCATCCGTGCACTGGACATCACTCACTGAATCGAAATGAGAAATATATCAATATTATGATCCAAACTTTGCATTCTAGTAAGTCTTAAGGTTAAAGGCTAATAACATTCAACAACCATGACAACTAGCAAGCTTGGAGTTCAAACCATGATTATTCATAGTTAAACCATATCTGGAATAGAAGATGTATCCAAATTCCATATTTGAAATTAACCACTGGCGTCAGCAGCCTCCAAAATGAGAAGTGATATGCTGCCTCTGGGTGAGTGCCTCATTATTTCAACAACTACAGCTGGCTTTCCAGGGACCCGCACTTTCATGCGCTACGCACCCAGGGGCAAGAACACAGATTGAAGGGTTACTGCTCCCTTTATCCAAGTCCATTCATATACAAGTCATTCTTGGATGCAGTGGTTCTTCCTTAAGAAATGCACACATTGCACAGTGCTGTCTAACTCCTGTGGTACACAAAATCAACCAATGTGCTCACTCCTCTCAGTACTGGATCAATGGTGGTAAGCAGAAGTCTGTGCCAGAGCACTGAACACTCTGAGGCCAAGCATCTTAAGAAGACCTCCTGGAGCCAGGCATGGTGGTGCACACTTGTGATCCCAGTGTTTGGGAAGCTAAGACCAGAGGATCACGGGTTCACAGCCTGCCTCAGCTGCTTAGTGAGGCCCTATTACAAAGTTAAGAGCAAAAATAGGGCTGGGGTTGTAGTTCAGCAGGAGAACTCCCCTGGGTTCAATCCCTAGTATCTCATAAGAAAAGAAAGCCTTGTTGGACTAGACTAGGTTCTGGGTGTAAGGAACCAGCCTGAGAGTACTCTTTTCCAGTTTGCAAACTCCATAAAAGACTTGAGGGCTTGCATGATTATGCTGGAGCAGAGTTGGAGATAAACTCAATTGGAAACTGGTCTTGACATTCTATTATGTTTCTGAGTACCCTAGCCCATGGATGCAGAAGGGGTTCTCCTGAGCCAAGATATAATCTACACTCAGACTAAAGGAATGATGTCTTCTCTGTCCTGACATCCTTAGAACAACACTGCTACCAGGTGTGTTTAACTCATTAAATCTAGTTATAAGCCGGGCGTGGTGGCGCACACTTGTAATCCCAGCATTTGGGAGGCTGAGACCGGAGGATCGCGGTTCGCGGACAGCCTCAGCTACTTAGTGAGGCCTTCTGCAACTGAGACCCTGTTTCAAAAATAAAGCATAAAAAAATTGGGCAGGGAGTGTAGCTCAGAGGTCAAATGCCTCTGGGTTCCATCCCCAAACCCACAATAAATAAATAAATAAATAAATAAATCTAGTTACAAGTCATTATACTAGGGATAATTTTATTTCCCAGGTTTTCTCACCAAAGCAATACTAATATTTAGGGCCTCCTTATAAACAGGTCAGTGGCAATATGACATTATATGGAACAGAAGGCACTGGCAATGCTAGGCCCTATTTATGCTGAAAGCAGCTCTACTTAAGTTATGTAAATGGCCAGGAACTCTTTTTCTAAAGCAATCACCTTGATCAGCCTATTAATGCTTTCCGTTTGGGGAGGACCCCAAATGGTCATGCCTGGGGCAGAACATGGAAACTCCAAATAAAGCTGCAGCCCCGCTGTTACTTACCAAAGTTGCAGCAGCAGCAGCAGCAGCAGCAGCAGCAGCAGCAGCAGCAGCAGGAGAAAGGGCTAAGTTCTCTATGTATGTGAGAGAATGGTTATTGCAATTGTAGACTGTAAAACATACCACTTGTATTGTTCCTGAAGGAGGTACTCGATAACCCCTTTTACCAAGGGACTCTAAAGTAATCACACCTTTGAAATAAAAGAAGGAAAATTGAGTATGTTTGAAAGATAAAATAACAGCATATCACGTAGTTGTTGAAATTTCAGAATTCTATTCCTATGGGAAAACATTCAAGTTGAATTAAGAAATACATTCTTATGTATGAACTAGCAGGTTTCCATCCCTGAAGAAATAATGTAATGTTCTTCCCAAAGTTGCTACAATAAACATATAACATCAACGGCTACAGGCTGAAAATTTCCACTGAGGCACAATATATGAGTGTTAAGAAGTTTCCCAACCAAAATGGAAATAAAGTAAGTTATAGGATTGTTCCCATGTATCTTTGGATAGAGGAGAAATGAAGAAGGAAAACAACTTACTGGTTCTTGAGCAGGGAAAAAGTAATGGGTTTGTCTTTGTCTTGGCCAAAGAGTAGGCTTTCAGTAGGGGACTTAGGTTACATTTCTGGATCTCTGACCGCAGCCAGAGAGGGCAAAGAAGCACTCGCTGAAGAGAGCAAGACCGGCAACTTCCAAGACTGTGGTTTGCTTTGCATTAAATCACAAAACCCTGTTTTCCAAGGATCAAATATTTTTCAGAAAGAATTGTTTGTCACGTTGTGTCTTAATCTGGGTTTAATAGGTATTGCTTTTTAGAAATGCATTTATTAAGGAATTTAAGCGTCCAAAATGGTTCTATATCAGAACACAAAGTCTGAGGGCTAAGGTTCGAGTCAAAGGCAAAGCTGTCCTGGAGTCATTCTCTTGGAGAGCACTCAGGGAGGGCACGGAAGTCCTCTAGTTTGTACTCAAAGGATGCTCCTCTGACCAGCACCATCAACATCGCTTATAAACCTGTCAGGAATGTAGAATGTCTGGCCTCTCCTCAGCTCTATCAAGCCAAGTCCTCATCCCAACAGGATTTCCCAGATAATTTCCTATGTGCATTAAAGTTTGAGAAGCACTACTCTAGTGTGGAGTAGCTCTTCTGAGAAGTCCTGACGATGTATAGAAAGTACAAATTTAAATAAGGTCAGGTCAGGTCAGACTGAAAGTATAAAAGCTCTCAATGACCATCATGGCCAAATGACCATAAATTGTGATGGTGATAATTAAATCTTAGGCAGCTTTATAAATAATTAATGCTTATTTATTTAATAGGGTAATGCTTTTCAGTAGTTAAATAGAATAACTACATGCTCTACATTTAATGATTCTATCATTATACATTATATGTACCAAAACATGTTAACCTCATGTAAAAGTAAATATAAAATAGTACCTTCCCATTAGGTTAAATCTCTATTGGGTTTAGAAGTTACTGGGTTTGGGAGATAAAAATATGTGGAAAAAGATAAAGAAAGGGTGAGATTCTGACATATAAATCAACTCCAAGTTCACAACACTTGACATTAGAGGATTAAAGTAACATATTAATAATGGGAAATGTCCACGGAAATGGGCACTGAAGAGATATACATGGCTCTTAAGAAATACAATTCATCACATGGTCATTTAAGGTACAAAGCAGCAACCATCCAACTGCAACCCCAACCAAGACAACAGTGACGCTGTCCCTGGATTTCCCACCCAGTCTACTGTATGTATACCACTTTTCAAGTATGAACAGTGCATGGATATTTACATGAAAATGGCATGGTACTTAATACCCCCTCTTCTTCCTAGTTCCAAAAGAAAAAAGTGAAATATCCCCAAATCACAGCTACTTTTAATATCATGTTACTATAGGCAATACATAACTGTCGAACCTGTGCGATCCCCATCTCAGCCTTCCAAGCGCGGGAATTACAAGCGTGCACCACCATGCCCGACTTCCTGTTTTAGCCTTCTGAATGCTGGGATTATGAGCATGTGCCACCATGCCCAGCTAAGACAAAACTTAGAATTGTCCAATTTAAAGGCAGAAAAAAGACCAGGCATGGTGATGAATGCTTGTAATCCCAGTACCTGAGAGACTGAGACAGGAGGATCCCAGGTTCACTGCCCAGAGGTAGAAATCCTCTGAGTTTCATCCCTAATGCAAAAAAAAAAAAAAAAAGGGCGGGGGGCAGGTAAAGACTCAACAGAGGATATTAAGGGGAGAAACCAAGAATAATACACCAGAGGGTGAAGAGTTCCTGAAAAAACAGGGTGTTTGAAAGCTGGACCTGGTGGCGCATGCTTGTAACCCCAGCATTTAGGAGGCTGATACTAGAGGACACAGTTCATGGACAGCCTTAGCTACTTAGTGAGGCCCTTTGCAACTCAAGGAGATCCTGTTTAAAAATAAAAATAGCTGGGTATGGTGGCACATGCTTGTAATCCCGAGGTTGGGAGGCAGAGACAGGAGGATCAGACAGGTTCGAAGCCAGCCTTGCTGGCTTAAGAGACCCTGTTTTGTTTTGTTTTGTGGTTCTGGGGGTGGAACCCAGAGGCTTTCTATCTCCGGGCTATACTCCCAGACCCATTTTATATTTTATTTGGAAACAGGGTCTCACTAAGTTGCTGAGAGACTCACTAAATAGCTGAGGCTGGCTTCAAAACGGTGCAATCCTCCTGTCTCAGCCTCTCAAGCCCAGGGATTACTACAAGTGTGCGCCACCATGCCCGGCTAAGAGACCCTGTTTCCAAATAAAATATAAAATAGGTCTGGGAGTGTAGCCCGGAGGTAGAAGGCCCCTGGGTTCCATCTCCAGTACAACCAAAACCAACCAACCAAACAAACAAACAAAAAAAACCAAAGCCAGGCATGGTGGCTTACAGTCCTCATTCCAGCATTTGGGAGACTGAGACAGGAGGACCCGGGTTCAAGGCAAGCCTCAGCTACTTAGTGAGCCCCTCCACAATTTAGTGATACCCTGTTTCAAAATAATGAATAGAAAATATGGCAGAGGGTATAGCTTAGAGGTAGAATGCCCCTGAGTTCCATTCCCAGTACCAAAAAACAATAATAATTATAATAAATTAAAAAAATAGGATTGGGGGTGTAGCTGAGAGGTAAAATGCCCCTGGGTTCCATTCCCAGTACATCAAATAAAAAATAAAGGAAGAAAGAAAGAAAATAGGTCTGAGAGTGTAGCCCCTGGGTTCTATTGCCAGTAACACTAAAAAATAAAATAACAAAATAGCTTAGCGTGATGGTATACATCTTAAACGGCAATCCTTGGGAGGCTGAGACAGGAGGATCTCAGATTTAAGGTCAGTGCCTTGCAAAGTATTTGGACCACTGTTTCAAAGTGTAAAAATTTGCCGGGCGTGGTGGCGCACTCTTGTAATCCCCGCGCTTGGGAGGCGGAGACAGGAGGATCGCGCAGGTTCGAAGCCAGCCGTGCTGGCATAAGAGACCCTGTTTCAAAAATATAAAATAGGTCTGGGAGTGTAGCCCGGAGGAAGAAGGGCTTCCAGGAACCCCAGTACCATCCAAAAAAAAAAAAAAAAAGTAAAAATTTTAAAAAGGGCTGAGTTCAGTAGTAGAACAACCCTGGATTCAATTCTCAGTAGTTGGAAAATAAGTATGAAGAAACAGAAAAAATTACAATTTGTAATTATAAGTTTGTCATAAGATACTCTAAGAGACTGCATTTCACTGGTTGGATGTTATTACGCATTAAAGATCTTATTATCATTAAAGTGAGCTGGGCCTGTTACGGTTTGAAATGATGGTGTTCTTTTTCTTACTCAAGTAAGGTTGGTTGAATAGAAAAGTTAACGGGCAGCTCAGTGCAGCTTCAACAAACCTTTATTACAAAATTAGTAGGAAATAGATCAGTAGGAAATAGAGAAGAGAAAAAGCAGCATGCTGACCTGCATGCTGGGGAGCCCCAAAATGGAACTCCGGCCCCTTTTGGGGACCCCCCATTTAAATAGGTTTTATATTGGTATCTTTCTCATCAGTGTTACCAAGGCAATGAATGGGCTAGTTACTTATTCCTTAGCCAGGTGGTGCCTCTGTGTCTCCGGACAGTGCACTTCCTAAATGCAAGGGTCAAGAATCTACCTGGCCCTCAGCTCTATTGTATTGGGCAGTATTGGTTGCTCATCAACTAGGCTGATTTGAAGCCTCACACAAAGTTTACCTTTCCTATGCTCAGGCCAGATCCCAGAGGAGAGGAGGTAAACAGAGGCACCGGTTGCCTCCATTGTAATTTTAGGGCTAATGGTTTCAGTTGACTCTAAGGCTTTTACTTTTTTTTATAGGCTTTTATATATATATATTTAGAATATATATATAGAAATATATATTTCTAAGGCTTTTTTTTTATAGGTTAGTGATTAGAATGACGGGCAAAGACAGAGAGGAACTCTGCATAGTAATCGCTGCCGCCCCCTCCATGCCTAAGTACTTGCACAACACCTAAGCTCTGACTATATTTTATTCTTTGGAAATTATTAAAGCAATTTTCCAATAACAGCACATTAATACATTTTGATGCCTCTTCCTAATAGTAGTACAGCACACACTTGTAATCCCAGCATTTTGGAGGCTGAGACAAGAGGATCACGGTTCGCAGACAGCCTCAGCTCCTTAGTGAAGTCCTCCGCAACTTAGTGAAGCCCTGTTTCAAGCTAGAGTAAACAGTAGGGCAGGAGGTGTAGCTCGGAGATTGAATGCCCCTGGGTTCCAGCCCCAGACCCGCAGGAAAAAAAAAAGATGCATTAAAACCAGAATAAGGGGAGTGGTGAATCAGCCCTGGCCACCCACACCCCCATGCCATTTTGGCATGGAGCTGTATTTCTATTTTCTGTATTTCTATCTTTCTAATAAACTTCTTTAAATCTTCAAAAAAAAAAAAAAAAACCCAGAATAAGCCAGGCATGGTGGCACATGCCTGTAACTCAGTACTTGGGGGCCTGAGACAGGAGGATAGGTTCACAGCCAGCCTCAGCAACTTGTGAGCCCCTCTGCAACTTATTGAGACCCTCTTTCAAAATAAAATATAAAATGCCGGGCATGATGGTGCACGCTTGTAATCCCAGCATTTGGGAGGCTGAGACTGGAGGATCGCGGTTCGCGGACAGCCTCAGCTACTTAGTGAGGTCCTCTGCAACTCAGTGAGACCAGGTTTCAAAACAAAGAATAAAAAATTGGGCTCAGAGGTAAAATGCCCCAAATGCCCCTGGGTTCCATCCCCAGACCCGCAAAAAAAAGAAAAAAGAAAAAAAATACACACACACACACACACACACACACACACACACACACAAAATATATATATGGGCTGGGGTTTAGCTTTGAAGTAGAATGCTTGGGTTCAATCACCATAACCACACAAACAAACAAACAAACAGTAAATAGGAGACTCAAAAGTGAGGAAATAGTCTTATTCATTGTCTAAGATCTTTAAGATAAAAAGTGCTGGGCGTGGCTTGCACACACATAATCCCATTACTCCAGGGGCTGAGACTTGAGTAGAGCAGGTTCTAGGCAATCAGCAAGACCCTGTTCCAAAAGGAGGAAATGCAAAGGAGCTTCTATCTCAGGGTCAGAGGCAGTGACTTTGTTCTCCACTAAGTTAGCTCTCTTCAGGCCTCTAGGCCTGGGTAGGAGGTGGGGTAGAGTATCAGCCAAAGCAATCTGGCTTCCTCTTCTTGTTTTCAGGACCTGTGAATCCTTATTCTCATACATAGTTCAAAGTCTATTTACTAAGAATTAAATTTTAAAAATCAAGGTGGATTTTTTTGGGGGGGGTGGTATTAGGGATTGAACCCAGGAGCATCTACCTCCATGCTACCCCCCCCCCGCCCTAATTTTTATTCTTTATTCGGAAACAGGGTCGCACTGAGTTGCAAAGGACCTCACTAAGCAGCCGAGGCTGTCTGCAAACTGCAGTCCTCCTGTCTCAGCCTCCCAAATGCTGGGATTACGAGCCTCCACCACCATTCCCGGCTTCTGTTATTTTGAAACAGTTTCACTAAATTGCAGATGGCCTCACTACATTGCTGAGGCTAGAACCTGTGATCCTCCTATCTCAGCCTCCCAAGTACTGGGACTGTAAGAGAGTACCACTTCACTTGGTAAACCAGAATATCTGAAGGACCTAGCTTTATTATTACTATTATACCTAATTACCTAGGAAGCCCAAGCAAATTGCTGTGCTCATGGTTGGCTAGGAAATCTTTACATTAAGTTGTATCCAAGATGGTTGTGATCACATCTGGAAAATGGGAAGACCGCAGTCACTTGTTTTCTGCTCCTGCTTTATGAGAATGACCGGCTCGCTCTGTCCTGCCGATAATACCACACGGCAGCAGAATGGCCGCAGTTCTGGTGAACCTAGTAAAAGAAAACAACTTCACTTCTGTGAACTATTCTGTGGTGTTCGGATTTCCCTGTTGCTGTGGACGAGGCTTTGGAATTGATGAGGACAGAATGCTGAGACTCACCTCCCAGCAAAGGGTGCCCTGGTATCGATCCTGGCCAGCTGTCCGGCTCCTCGGTTCCCTCCAGGTGACCTCTTTCCTTGCTAGACACCATCCTGTGGGCTGCAGTAACACCTGGAGTGAGACAGCACAAGTGGTCGCTTAGGTATACATTTAATGTCATCGTAGGTGCAGAAAGTCTTCTTGAAACTCTCGAGAAGCTTAAGTAATGCTTTTGACTTGGTTTCTTTTAAATGCAAGACACCTGCAGTGTGCTGAGTATTCTGTATTGTTGTATTTCTTCTGCCCCAAAGGTCAAGCAGAATGTAATTGGTAAGCAGAAGTCTAGTTGGTCACTGAGCTGGTCAGGATGATGGAGCTTAAAAGATACTAACATGTCACCATTACGAAGCAGGCCCACTTCCTGGTGTTAGAAGCCTGGGGGAAGCACTGGGCTGAGGCCCCACCTCTGAGGGTGGAGGCTAGCTTGAGCAGCCCCTTCCCTGCCCTCCACTCACGCCCCCAGCAGCCTGAAGCATTTAAGCCCCGTGGAGCACGCCCTCTTCCTTTTTGCAGGGAGCAGGGAGCTGGGCTCCTGCAGGAGGGCTCTGCAGGCCCTGCATCTGCTACCTCACCAGACACCTTCCCGTTTCCTCTTGTGCCTTTGGGGACCTGACCTCAGCTGTGGAGACCTGCCCCTGCTGAGTCTCCTTGGGTCTGAAAGCCCGTGCTCCTGCAGCCCTGCCATAGGGCAGGACATGGCTTTCTGCCCTCCAGGCATGAGGGAGAGGCTTCTTAGTGCTGCTGCGCCCAGGTTCCTCTGGCCCTATTGTTCTTTGGAAAGTGTATTCCTTGAGACATACAGCACACCACGGTGGATTTCAGGTAAGTTTGGGTGCGAACTTGTTGGATCGATGTGGGTCTCAGAGTGTTAGTAGACCCCGCTGTGACCCTGAGGTCTGCTCTAGGGCACCGGGCCTATTGTACACCAGTCCGTAGATTGGACAAGTAATTTTTTCATAGTGGGCTTCAGTGCCAGATACCTTGTCTCTTACAGCTGGCCCTGGAGGTAAAGTACCTAGAATCCTACTATTTGGAGCAAGAGACTGGAGGGTCTCATGTTAGAGGACGGCCTCAGCAAGTAGTGGGACTCTCAGGACCCTGTGAGACCCTGTTTTTGAATTAAAAATATAATAGAAGCTGGGCATGGTGGCGCACGCTTGTAATCCCAGCATTCGGGAGACTGAGACCGAAGGATCGCGGTTTGCTGACAGCCTCAGCTACTTAGTGAGACCCTTTGCCAGCTCAGTTAGACCCGGTTTCAAAATAAAGAATAAAATACAGGGCAGGGGCTGTAGCTCGTAGGTCAAATGCCCCTGGGTTCCATCCCCCAACCTGCAAAGACAAAAAAATAGTGTTGGGGGTGTAGCTCAGAGGTAGAATGCCTCTGGGTTCAATCTCCAGTACCAAAAACAAGAAGAAAAAAAAAAAGAAGATACTATTTCTGGTGAATATATTATTGTTTAGAGGTATGAAGGAGCCTCCTTTTTTCTTATTTATTTATCTATTTACTTACTAGTTTTTTTGTGTGTTACTGGAGATTGAAGTCAGGGGCATTCTACCTTCGAGCTACACCTGAGCTCAATTTTAGTTTTTGTTTTGAAATAGAGTCTTGCTAAGTAGCTTAGATTCTCACTACTTTTTGAGGCTTCCCTGGAATCTGTGATCCTCCTGCCAGCTCCCCCCACCCCCCCAACACTGGGATTACAAGTGTGTACCACCACATGGCTCTCCTCCAGTCCTTTACATTTTTTATTTTGAAATGGTGTTTAAGCCTTGCATGGTGGCATATGGCTGTGATCCCATTAGTTGGGAGGTTGAGAAAGGAAGGTCATAGGTTTGCGGTCCTCCTCAGGTATTTAGTGAAGTATTCTGCAATTTATTTGCACTTTGTTTAAAAAAAAAATAAGCCAGGCTTGGTGGCGCATGCTTGTAATCCTAGTATTTGGGAGGCTGAGACAGGAGGATCTTTGGTTTGCAGCATGGCTAGCCTCAGCTAAACAAACAATAAAAACCAGGGCTGGGGTGTAGTTTAGAGGTCCAATACCAGCTGGGTTCCATCCCCAGTTCTCCCCCCCCCCCAAAAAAAAGGAAAACCATCCTGGAGGCTGTGTCCTTGGGCTGAGCCTCGGGAAGGAAGGGTTTCTGTAGTCACTGCTCTGAAGATTACTGTGACCTCTAACCTATTTAGTACACTCAGGGATGTTGCGGAGTTGTGGGAGCTTGATTAAAAACAGCAACACCTGAACATGAAGTCCCTCCGGTTTGAACTGGTTTCTGTGGGAACCACTTTTAGATGCGAACTGAAATGACCACTTAACAAAACAGCTTGCTGGGCTGTGGCTGTAGGCTGGCAGTCGAGTGAACTCTTTGCTCCACTGAGGGCTGTGTGCTGTTGGGGTGGGGAGAAAGTGTCTTAAATGTTTAGACCTTGGCCTTGCAGGCGGTCCACTCCCCTGTGATGCCTGCAGAGGGCTCCTGCCCACGGGCCCTGCCCTCCAGGCCCTGCCTGCCTTTGCTGCCCGATGGCCGGAGCACGGGGATCAGAGCAGGGAGCATGGAGGAGTCGCTGGTGGGATTCTTACCTGTATTTTTTAAAAAGTTCACGCTCAAATTTATAATCTGTACTGACTCACTACTGAGGACAAAAACTGCAAAGGATCATAGTCAGTTACTGGCTACAAATGATAATAAAGGAATGTAGAGGACAGTTGGAAACTTAGATAGGAGGACCAAGGCTCGAGACCAGCCTCAGCAGCACTGAGTCTGTCAGCAACTTAGCAAAGCCTTTTTTTTTGGCAGTACTGGGGATGAAACCAGGGGTATTTGACCTCTAAGCTACACCCTCAGCCCTATTTGATACTCTTTATTTTATTTTATTTTTGCAGTGCTGGGCATGGAACCCAGGGGCATTCTACCTCTGAGCTACACCCCCTGCCCTATTTTATTTATTTTGAAACAGCGTCTCACTGAGTTGCAAAGGTCCTCACTAAGTAGTAGTTTAGGCTGTCCTTTAACAGTGATCCTCCTGTCTCAGCCTCCTAAATGCTAGGATTTCAAGCCTGAGCCACCACACCCGGTTTACTCTTTATTTTGAAACAGGGTCTCACTGTGTTGCAAAGGGCCTCACTAAGTAGATGAGGCTGGCCTTGGACCAGATCCTCCTGTCTCAGCCTCCCAAAAGCTGGGATTACAAGCATGTGTCACCATGCCCGGCTCTTTTATTTTTGAAACAGGGCCTTGCAGGGTTACTGCACTGGCCTTGAACCTGTAATCCTCCAGTGTCTTCCTCTTGAGTCTTGGGATTGTAGCCTGAAGGACACAAGTTACTCAGAAAATCCCAGTGTCTGCAGGGGATTTCTTTCCCATATCCTTAAACAGGTGTGGTTTAATATTAATATTGTGGTGTTACTTCTATTCCCATTTCTCTCTCCAGGGAAGGTCTGAGGACCACATTGACATCACCCCCCCCCACCCCAAATTGTTCAGGAGAAGCTGGGTATGGTGGCTCCTGCCAGTAATCCCAATACTTGGGAGGCTTAGATAGAGGGTCACAGGTTTGAAACAGCATCAGCAATTTAGGAAGGCTCTTAGCAACCTAGACAGATCCTGCTGTAAAATAAGATTGGGCATGTAGCTCAGAAGTAGAATGCCCGAGTTTAGTCTTGGATACCACAAAAGGAAGAAAGAGTGTGAAGGCATGATGCAGGGAATGGGCAGCGGCCAAGTGGAAAGCAAGAGGCACTTTATTCTGCACTGAGGTCCAGAGGCGGCCAGGGCAGCGCGCCTGGGGGCAGCAGGTTGGAACTTTTTATGGGGCTGTGTTTTGGGGGTGGGGGAGAGTGGGGAGTTGGGGGCTTTCCAGGCAGGTGGGTGGTTATTTCTTAAGCAGCGGTTTGTGTTGAAGTGCTTGGAACTGTGTGCCACCTGTATCAGGAACCGGGTAACATGCGTTTGTGGTTGCACACATCGGTGTTGGCCAGGGTAGAAAACTGGTGCTTACCTGCAGCTACATGCGTCAGCCAGCTGGAACTGCCAGGGGCTGGGGCAGCCACTGTCCCTGCTGACCTAACTGAGAGAGACAGAAACGGGAGTTCAGCTCTGAGTTAGAATGCCCTGGGTTCTGCCTCTAGTGTGTACACACACACACACACCCACACACACACACACACACACACAGCATGTAGGGGGCCCTGCTTATACTGCTGGGCCTAGTGACAAAAGCCCTTCTTCACTGATGCCCGTGTGGTGTGAGCACTCGCTGTCATGATGGGCGGCCTCACCTGGCCCAGCGTCACATCCCTATAGATGTGTGTTGAACAATCCATTGTCTGCAAACATAGCCCAGTGTGTTCACACGAGTCCATCTCTGCAAGGGCGGTCACAGTGCATGAGTGGGGCCAGCCCAGGCTGCGGAGGCTTGGCAGCTGGACTCCTAGGGAGTTGGCGACATGCACAGGAACCAGTCCTGAGGGGCACAGCGTTGTCCACCGCCCAGGAACTAAGAGAAAGTGGCTGCGGGTGGCTGCAGGTTGGATTCTTTCTTTGTGTGCCCTAATGAGCTCCTGGGATTCCAGGTTTTTGGTTTTTATAGCACTGGGGATTAGAACCCAGGGCCTCCCATGTGCCCAGTAAGTGTTCAATCACTGAGCTGTACCCCTAGCCCCCTTTACAAAGTTTGTTTTGAGGCCAAGTCTTAGTGAGTGGCCCGAGCCGGCCTCAGGCTTGCTCTCCCCTGCCTTATCCTCTGTAGCAGGCCTGCACCGCCATGCCCAGCCAAGATTGGTTTCTAATTAGCAAGAGAGAACTCAGACTGCAATATCGGCCCCACTTTCCTCAGAGCCAAGACTGGGGGACTGTGCTCTCTGGGCCCAATACTCAGGCCTTGACCACACTGGCCTTGGCCTCCATTCCACTCCCAGCCCTCCAGGAAGTCAAGCTAACTAAGAGTTCTGCACTGCAGATGTGCAATGTGTTAAGATTTGGTGTATAGAACATTGCGTTGTGTGTGTTATTCTTTTTTTCTGTGGTGCTATGGATGGAACCCGGGGCATTCTACCTCCCAGCTACACTCCCAAACCTATTTTTGTTTTTACATTAATTTGAAGCAGGGTCTCACTGAGTTGCTGAGGGGATCTCTGCCATCCTCCTGTCTCAGCCTCTAAATGCTAGGATTACAAGCTTGCCCCACCACACCTTTGAATTATTCTTGTAATGCTTGTTCTTTATAAGAATAGCACAAGCAAATCTTAAGTTCTTTGTGGAACACTGAAACATGAGTGAACCCTAAATTGCAGATGGGGACCATCACTCTGGTTCAGTGGTAAAATCCCCTCCCCTCTGCGCAGCGCCTTACCAGGACTCGCTTACACCCAGTGGGCAAGTGAATCAGAAACACCCCGTGCTGTGCACACTGCTGTGAGCCCACCCTCCCTGCCCCAGCTCCCCACTCCTCCTTAGGCATGATGCTGCAGTGTCAGGATCCCCCAGCCTCCATACCCACTCACCACGCGTCCTCGGTCCCCTTCCTCCACACACACGCACCCACACCCTCGGGCCCCATGTCTGGGCCACAGACCCCAACGGGGCTTGAACTCACACCTGTGCCTCCTGCGTGTTCTTGTCATGAGGGGAAGTTGGCTTAGTTGTTATTAAAATTAAAGGGGACATGTTTTCTTAAAGTTGGTTGGAAATTATTTGGATCATGACCCAGCATAACAGAATAGATAGACATGATTTATTAGAAGATAGGCTTTCCATCTCCTCATCCTGCATTTTAATCCTTTTTTATAGTTCTTTTTGGGTTACTGGGGATGGAACTCAGGGGCATTCTACCTCCAAGGTATATCCCCAGCCCTATTTTCATAGTTGTTGTTATTATATTATTATTATTATTATTATTATTATTATTATTATTATTATTATTATTTTGGTGGTACTGGGGGTGGAACCCAGAGGCTTTCTACCTCGGGGCTATACTCCCAGACCTTTTTTATATTTTATTTGGAAACAGGGTCTCACTAAGTTCCTGATCCTCCTGTCTCAGCCTCTCAACCATGGGGATTACAAGCGTGCGCCACCACGCCCAGCATAGTAGTTTTTATTTATTTATTCGTGGTGCTTGGGATGTAACCCTGGGGTAGTCTACTTCCAAGCTACAACCTCAGCCCTTTTTTTATTCTTTATTTTGAAACGGTTTCACTGAGTTGCAATGGGCCTCTCTAAATAGCTGAGGCTGGCCTTTGAACCACAGTCCTTCTGTCTCAGCCTCCCAAATGCTGGGATTACAAGCATGCACCACTACTCCCAGCTTATTCTTTTTTTCTTTCATTCTTTATTTTTCTGTGGTACTGGGAGTGGAGCCCAGGGGCTTTTCTACCTCTGGCGTATACTCCCAGACCTATTTTATACTTTATTTGAAAACAGGGTCTCATTAAGCTTCTAAGAGCCTCAGTAGCTGAGGCTACCTTCAAATCTGTGTGATCCTCCTATTTCAGCCTCCCAAGTGTGGGGAGTAGAAGCATGAGCTACCATGCCCAGCAATTCTTTATTTTTAAACAGGATCTCACGGAGTTGCAAAGGGCCTCATTAAGTAATAGCTGATGCTGGCCACAAACTGTGATCCTCCTGTTTGAGCCTCCAAAATGTTGGGATTACAAGCCTGTGCTACCACGCCTGGCTCATAGAGTAGCCCCCCCCCCCCATGGAATGGGGGTATTTGACCTCCATGCCACACCCTAGCCCTATTTTTTATTCTTTATTTTGAAGTAGGGTTTCACTGAGTTGTGAAGGGCCTCACTAGTGCAAGAGGGCACTGGCAACCCTGTGTGCTCGAGAGAGAAGCCTTGCGGAAGGCCAGTGCCCAGAGGCAGAAATGCTGCTTCCCACCCCAAGGTTTGTGAAGGTCTTTTTATGGAATGCTTCCGCATCTGTTTTCACATATTCCTGATGCGTCCTGTTTATGGCAATCAGCTCAGGGACTTGGGCCTCAGCACAGATATGTCTGTTTTGCACTTGGTTTCTTTTAAGGGGTGTAATGGTTTGGAAGCCCCAATGAATAATGCAAATCCCTGTGGCTTCTGGGACCCCGAGAAGCATCAGAAACTTGAGTTGTGATAATTTAGGTTTTTTTCATTAATTTTTTTTGTTGTTGGTACTGGGGATGGAACCCAGGCTCAATCTACCTCTGAGCTACACCCCTAGCCTGATTTTTTTATTCTTTATTTTGAAGCAGGGTCTCATTAAGTTGCAGAGGGCCTCACTAAGTAGCTGAGGCCGGCTGCAAACCTGCTGTCCTCCTATTTCAGACTCCCAAATGGAGGGATTACAAGTGTGTGTCACCACGCCTGGGTATTTAGGGCTTTAAAAAATTTACTTTAGCCAGGCATGGTCACGCATGCTTGTTATCCCCATGCTTGGGAGGCTGAGACAGGAGGATCGCCCAGGTTCCAAGCCAGCCTCCCTGGCTTAAGAGGCCCTGTTTCCAAATAAAAAATATAAAATAGGTCTGGAAGTGTAGCCAGGGTTTCATCCCCAGTACCATCAAGAAAAAAAATTTAAAGTTTCTCTAGGTTGTTATTTTTGTGGTATGATACAAGAAGGGTCCACTTCACATGAATATTAAATGCTTTAATGTAGCGAGCATAACTGTCCACAGCCAATTATTAGTCCGTCAAGCCACACTTTATTACAGGTTCGAACCTGGACCCAAGCACCTCTGGCACAGCAGAAATGGCATGGGCCCAGAGCTCCATTTGGGGGTCAGATTTATAGTTTTACATCAAATTGCAAGTCATTTTTACATCATTGACATTTTGTAAATTTCCCGCTTTACATTCTCTACTTTACATTTCCTGCCTAACTTGTACGGACATTTTTTAAGATAACGGGGTAGGGGCAGAGGGTCTCTTATCTAGATTTACAGCCCTGGTAGGGGCAGGCGCTCTTAGCCAGGGCGGATACTCTACACTTTTAGCTTTTCTAGGAATTTGCCCGTTAATATTGGCAACTTGAGCTTACAATTTATGGAACTTCTATACAATTAAAAACATTTTCTAATCACCTATTATCTTATTTTTATTATTAGCTATTACAAACTTCTATTAAATTTATAACTATAGGCTTATAATTACCACCCAATACTATTGAACTATTGGCGCACAATACTACTGATCACAATACTATTGATTCTTATTATCTCATACAATAATGTTATTACATAATATTATTGTCACAATTACTAATCTTATTTTTAGTCACAGCAAACTTATAAAACTTAAACTGAGTCCTAAAGCATCTAACTTCAAATAAGGCATAGGCGGGGGTTTCTTATCTAAGACACACAGGCGGGCTAGGCCTGGGCAGCTGCTCTCTGTCTGTCAATTTTGAAACAAAACTTACAAGCACAAATCCATATAGGACATTAAAAACTTATTACTTAACTAGTTATTAACTAAATTAATTGTCTATCTTTGATTATCAACTTTTATTAAAACAGCACACAACACTGCACTCATGAATTTAAAGACACACTAAGACATTGTCATATCTCCTTTTTCCTAGGTTGAAGACTATTAAGTTTAACTTGTTAAATAGTTTTATTTATTTTTATAAATTTTGAGTTTATTTATTTTTTGTGATACTGGGGGTGGAACCCAGGGGTTTTCCTACCTCCAGGCTACACTCCCAGAGCTATTTTATACTTTAGTTGGAAACAGGGTCTCACTAAGTGTACCAGTATTGGGAATGGCCTAGGAAAATTTGAGAAAGCTGATTATTACATTTCAAAAATAATTGTGTCAAAATGGCAGCAGACCTGGAGAGAGAGAGAGGCTTGGCTTTGGTCAGGAAGTAAACAGCCATTGAAACTTAGACTGACTTAGCTAAATGTACTTAGCAAGTCAATAGGAGAGAAGTAGGCCTTTCTCTATCTAAAGACAGATCTACATGATTAGATAAGCAAGCTAGGACAGGGGAGGGATCAACCTTCCTGAAAGCAGACACCTTGCCACACCTTGCTGGGGGAGGTACCTTACAGGGGCGTTCACTAGGTCAGAATTATGCAAACAAGATGGAGGTCATGGGTATAAAAAGTCCTGTCCGGTCCACGTTCTGTATCTTGGGGGGTGGTGAATTGGCCCGGGCCACCCTCCCCCCCATGCCATTTTGGCATGGGGCTGTAATTATTTCCTGTATTTCTATCTTTTTCCTCTTTATCTGTTTTTCTATCTTTCTCTCTTTTTCTGTTTTTTTTTTTTTGTTTGTTTGTTTGTTTGCTTGTTTCTTTGGGGAGTTTTCAGGAAGTTATTCCCAGGGGTCTAACAAAGATCCCTGGGGACAGTTTCCCAAACCGTAACATAAGTTGCTGAGAGCCTCATTAAGTAGCTGAGGCTGGATTTGAACCTGTGCGATCCTCTTGTCTCAGCCTCCGAAGCGCTGAGATGACAAGTGTGCGCCACCATGCCCGGCTATTTTTATAAATTTTGAAATGGGATTTTGCTACAACTGCGGAAGGCCTTGCAAAGTTGCTGATGCTGGCCTTTATTCTGTTATCCTCCTGTCTTTTTTTTTTTTTTTTTGTGGTACTGGGGGTGGAACCAAGAGGGTTTCTACCTCCAGGCTATACTCCCAGACCTTTTTAAAAATATTTTATTTGGAAACAGGGTCTCACTAAATTGCTGAAAGCCTCACTAAGTAGCCGAGGCTGGCTTCGAACCAGTGAGATCCTCCTGTCTCATCCTCCCAAGCGCGGGGATTACAAGCGTGTACCACCATGCCCGGCTCTATCCTCCTGTCTTACTCAGCATCTCCAGAGCTGGCATGACAGGCATGTACCTCTAGCCCTAAAGACTTTTTTTTGTGTGTGTGGGTCTGGGGATGGAACCCAGGGGCATTCGACCTCTGAGCTACACCCCCAGCCCTATTTTTTAGTCTTTATTTTGAAACAGGGTCTGAGATTATAAGCATGCGCCACCCCGCCCGGCTCCCTAAAGACTTTTATTTTGATGCAGTTTGTCCTCATGAAGATGTGTCTCATATTTTATCCCTAGATTATTTTCCCCTGTTATTTGAGAAAATGGGTGTATGATGAACAACAATTTAAAGTAAGAGTTGAAGCCAGGCATGGTGGCACACGCTTGTGATCCCAGCATTTTGGAGGCTGAGACAGGAGGATCACAGTTCGCAGCCAACCTCAGGTACTTACTGAGGCCTTTTGCAACTCAGTGAGACCCTGTTTCAAAATAAAGAATAAAAAACAGGGCAGGGGGTGTAGCTCAGAGGTTGAATGTCCCTGGGTTCCATCCTCAGACCCGCCAAAAAATAAAATTTAGAAATATATTTTTAATGTCCTATAAAGTTCCTGAGTACGTATCTGTTATTAAGAGTTCAAATCCCAACTCAGCTCTTTTTCCATTTATCAAACCCATTTCAGAGTTTTGGAAAATAGTGTATTGGTTGGTACGTTTTGCATGGAATTATCATAAATGAAGTAGAATTTCCCTTACTCTGTCTTCATAAATTCAAAGCCGAATGTCTGCCGCACACGTTGATTTGATGCTTTCCTTGTAGTTCATCTTTCCCTTATCTCTTTCTCAGTATCACCCATGCATAGTAATAGAAATCTTTTCCTATTTTCCTTTATACAACTTTCTTAAATTTTATTGCAGTTAGCAATACATGTATATCTAGAGATTCCAGTGTAAACTGTTTTCAACATTATGAACTGCTTTAATCTTATTTTATATCTGAAAGGTATGCTCAGCACTATCTTAGAGTATCTCATGAAGTTCCAATTCTCTAAGGTTATCTTTCTGAGACTACATGGGAATTTTAAACACCTAGAGTTCAAAGTGAAGTATTACATTCACACAGAGTCCAAATGATCCAGCCTGAGACTGACTTACGGGGCTGTGAACAGTAAGGGTCTCCCAGCGTTTGTATGTATAGTCACAGCAGTTACGGCCCTAGTGAAGCAAGTCTGTCTCCCCGGCACCCAGGCCCTGCAGACTGTTCTTCCTGAACATCAAGGGCATAGCAGCTCTCAGCACACAAGCGACCCTAACACGTGAGCAGACACCCGCGAGGCTTGTAGGTATCACAGCAGCAGGACACAGTTTGAGGAGAATTCAGCCACAACTCAGAACTCTGCCCCCGAGGCACAGTACACTGAGTCTTGGAGTCTCTTTGTGAACCGTGTTCCTCCGTCTCAGCCTCCCAAATGCTGGGATTACAAGCGTGCACCACCACACCCGGCTGGATAACATTCTCTTACTTGTGCGCTAGAATGTGACTTTCCAAATATTGGACAGGAATAGTAACTGCCTGCTTTATAAAGTGCCCATTAGCCAGGCGTGGTGGCCACACTTGTAAAACCTGCGTGCTTGGGAGGCAGAGACAGGAGGATCCTGCAGTTTCAAAGCTAGCCCCCCTGGCTTAAGAGACCATGTTTCCAAATACAAAGTATAAAATAGGTCTGGGAGTGTAGCCCGGAGGTAGAAGGGTTTCCAGGAACCCCAGTACCACCAAAAGGAAAAAAACAAAAAATAAACAGGCCAGGGCTATGGCTTGGAGGTAGAGCACTCCTGAGTTCAGTCCCCAATAGCACACACGCACGCTTGTACTACACACAATCATACACTGCATGGTTTATTACTTTACCCAACCGAGATGTGCAGTGCCAGTCAGTTCTCTGAAAAACAAGTGCGTTTACACAATAGGATGGGGGAATTTCTTTGTCCTCCTTCCTTCTTCCTCCCAGGAAGCAAAAGGAGCGTCAGGTAAGAAAAGATACTTTCCTCTACACTTAGTAACTTCTGTCCCCCTTTGGCTTACCTGTGCAGTTTCCATCGACTGAGGATACCTGGGTATTGTGTCTATAGGGAGAACCAGCGATTTCAAATGGCATTTCTCGTTGTGGCCGCATAGGAAGATTTAGTCTTTATTTTGAAACTGGGTCTCACTGAGTTGAGGGCCTCACTAAGTAGTTGAGTCTGGCCTCGAACCATGATCCTCCCAACTCAGCTCACAAATGCTGGAATGATGAGTGTGCACCCCCATGCCCAGCTTTATGCTGATGTCTGGCCTCGGCCAGTCCAGGGGTCTTGAAGGAGATGTAGGTTCAGAAAAATGAAGAATGAGAAACCCTGTGTTTAGTACAGAGAGAAGGCATCTCTGCCTGTGCCCTAGAATATGCTTTGTTTGTACATTAATCCCAACAGATGACAGCAAGCCACATCACACATACTTTGTTTTACATTTGGTATTTTTATTAACCTAAATTTCAAGAAGCAGTCACCCTTAAAACCATTTATTTTTTCTGTTCTATTTTTCATTTAAATCTGTTAGGATGTGACCTACAAAACTTATTCTCATCTATAATCTTTTAAAACTTTTACTTACCTATGTTTAACCTATGACCTTATGTCAAAAATGATGAAGTGCAACTCACTTTTATTCTCTATCTTAAAATTAAGTGCTGGATTTACTGTTTCTACTTCTAAGCCTAACTGATATTTTCATCCACCATTTTAACTTTGGGGTATTCTGTTAACTTAATCTTAACCACCAAACCTACACTGAACTTATTCTGTTTCTCATGGTCTCAACATACATCGTCTATACCTTACTTTTCTTTTCTTCTTTTTTTTGTGGTACTGAGGATGGAACCCAGGGGCATTCTACCTCCGAGCTACCAGCTTTTATGTTTTATTTTAAAACAGAGTCTCACTAAGTTGCTGAGAGCCTCACTAAGTAGCTGAGGCTGTCCTCAAACTGTGATCCTCCTGTCTCAGCCTCTCCTGCTGGGATGACAAGGGTGTGCCACCATGCCCAGCTATACCTTACTTTTCTATAATTTCTATTAAGTTGTTTACCAAGAGGACTCTTGTGCTTTAGTGAGCAGGCACCAAGGAGGTCCCTGCCTGCCCACCCTCTGCAGGAACAGCAGAGTCTTGACCTCAAGCCATTTTCTACTAATATTAACTCTGCTTTCCAAAGTGTAGGATCAGCTGGAGGTGAAAAAGTATTCTGATGAGCGCGAGCCCCTGAGGGGTATACCACAGCAGACCCCCTATCTTGGAGGTGACATGCTGAGGGCCTGGTATAGTAAGTATGATTTATTTAGAGTTACCTTTTCAGCCGGGCATGGTGGTGAACGTTTGTAATCCCAGCATTCAGGAGGCTGAGATGGGAGGATCGCAATTCTCAGACAGCCTCAGGTACTTAGTGATGCCCTCTGCAACTCAGTGAGACCATTTCAAAATAGAGAATAAAAATAGGGTAGGGGATGTGGCTTGGAGGTCAAATGCTCCTGGGTTCCATCCCCAGACCTGAAAAAAAAATAATAATAGAGTTACTTTTTTTTTTTTTATGGCTAAAACCTTAGGTGAGCTAGGTATTGTAAGCAGAGGAGAAAAAAAAAAAAATGCTCTTTTCTACGTACCTCTTTGAAAAGTTCCCCATGAGTCATATTCTTAGTGCTATTCCCAGCACAAATCTTAGGACATTTTCCAGTCATATTCATATCAATTTCCCAATTTGTTACAGAACAGCAGTCTCCATTCAAGGCTATTTTCAATTTCCCCCGAAGAACCTTTAATATTGTCATTAGTACAACTAAAATCATGAGGCATCATTGAGTCTTATGGAGGACTCCATTTCATAGGATTCCAAGTCATAATGGAAGAGTCTTCTATCCCTGTGGAATTCTCTTCCCAGCTGCGACCCTGTCATATAGCAGGAATGGCCCTGCCTCTGCTGCCTTTATTCTTTTCATTTTGAAACAGGGTCTCCCAAGGTTGAGGAGGGCCTCACTCAGTAGCTGAGGCTGGCTGAGAACCACGATCCTTTCATCTCAGCCTCCCAAGTACCGGGATGGCACGCGTGTGCCTTCATGCCCAGCCAGGTTCTGTGTTTCTAACATTCAGTATTCAGCTGTGCTGACAGCCAACCTTGAGCTGACCAAGGTCAACCTTGGCTGCAGCTCTGTTTGAGAGCTCAGAGACAGAAAAGGATTTTATTGTTTTCTGCCTAAGTAGCAAAGCTTGTTCTTATTAGCCATCAACACAGGCTCCATCCCCATCAGATCAGGCAAGATGCCATGATGAGGCAGAGCATCCTTTCTGGTTCCTCCAGAGGCAGCATCAGGGCTGTGATTTATAGGGGCTTTACCTTGGCCTCTCCAAACTGGATATTGTGTGTGTGTGTGTGTGTGTGTGTGTGTGTGTGTGTGTGTGTGTGTGGTATTGGAGACATCAGGGTACAGTTTGTTCACCCTTCAGGCCTCCAGACATGGCTGAACAGTGGTTTAGTGACGCTGGGTCTCACCATCTTGGTCCTCCTTCTCCCTGGGAGGTTGAGAGAGGAGACCAGGTCTCCCAGAGTGTCATCTGGGACGTGGCTGCCCTCAGCACCTGTAGCCTTTGGGGCCATAAGGGTGATGGTGGGGCACCTGGTATGGTGGCTGACCATGGGCAGAGTGCTGTGTCTGTGTCCTCTGCTCAGCAGGGAGGGTCTGGGGTCAACTATCTGTGGGGACACACTCCCTCTAGAGCTTCTGGGAAAGGGTCGCTCTAGGCCTCGCTCCAGCAGCCGGTGTAGCCCGGCTGAGGCAATTCTGCAGGGCTGGAAGACGCTGGCCAAAATGAAGCCGTATTCCCTCTTGATTTCAGTTATAATAATGATAATATTGATGATTCTTTGGAAGAAATTGAAAATTGCTTTGAGTGGGAGAGATTGCTGTTCTGTAATAATCCAGAAGTTGATATGAATATGACTAGAAAATGTCTTAAGATTTGTGCTTGAAATAGCACGAAGAAGAAGATAAATTTTTCATATTTATTTTTGTAATTGGAATTTTTCTTGGAGTGATGTAGAAAGAGCTCTTTGTTGTGTAGTTGGGAAGTTTTCAAGGACCTATATAGAAGGAGCTCTGCCGGGTGTGGTGGCACACGCTTGTAATCCCAGCATTTGGGAGGCTGAGACCAGAGAATCGCGGTTCGCGGACAGCCTCAGCTACTTAGTGAGGCCCTCTGCAACTCAGTGAGACCCGGTTTCAAAATAAAGAATAAAAAATAGGGCAGGGGGTGCAGCTCGGAGGTCAAATGCCTCTGGGTTCTATCCCTAAACCCACAAAAAAAAAAAAAAAAAAAAAAGCTCTTTGTTTCTCTGCTTACAACTCCTAACTCACATAAGGTTTTAGCCATGAAAGGAAAAGTTAACTCTAGGAAATTTATACCTACTGTGCAAGGCCTTCTGAATGTCACTTACCAGATAGGTGGTCGCTGGGCATGATGGCACATGCTTGTAATCTCCGTGCTTGGGAGGCAGAGACAGGAGGATTGCACAGGTTTGAAGCCAGCCGCGCTGGCTTAAGAGACCCTGTTTCCAAATAAAGATATAAAATAGGTCTGGGAATGTATCCTGGAGGTAGAAGGGTTTCCAGGAACCCCAGTACCACCACCACCAAAAAAAGAAAAATGGTGGTTGGTCGACTGTGGTATCCCTCGTGGGGGGCTGGCGCTCATCAGAATACGTTTCCACCTCCAGCCGACCCTGCACTTTCCTGTACAGGAATGTATGATGAATGGAAAGCGCAGAGTTAATATTAATGGAAAGTGGTTTGACATCAGGACTCTGCCGTTCCTACAGGGGGTTGGGCAGGCAGGGATCTCCTCGGTGCCTGCTCACTAAAGCACAAAAGAGTTCTCTTGGTAGACAACCTGATAGGTGTTATAGGAAATTAAGTGCAGACATTGTAAGATTATGATAAATTGAATAAGTTGTGTGGTATTGGTGGTTGGGACAGAATAAGTTAATAGAATACCTAGTGGTTAGAATGGCAGATAAGATTAGCAGTTGATTTTAAAACCAGAGACAGTGTGTTTAGCACTAAGTAGTTAAGACAGAGGATAGGAAAGGTTCAGTTAAAGTTTATCATCGGTGACGTAGAGTAGTAGTACATTTTATAGTTCACCTCATAACAAATTAATAATGAACAAAAACAGGAAAAACAGGCTGCTCTGAGGTATGCTTGCTCCATGGAATTTTGGTTAATGAAAAACTAGATGAAGTATGTGTGACGTGGCTTGCTGTCATCTGTTAGACTCATGTATAAATAAATTATATTCTAGGGCATAGGCGGGGACACCTTCCCCCTGCTAATAAGCGCATCATCTCTCATCCCCTTGTGTGCCGACTCCTCAACCACCTTCAGGGACTTCTGGCTTGGCTGGAGCAGATCTCTGGCACCTATCCTCTTTGTTAATTTTTATTTTGTGTTTATTTATAAGTTTGTTTGTTTATTTAGTGGTACTCGAGATTGAACCCAGGAGCATTCTACTTCTGAGCTACACCTTCAGCACTCCTTATTTATTTATTTACTTTTGTGGTGGTACTGGGGTTCCTGGAAGCCCTTCTACCTCCGGACTACACTCCCAGACCTAATTTTACATTTTTATTTGTAAACAGGGTCTCCTAAGCCAGCGCAGCTGGCTTCGAACCTGTGTGATCCTCCTGTCTCTGCCTCCCAAGCGCAGGGATTACAAGTGTGCACCACCACGCCCGGCTAGTTTTTATTCTTTATTTTGAAGCAGGGTCTCACTGAGTTGCAAAGGGCATCACTAAGTAGTTGAGGCTGGCCATGAACCACGATCTTCCTGTCTCAGCCTCCCAAATGCTGGGATTACAAGTGTATGCCACCACGCCCAGTTTGTATATTTTTTTTGGTACTGGGGATTGAACCCAGGGACATTCTGCCTCCAAGATACACACCCAGTCTGATTTTATTTTATTTATTAAATTTATTTTTTAGGTACTGATGTTTGATGGAACCTAGGTACATTCTACCTCCAAGTTACACCCACAGCCCTATTTCTTATTTTGAATCAGGGACTCACTATAACTTGCAGAGAGCCTCACTAAATAGCTGAGGTTGGCTGTGAATCTGCGATCCTTCTATCCCAGCCTCCCGAGTACTGGGATTACAAGTGCGTGCCACCACTCCTGGCAAATTTTTTATTTTGAAATGGTCTCGATGAGTTGGTGAAGGCCTCTCTAAGTTACTGGGGCTGGCTGTGAACCCGTGTTTCAGCCTGTCAAGGATGGGGATGACAGGCTGGATCTCTGGGATCTATTTTAAAAAACAACACTGACCAACTAGTTTGCTGCCTGAGTAATATTTACAAGCTAAAAGTTCAGTTTTGCTATCGTTTCTATAATAACATTTGGTGTGAAGGAAAATCCTTAGATCAAAATAAAACTTCACAGATAGAAACCCCAAAAACCCAACAACCAAGAAATCCCAGGAGCCGGGGGTGATGGTGCAGGCTTGTGAACCCTCAGCTACTTAGGCCCCTTGTAGCTCAGTGAGACCTGTTTCAAAAAGAACAATGCCAGGTGTGGTGGCACATGTTTCCAAATAAAATATAAAATAGGCCTGAGAGTAGAGCCTGGAGGTACAAGGCCCCTGGGCTCCACCCCCAGTAACACACACACACACACACACACACACACACACACACACACACTCACTTAGGGCTGGGGGTGTCGCTTAGAGGTAGAATGCTCCTGGGATTTGTCTCCAGTACTGCAAAGAAAAAGACAGGAACAGAAGTGAGTGGAACAGAAAAGCCTGGAGCAAAAGTTATATAATAGAGCGATTTATTGGAACCGATAGACAGGAATGGAAGTGATCAGAAGAGTAAACCCAGAACAAAAGTTAAATAACAGAACTTATTATCAGAAATAGGAAATAGCAACCCTCCCAGACATTCTCAGGTTCTTCCAGGTACACAGTACATAGGATTTCTGCGTCCCCAGAGATCATACTGTGCCACCAGGTTTGCCTTCTGCATGTCCTTTGAATTGTCCATCTTTCACGACTCAAAGTTTGCTTTCTCTCCCCTCCAACTCTCTCCAGTGCAACGAGGCCAGAGAAACCAGGACTCAACAGGGCACCTAGCTTCTGGGAGGCTCTGCAGTCAGCGCATCTTCTCCCCACCCTGAAACTCAGGGGACTCCCTTCCTGAGAGCTCTGGAGGGGTGCAGGGACAGATGGTTCCCAGCGAGCGACCCAAGTATCTCAAATGGAACTTGTTGATTGTCTTCCTTGTGGCCGGCTCATAGGATCAGCACAGTCCTGCAGGGTCCTTCAGATCAGCACAGCAGGGACTCTTCACCAGAACGTGGTTCACTTCATGGGGAATTTTTTCAGCTTGGGAATGATCTACGTCTGGATCTGGTAAGTGCAACTTATTCCTCAGGGAAGGTCTCCCCAAAATTTGGCTTCAGCCAGGTGTGGTAGCTCATGCTTGTAATCCCAGCATTTAGGAGGCTGAGATAGAAGAATTCTGGTTCGAGGACAGCCTCAGCTACTTAGTGAGGTTCCCTGCAACTTAGTGAGACCCTGTTTCAAAATAAAGTATAAAAATAGGTCAGGGGTTGTATCTCCAAGGTAGAATGCCCCTAAGGTTCCAGACCCACACACACACACACACAAAAGATGGTTTCACTGGGCAAGGGAGATGTGCTGTCTATGGCCTTCCACATTCCCTGGCCCTCGGAGAGGTGGGTACCTAGCGGTGTGTGCACAAGATGGTAGGGCTACAGCCATAGGCACAGGTGGGGTGCTGTTGTCTTGGGTCTGCATGTGTTCCATTCCTATAATACCCGGGCAGGCGCCCTTATTAGCACAAAACGTTTGTTCCGCCTCTGGGGTTCCGGCACTTCCTGTCTGTCACTATGGGCCCCGGCCAGGCGCCCTATTACCGCAGAACTGTTGTTCCGCCTCTGGGGTTCCGGCACTTCCTGTCCATCACTATGGGCCCCGGCCTGGCGCCCTAATACCGCGGAACTTTTGTTCCACCTCAGGGGTTCCGGCATTTCCTGTCCGTCCCTTTGGGCCCCGGCCAGGCGCCCTATAAACGCGGAATTTTTGTTCCGCTTCTGGGGTTCCGGCACTTCCTGTCCGTCACTATGGGCCCCGGCCAGGCTCCCTATTACTGCGAAACTTTTGTTCCGCCTCTGAGGTTCCGGCACTTCCTGTCCGTCACTATGGGCCCCGGCCTGGCGCCCTAATACCGCGGAACTTTTGTTCCGCCTCTTGGGTTCCGGCACTTCCTGTCCGTCCCTTTGAGCCCCGGCCAGGCGCCCTATTACCGCGGAACTTTTGTTCCGCCTCTGGGGTTCCGGCACTTCCTGTCCGTCCCTTTGGGCCCCGGCCAGGCGCCCTATAAACGCGGAACTTTTGTTCCGCTTCTGGGGTTCTGGCACTTCCTGTCCATCCCTTTGGGCCCTGGCCAGGCGCCCTATAACCACGGAACTTTTGTTCCGCCTCTGGGGTTCCGGGCACTTCCTGTCCATCCCTTTGGGCCCTGGCCAGGCGCCCTATTACCGCGGAACTTTTGTTCCGCCTCTGGGGTTCCGGGCACTTCCTGTCCATCACTATGGGCCCTGGCCAGGCGCCCTATTACCGCGGAAGGTTCGTTCCGCCTCTGGGGTTCCGGCACTTCCTGTCCATCACTATGGGCCCCGGCCTGGTGCCCTAATACCGCGGAACTTTTGTTCCGCCTCTGGGGTTCCGGCACTTCCTGTCCGTCACTATGGGCCCCGGCCTGGCGCCCTAATACCGCGGAACATTTGTTCCGCCTCTGGGGTTCCGTCTCTTCCTGTCCGTTCCTTTGGGCCCCGCCAGGCGCCCTATTACCGCGGAAGGTTCGTTCCGCCTCTGGGGTTCCGGGCACTTCCTGTCCGTCACTATGGGCCCCGGCCTGGTGCCCTAATACCGCGGAACTTTTGTTCCGCCTCTGGGGTTCTGGCAATTCCTGTCCGTCACTATGGCCCCGGCCTGGCGCCGTAATACCGTGGAACTTTTGTTCCGCCTCTGGGGTTCCGGCACTTCCTGTCCATCATTATGGGCCCCGGCCTGGTGCCCTAATACCGCGGAACTTTTGTTCCGCCTCTGGGGTTCCGGGCACTTCCTGTCCGTCCCTTTGGGCCCCGGCCAGGCGCCCTATTACCGCGGAACTTTTGTTCCACCTCTGGGGTTCCGGGCACTTCCTGTCCGTCACTATGGGCCCCGGCCATCGCCCTATTACCGCGGAAGGTTCGTTCCGCCTTTGGGGTTCCGGCACTTCCTGTCCGTCACTATGGGCCCCGGCCAGGCGCCCTATAAACGCGGAACTTTTGTTCCGCCTCTGGGGTTCCGGCACTTCCTGTCCGTCACTATGGGCCCCGGCCAGGCGCCCTATAAACGTGGAACTTTTGTTCCGCCTCTGGGGTTCCGGCACTTCCTGTCCGTTCCTTTGGGCCCCGGCCTGGCGCCCTAATACCGCGGAAGGTTCGTTCTGCCTCTGGGGTTCCGGCCCTTCCTGTCCGTCCCTTTGGGCCCCGGCCAGGCGCCCTATTACCGCGGAACTTTTGTTCCGCCTCTGGGGTTCCGGCACTTCCTGTCCGTCCCTTTGGGCCCCAGCCAGGCGCCCTAATACCGCGGAACTTTTGTTCCGCCTCTGGGGTTCCGGGCACTTCCTGTCCGTCCCTTTGGGCCCCGGCCAGGCGCCCTATAAACGTGGAACTTTTGTTCCGCCTCTGGGGTTCCGGGCACTTCCTGTCCGTCACTATGGCCCCGGCCTGGCGCCCTAATACCGCGGAACTTTTGTTCCACCTTTGGGGTTCCGTCACTTCCTGTCCGTCCCTTTGGACCCTGGCCTGGCACCCTAATACCGCGGAAGGTTCGTTCCACCTCTGGGGTTTGGGCCCTGGCCAGGCGCCCTATTACCGCGGAACTTTTGTTCCGCCTCTGGGGTTCCGGCACTTCCTGTCCATCACTATGGGCCCCGGCATGGCGCCCTAATACCGCGGAACTTTTGTTCCGCCTCTGGGGTTCTGGCTCTTCCTGTCCGTCACTATGGGCCCCAGCCAGGCGCCCTATTACCGTGAACTTTTGTTCCGCCTCTGGTGTTCCGGGCACTTTCTGTTCGTACTATGGGCCCCGGCCAGGCGCCCTATTACCGCGGAACTTTTGTTCTGCCTCTGGGGTTTCGGGCATTTCCTGTCCATCCCTTTGGACCCCGGCCTGGCGCCCTAATACCGCGGAACTTTTGTTCCGCCTCTGGGGTTCTGGGCACTTCCGGTCCATCCCTTTGGGCCCCAGCCTGGATTACCGCGGAACGTTCGTTCTGCCTTTGTGTTCCAGGCACTTCCGGTCCGTCCCTATGGGTCCCGGGCAAGTGTCCAAAGTTCTGCGCCAACATGCCCTTATCGGAACCAATAGAGAGGGAACGGAAGTTAGCAAAACCGAGAGGGCACCGGAACCAATGTTCTTCACCAGCGCGCTCTTATCGGGACCCATAGAGAGGGAACAGAAGTGAGTGGAATTGCGGCGGCGGCAGCAGCGTGCTGTGATGAGAGGTGGCATCCGACAAGCGGCCACGTCCAACGAGTGGTGGCAGACTGATGCTGACCCTGGACTACATATTTCCCAGAGAGGAAAGGCAGTGGTAGCTGAAGATGCTGACCTGTCCAGAGCTGTGTCTGGAAAGCAGAGCTAGCAACTTATTCAACAGGTCTTCTGCAGTAGTGGCAGCCCCGGTGTACCATGAGCTCCAGGAAGCAGCGACCCTCCCAGACCTTCACAGGCTCTTCCAAGTACACAGTACACAGGATTTCTACGTCCCCAGACATCATAGTGTGCCACCAGGTTTGCCTTGTGCATGTCCTTTGAATTGTCCATCTTTCTCCCCTCAAAGTTTGCTTTCTTTCCCCTCCAACTCTCTCCAGTGCAACGAGGCCAGAGAAACCAGGACTCAACAGGGCACCTAGCTTCTGGGAGGCTCTGCAGTCAGTGCCTCTTCTCTCCACCCTGAAAACCAGGGGACTCCCTTCCTGAGAGCTCTGGGGGCCCTCACCTCTGCCCACTGTCGCTCTCGGGGGCAAAGCCTTTTGCTCCGCCCTGGGGCACCCTAATTTGGCAAAAGAGGAGGCTGCTCTGCAGACTCAAAGGCCATGACCCATGCCCACTGGCAGAGCTCACTAAGGAAGGAGGAGTAGCTACAGGGGCTTCAAAGCCACGGGTAGCAAAGAGGTGTAGAACAGAGTGTCAGCTGATGAAGAGGGGAGAACCTTCTCAAAGGGCAAAATATGGGATGCCATCCAGCCAACAGCTCTCAGCACCTCTTTAATACCAGACTGGGGTTTATTCTGGACTTGGAGAGGTAGCAAAGGTGCATTTTAATTGATTAATTAGTTTTGTTGGTGGTACTGGGGATGGATCCCAGTGCCATGGTAAATATGAGCTAAACCCCCAATCCTTGAAGCCAAGCTTGTTGGTGAATGCTTGTAATCACAGCGCTGGGGAGGCTGAGACAGGAGGGTCCCACAGGTTAGAAGCCACCCTCGGCTACTTACTGAGGCTCTCAGCAACTTGAGACCCTATTTCCAAATTAAAATATAAAGTATGTCTGTGAGTATAGCCCAGAGGTAGAAAAGCCCCTGGGTTCCACCGCAAGAACCACTAAAACAACAACAAAAATAACCCCCCAATCCTAATTTATTTATTCATTTATTTATTTCCGCACTACTGGTGATAAAATGTAGGGTCATTCTACCTCTGCTCTACACCCCAGCCCTATTTTTTATTTTCTATTTTGAAACAGGTCTTACTGAATTGCAAAAGAACTCACTAACTAGCAGAGGCTGGCTATGAAATGCAATTCTCCTGTTTCAGTCTCCCAAATGCCAGCAATTTGGAGACTAAAACAGTATGATTATAGTTCAAAGCCAGCCTCAAGTGAGCAAGGCCCTCCTCAAACGAAAGTAGTGGTGTCATGCCTGCAATTCCACCTAGTAGAGAGGTTGAAACAGGAAGATAGCAGGTTCAAGACAAGCCTGGGAAACAGTCTCAAACTACAAAAATAAGAATGTCTGGGGAAGCCAGATATTGTGGCACACGCTTTTATTTATTGATAGTACTTGGGAGGCTGAGACAGGAGGATCTTATTGACTGTGGCCAGCCTCAGCTACTACTAAGTGAGGACCTCTGCAACTTAGTGATACCCTTTTTGAAAATAAAGAACAAAAAATAGCGCTTTAGGTTTAGCTAGGATGTAGAAAGCCCCTTGGTTCCAATTCCAATACCACACACACACACAAAAATAGTTCCAAGGAGACCAAGCCCAAGATGAGGTTTGGATTCTTTATTTTGAAACAGGGTCTCACTAAGTTGCAGAGGGCCTCACAAGTAGGTGAGACTGACCATAAACCTGCAATCCTCCCATCTCTGCCTCCCAAGTACTGGGATTACAAGCTTGTGCCACCACACCCTGTTGGATTTACATTTTAAATGCTAACGACAGGGACCCCTGCATGGTGACACAGATCTGTAATCTCAGTGTTTGGGAGGCTGAGACAGGAAGATCACACAGGTTCAAAGCCAGCCTCAGCTACTTAGGCTCTCAGCAACTTAGACCCTGTTTCCAAATAAAATATAAAATAGGTCTAGGAGTATAGCCTGGAGGTAGAAAATGACCTGGGATCTACTCCCTGTAACACACACACACACACACGTGACTACTGATACTGCATGATGCCTAAAACCATTTAAAATAACACTTCTTCAGGAGTTAATTATTGGAAAATGTGAAAACACAAATCAGTAGCTTTTTTTGTAAATAGCATACATCTACTAAAAACAATTTATTTTTACTTCAAGATACTTAGACAAGGGTTGTCTCCTTTTTATACAATTTTTGTCCAGTGGTTTTCAATGAATGAAGTCCGAGGACTAGCAAAGGGTATAGAAATGTGAAAGTTTATTTATTTGCTTATTGTAGTACTGGGGAATGAATCCAAGGGCATTCTACCTATGAGCTGTACCCCTGGTCCCAATTTTTTTTTTTTTTTTTTTGGTGGTACTGGAAGTGGAACCCAGAGGCTTTCTACCTCTGGGCTATACTCCCCGACCTATTTTATATTTTATTTGGAAACAGGGTCTAAGAAAGGTCATCCTAGAAAGCGACCTCTTATTTTGAATTGCTATCTTGTAGGCTGGTCAGGGCCTTCATTTTCTGGGACTCAACAGTCTCACTTTTCTGCTTACCTTCCCCACCCTCACAGAAAGGAGATGCAAATATTTTTTTTATTTCCTGTTCCAAGGTCTTCTGCCTTGCCTCAATAAATTTTTATTTTATGTATTTATTTTTGCAGGCCTGAGAATGAAATTTGACCTCTGAGCTACAACCCTGCCATATTTTTTATCATTTATTTTGGAACAGGGTCTCCCTAAGTTACAGAGGGGATCAGTAAATAGTTGAGGCTGTCCACGAACCATGATCCTCTGGTCTCAGCCTTCCGAATGCTGGGATTACAAGTGTGTACCACCATGCCCGGCTAATACATTTTTAAATATTTTTCTTTTCTTTTTTAAATTTAGAAGACAATCTCTTGGCTTGACCCCAGCACCCTCCCTTTTTTTTTTTTTTTTTTTGCGGGTCTGGGGATGGAACCCAGGGGCATTTGACCTCCGGGCTACACCCCCTACCCTATTTTTTATTCTTTATTTTGAAACCGGGTCTCACTGAGTTGCAGAGGGCCTCACTAAGTAGCTGAGGCTGTCCGCGAACCGCGATCCTCCAGGTCTCAGCCTCCCGAATGCTGGGATTACAAGCGTGCGCCACCACGCCCGGCTGCACCCTCCCTTTTTTACTTTAAAACTTTTTTTTTTTTCTGTGGGTCTGGGGATGGAGCTCAGGCATTCAACCTCCGAGCTACACCCCCTGCTTATTTTTTATTTATTTTGAAACAGGGTCTCACTAAGTTTTGGAGGGCCTCACTAAGTAGCTGAGGCTGTGTGTAGAAACCATGATTCTCCAGTCTCAGCCTCCCCAGTGCTGGGATTACAGGCTTGCACCACCCCACCCGGCTTTTTAAAACAAAAAACTTTTTATTTTTTTTTTCAGTACTAGGGTTTGATCTCAAGGGCATTTGACCTCTGAGCTATACCCTCAATACTGTTTTTTGTTTTTGTTGTTGTTTCTGTTTTTTAATCCAGCAGCATTCTACCTCTGAGCTACACCTCCAGCCCTATTTTTTTATTCTTCATTTTGAAACAGGGTCTCACTGAGTTACAAAGGGCCTCACTAAGTAGCTGAGGCTGGCTGCAAACGTGAATCTTCATGTCTCAGCTTCCTAAGTACTGGGATTACCAGCATGCACCACCACACCCAGCTCAAAAGAGTTTATTGTCAGGAGCCTGAAATGCTGTTTCTGGTTGTTAAGGTTTCAGTGATTCAGAGGGCTCTTTTCTTTATTCAACTGAAGTTTGTTGAATAGAAAAGTTAAAACTAATACGCAGCACAGTGCAGCTTTAGCAAATTAAAAAAAAAAAAAAAAGTAGGAAATAAGAGAAGGAAAAAGCAGCATGCTGACCTGCATGCCGGAGAGCCCGAAAATGGATCTTTGGCCCCTACTGCTACCTTCTTATCAGTGTTACCAAGGCAATAGGCTAGCGTCTTATTTTTTAGGCAGGCGGTGCATCTTTGTCTCTGGGCAGTGTACTTACTAACTGCAGGGGTCAAGAATCTACCTGGCCTTCACCTCTATTGTACCGGGCAGCATTGTTTGGTCGTCAACTATGGGTGCTTTGAAGCAGCCCACAGACTTTACCTTTCCTATACGCAGGCCAGGTCACAGAGGAGAGGAGGCAAACAGAGGCACTGATGGCCTCTATACATTTTGGTGGGCCAAAGGCTTTAATTGTCTCTAAGGCTTTTACTACAGGTTAATCATTAGAAAGAAAGGCAAAGGGAGAAGGGGGCTCTGTACTGCAACAGTTGCTGCCCCCTCCCTGCCTGAGTGCCCGCAGAGCCCCCAGGCCCTGGCTACTTTCTACAGTTTAGAAATTAATATCAAAGCAATTTTCCAATGCTGGCACAAGGTGAGAAAGCAGCAGCTGGGACCTTTTGTCAGTCCATGTTTTATAGAGTTTTTGAGGTATGGACTGAAAGGTGGGAAGTTTGTTATGGGTTGGGTTGATATTTTAATAAATAGCTTTTGCTAGGCAGGCATGGTGGCTTATGCTTGTAATCCCAGTTGGGAGACTGAGACAGGAGGATCCAGGTTCACGGCCAGCTTCAACTACTTACTGAGACCCTGTTTTAATTTTTTTTTTTTTTCCGGGTCTGGGGATTGAACCCACAGGCATTTGACCTCCGAGCTACAGCCCCTGCCCTATTTTTTATTCTTTTATTTTGAAACCGGGTCTCACTGATTTGCAGAGGGCCTCAATAAATAGCTGAGGCTGTCTGCAAACCACAATCCTCTGGTCTCAGCCTCCAGAATGCTGGGATTACAAGCATGCGCCACCGCGCCTGGCTTGAGACCCTGTTTTCAAATAAATAATAAAAAATAGGGCTGAGATGTATCTTAGAGGTAGACTGGCCCTGGGATCAATCTCCAGCACCACACACACACACACACACACACACACACACACACACACTAAATGGGTTTTGCTAGAAGAGTGGGTTTGCTTTGCCACAGTCATTAGTTTTCTGGAAGGTTCACTTTTGATGTTAAAAAAAACCAAAATAGTCAGTCTTGGTGGTGCACACTTGTAATCTCAGTATTACTGAGACAGGAAGATCGTAATTCATGGGCAGCCTCAGCTACTTAGTGAGGCCTTCTGCAACTTAGACCCTGTATCAAAATAAAGAATAAAAAATAGGACTGGGGGTGTAGCTCAACCTCGGTTCCATGTCCAGTACCAAAAAAAAGGAAGAAAAAAAAAAAAAACCCAAAACAACAAAATGAATTCCCTGGTTCCTACTAAGCAGGCTGGTTCCCAACATGGTGACTGGACTCCATAATAGCAGCGCTTATTCCAATAATAATGATGTATTGTCCATCTGCAGGGAAAACTAAGTGAGGGCATCAGGTGCCACCTCCCATTCCTGTCCCTGCTTGACAGCCATCCTTTGTCTTCCAGCCATGGCAGAGGGGGGTCACAGCCTGTCTCCCAAGCAAGTGTGAGCCCCTTTAGTTGGCTGACAACTACAGGACACCTCAACAACCAGGAGTTGCGGGTCTTAGGC